>NW_025999913.1:18855290-18977615 GCF_001458135.2 Marmota marmota marmota | reverse complement strand
CACACACACACACACACTCCAATAATTCCTCTTCCTCCCCTTTATTCCTCTTCTCTCAAAGAGTTGGGGAAAGTGATTTAGAGAGATAGGGAGAGGAGAAATACAGGGCACAATAATATAAATATTTACACAATATGCCCATATGTATCAACCCAAATTCTTGCATTCTGTTAACAGACACAAAGCATTTTAGAAAAGGAAGATGATAAGGGTAAAACCACAACAACAATAATAATTTTATTATTATTATTAATTATTATTATTATTATTCCTCATCAGATTTTAGTAGTGCTGGCCTGTACTCCCTGATACTCAGGAAGCTGAGACAGGAGGATGGCTTGAGCCCAGGAGTTCAAATCAACCCTGGGCAACAAAGTGGAGACCCAGGCTCAAAAAAAAAAGAAAAGAAAGAAACAATAAAGGAAGAAAAGAAAGTTGCACTTTTCTATGTACTTTAACAAAAGATAGTAACAGTATTTCCAATAAAATGAAACCGAAAAGTGTCATAGTAATCTTTTATAAAGGTCTTTCTGTTTTGTTTCTCTGTAACTATTGTATAATCCTGAAAAAAGGGCTCTCCCTATTCATTACTGGTCAGCTTTCCTGGCTGCCTTTCCCACAATGCCCCTTTCATACACCACTCCTGCTCCCCACTCCCCCTACCCAGGTTGCATCTAAATGCACCCCTCCCAGGGTGGCCAAGTCGCAGAGGCTGGAAAAACAGTATCTTTTAAGAACAATGAAAAGTTAACACCAAGCCAAGCACTTCCTCCCTGAGGGTCACCTGACCATGGAAGAAACTGGGGCAGCTGCAGACCAGGAGCAGCTCGGGTGACAAGGACTCCTCCAGTTCCCCCACCCGGAGATCAGGGACATAGGTGGGGCTGGCTCCAAGTTCCAGCAAGTTGTGAAGCACTCCAATATGGACCTTGTGATTTGGAGTTTCCCAGAATGTTGGCAGGGATTCTTGGCACTGGCGTGTGTTCCCTGACATCCACTCCTGAAGATCATCTCAATGTCACTGCTGTTTTCTGAAGCTCAGTTTTCTAGAGCCCTGTAACCTCACCCAGGTGCTCTGAAAATCACCTGTGCACTGAACTGTAAGTGATCCTTAAAAGCCCAGACGCCTGGGGTACCACCAGGGGGACTGTTCAAATTACCCCAAACTGGTAGAGAGCCCTGCAAGAGGGGCCTAGAAAAATGACTTCCTGGCGGGCTTGTCGGAAGCCATGGCAGTGAATTTCATTCTTCTACCGACTTTTACTACTGAACTTAAACACCAACACACCCAAATGTGTGAAGCTAAATTTAACGTATCAGAGATCCACAATGAGGAAAGTTCAGCTACCAGGACAGCCCACATTCAAGCAGAGCTTGAAGTAGGATTTCTCCTGCCTTGACTACTTACTTGGAAAACACCCTGAGGTCACAAGACCAGCTACTTCAAAACCAGTGAGACCTGCACTGCTTAATGGATGAACAGGGCTCCCCATACCATGCCACCAACCCAGAACCCTAACCCTCCACCCCCACCCACTGCACCCTCTCCCTCCTCTCCCTCAGAACTGGAGCATCACACATGCTGGGCAGGCGCTCACCACTGAGCTACATACAGCCCGGCCCCCTTTCCAGATCTTTCTGACTTGTTCACCAAAACAGCCACATTGAAGTCACTTACTGAGTTTACACTATTTGGGATAAAATATAAACTTGCAAAACATACTTATAATTCTAAAATATCATTTTATGGGTCCCATTGAAATATTTGTATTTTTTTAAGAAAATATTACTGGATTTTTTAAAAAAGAAAAAGTCTGGAAGCCGCTGCCCAAGGCTGATGTCGCTGCAGGACAAGAGGTCCAGATGGACCCATCCAGGATGGACAGCAGTTCCCGTCCTCCTGGTGCGTCAAGTCAGGGTTAGACATGGGAACAGGACAGCGCTGCACTGTGTGNCCATAAAGTGGAGGTGTAAACATGCCTTCCCCGTGGAGCTGCAGTGTGCCTTTAACAGGCTACTGCCCCGCCCAGCACTGGGCAGCTGGGCAGCTACCAGCTTCTGGGATCAGGGAAGCAAGGAGGACATAAATATAAAAGATGCACTGGGGACAGCAGAGTGTCTGAGTGCGAAAAGGAACCAAGCCACAGCAGCGGGGGGGGGGGAGGGGGGGGCAGGGAACGCAACATGGCAGGGGCCTGCATCCTGGAGAGCACCTGAGGCTCAAAGCCACTCGGGGCTGGTTATGTGGCCCCAGTGGTGACCAAACCTCTGAGAGGCATTCCTTTGCAAAACCTGTGCAAACAAACAGGTAGAGGTGAAGTTTACATTCTGAATAAATGAAAGACAGCGCTCCAAACAAAATACTTCAAGAATAGCTGTCCTGGGGAAAAGTACCCCGGGGCTCGGTGGAGCTCAGTGGCCAGCCCTTGCCTGACATGCTTGACGCCCTGGGTTTGACCCCCAGCATCACACGAGTGTATAAATAAATAAATAAATATCAAAATATACTTTTTAGCATTTTAAAAATTAACTTACACTTACTCTAATCAAGCCTAATTACATACTCAAAAGGTATAAGTAAATAGACAAACACAATCATAAGTTAAAGAAGCTCCAGGTTGACTTTCCAAAACAAAACAATGTGGTGAACAGTTTTAAAGAGAGGGTTTGACTTGCAGGCCAATTGCCCTGTCTTCCATCTAATAAAAAAGGAGGTCCTGCCTCTGACCCATTTTATGAGGGTGTGGAGGGAGGAGGGCTTGGCAAAGATGCTACAGCCCGAATCCCAAAACCAAACAGGAAAAAGAACACCAAGTGGGGGGCAGGAGGGACCGTCCACAGGCTCAGACCACCGTTCTAGAGAGAGGAGCGCCACATTCCTCCCCAAAGCAACGGGCAGCAGTGCCAGAGAAGAGGCCACCAGGGCCCTCCCCTCCAGAGCCTTCTTTCAACCATTAGTTTGTCTTTTTAAAAAAAAGAAAAAAAAAAAAAGTCCACAGAATACCAAGCTGCCAAGGCTGCGGAGAAACCGACTGCCCAGTCCTGCTGGGGGGCTGCCCACCCGTGGCACAGCCACCCAGGACACTCTGCCAGCTTCTGATGAAACACGCAATTCCCCTGCAACCGGCAATCAAGCGCCTGGGCATTCAGTACAGAGAAACGGGGACATATGTTCACCCACAAATCTGTACACAATGTTGACGGCAGCCCTGTTCCTAATAGCCAAAGCTGGAAGCAGCCCAGATGTCCATCCGCGGTGGATGAGTCAACAGTGCGGGACATCCGGACCAGGGCACCATCCTCAGGAGAAAGGGAACAGAGCGGCCACGGCTTGGAACCCTGCCAAGTGAGAAACGCCAACCCCAAACAGCAGGCACCGTATGATCACATTCACAGAACATTCTAGAAATGACAAAATGGAGAACAAACTAGTGGCCACCTGAGGTCGGGGAAGGGGGTAGCGTGACTACCTAAGGGCAACAGAGGGCGTCCTTGAGGCAATGAAAAGTCCCACATTTCACAGCATCACTCAAAGTCAGTGTCCTGGTGGTGGCATTATGCTATGCTTTTATAGGATATGGGAACCTCTCTGTATTATCTAAAACTGAAGTTTATTTGAAATATAAGTAAATTAAAACACATGTTTAAAAAGTTCAAGTACTAGCTGAGTATGATGGCATGTACTTGCCATTCCAGCTACTCCGGAGGCTGAGGCAGGAGGATCGATGGAGCCCAGGAGATGGAGGCCAGCCTAGGCAACATAATGATATCCTGTCTCAAAAATAGAAATAAAACATAAAAAATTTTAAAAAGTCAAAGTGCAGCAAAAATTGGAAAGATTGAATTAGCAATTGAAGAGAAGGAATAAGAAGCCAAGAAACACAGGATCATTTCCTACAAACATCTCCCAAAGACAACAGAGAGCCTGGCACAGCAGCCCACACCTGTCATTCCAGCCACTCGGGAGGCTGAGGCAGGAAGATCACAAGTTCCAGGCCAGCCTGGGCCATTCTGCAAGACCACGTCTCAAAATAATAAAACAGCTGGGGATGAAGCTCGGGGTAGAGTGCCCTTGGGTTGAATCCCCAAACCACCCAAACAATAAAAGACCACAGAGAAAGGTGTCACAGCAACAGATGCCAGGTCATACCAGTCTGGTGACAGTGCACTAGCTCGCCACTGAGATAAGAAACACAGGTTAAAGGACGGTTCCTCAGGAGAACACTAGGAACCGTGACCTGGTCTAGCCTGTCCGTCTTTCCTTTAGTCCATCTCACGAGGCACCAGCTCCGGCCTGTTTCACCTGTTTTGCAGTCTTTATCATTAGGCTGTTTGCCAAGTAAGTACAAAAAGACAGCCTCCTTGACTTTAAAAAATTTATGATGTGCAGGGGCATATGAATGTCTCTGAAAAGCCATGCAGTAAAGACACTGACCTATCATTAACATCCTGGTTGCTACATTTACCTGAGCATAGAATACTCTTCTCCCAAGCCACTCAGGCATTGCGGAATCATTTGACCAGAGCACACTTGAGAATTCAGGACAGTCTGCTGCCCTCTGTCCTGCTAATCAGGAGTCTCAAACTATGCAGGAGCCCCATGGTCTCATGGTGAGCTGATCTCAGCTACTCCACAGAAGCAGCAAATAAATACTTGTGATTCAAAAGGACTCACATTTGCTGTCCACTGAGAAAACAGGACCAGGCTCCTTATGCAACATCTCTTTTTAGGTGTTTGCCTGCTCTAGGTCTTATGCTCACCAGTGTTTAAACATGTCCCACCTAACCTCCAAAGCCAGCTACACATACACAACACTGCTACCTGCCTGTTTCATTAGAAAAGGAATCGATGAAGGTGTTTTAAAGTAGCTGAGTGGCAGTGAGAAGTACGACTCCAAAATAATCTGAGCCCTTAAGCACACCCCACTGCGCCCCTAGGAGAGTAAAGTTCACATGGAGGTCATCCGAAACAGGTGGCAAGAAGAGACCTGTTTAACCAGTCCCAACCTCCACCTGAGAAGCAACTGCAAGGCAGGGGCCAGGCCCATCCTTACCGTTCCCAGCTGTTCCCCCTCCTCTGGCTGAACACCACACAGCACGCTTCCGGCTTCATGCTGCTGCTCAGCTACAAGTCTGCCTCCCCATGGACCGCACGTTAGAAACCCCACCAAGTCAGAGGATATACCCACCTTGCCCATCCCAGGTGCCAGCACAGAGCAGAGACTCAATAAACATGGAACAAACTTACGCAAAAGTCAATCCCATCCAACAAAGACATGGAGTCCTAATCCTTCCTCAAAACCCCAAATCTCCTCTACCACTGTTTGAAGTTGGCGAGACTGAACGAGGCAAAGGAGGTCATCTTGCTAATTTTGAGCTCAATGGCGAAGATCCGAATTCAAATCCCAACCCTCTCCTTAACCAGCTGGGGCCGGGGGATGCAGCTCAGTAGTGGAGACTTGCCCAGCAGGCAAACACCTGGGTTCCATGCCCTGGGTGGGGGCACTCAGCACCTGGATGACCTGCAGCTGCTCACTCTAGTGTCTCCATAAAGTGGAGGTGTAAACATGCCTTCCCCGTGGAGCTGCAGTGTGCCTTTAACAGGCTACTGCCCCGCCCAGCACTGGGCAGCTGGGCAGCTACCAGCTTCTGGGATCAGGGAAGCAAGGAGGACATAAATATAAAAGATGCACTGGGGACAGCAGAGTGTCTGAGTGCGAAAAGGAACCAAGCCACACCCTAGCTCTGTAAGCAGAAAAGGAGCCCAGGGTGCCGGGAGAGGATCACAAGGGAAGGGCAAGGATGTGTATGGGAAGGAGAATGGGGACTGGCTAAACTTCTCCAGTTCCAAGACTCCAAAATCCACAATGCGAAGGCCACCTGGAGACCGAGCTCAAGCCCGAGGCCTGTCAGACAAGGCCAGACCTCCAGGCCTCTGCTCCAGTCCCTGCCCACGCAGGTCGACGACAGCCTAACAAGTACAGGCCACGCTTCCAGAAACCGCCTAGATTCCAGACTTGAGGAGATCAGTGCTTCAATTCAAATACATTTTTGGTTTGTTTACAATTTTAGTCAACTCAAAAAATAATCTTTGCAGTAAATACTAATCATAACTTTTTTTTTTCTTTTTTGATACAGGAGTGCTTACCCACTGACCCACATACACAGTCCTTTTTTATGTTTTATTTCAAGACAGGGTCTCTCTAAATTGCTAAGGACCTTGCTAAGTTGCCTAGGCTGCCCTTAAACTTGTGATCCTCCTTCCTCAACCTCCCAAGTTGCTAAGATTATAGGTGTGCTCTACTGTACCCAGTTCATAACTATTTTTAAATGGCATTAATTATTACTGGACACAAATTCTGTCTTTGAAACGTCATCATTGTAAATTTTAATCATGGCCTGGGTTAGTTGTTAGTATAGTGAATACTATTCATAGCAAATAATACCAAATACCATTTAATTTTAATTTATTTGTTTATTATAATGCCAGGGATCAAATTCAAGTCCTCAAACATGCTAGGCAACCACTGTACCACTGAGTTACATCCCCAACTTTCAAGTACCATTTTTCAGACTGCTGTAGCAAACACTACTGGTATCTGAGCTGTCAGAGGTGGGTCTGTACAGTTACTACTTCAATAAAAATGTACCTAGGGTTAGGGTGTAGCCCAGGGGTAGAGCACTTGCCTAACATGCACAAGGCCACAAGTTCCAGGCCTAGCAGCCACTGTCCCCCCAAAATTTGTTTTCCACATAAAACAACAAAACAGTATTTCTTCTCTCTATACTACCATCTCCAAAATGTAACATAATTAAAAACATGATTTAAGAAAATTTACTCTTCATTAAAGCTTCATGAAACAAAGCAATGGCACCAATCACTTCTGCTATGGGCAACCTCAGTTAGAGTATGTGTGAGCATGTTGTGTTGCAGGAACAGGAGAGAAACAGAAGCCATCCATCAACACCATGCTCACAGCTACAAAGACAGCAGCAGGGCCGGGGTGCACCTCAGCACAGACATGCGCCCAGCAAGCACAAGGCCCCCCCGAAGCCCCGCAGAACAAAAAAACCAACACACACTGGAGTTAGAAATTTTATAAGATTCTCAAGACAGACATTATCCAAAAGGCGCTTCAAATTCTGCAGCAACTCCAACTGCAAAAATGGAACATTAAAACTATTCTAAACAGCACAGGCTTGGAGTTTGTTCTAGAGTGCTCCAGGAAATAGATGAATTAATATTAGAAAAACACTGAAAATCACTGAAGCCAGGTGATGAGTACAGAGAGTTCAGGACAATACTATTCACTATTTTTGCATGTTTTGAGATTTCTGATATAAAATTAGAATGTTCTCTCCACTCAAGAGTAGGTTTAGATTTGCCACAATCTCAATCCAGAAACCACTGAAATATCACAAAGCCTTCTCTTCTCTCTAAAGGTACAAGTCGTCTCTGATGACCCCCTGAGCACTTGTGACCTGGGGTCTACCCTCAGCCCCCCAGAGACTCCTCTCACAAACTGGAGGGAACCCCAAGCCCAGAGGCAATGCAAGCAGATACCACCTCCAGCAGGCGCTTCCTCTGAAACACCAAAACCTCGGTAAGACGGCAAATGCCTTGTCCAAATCCTCAGGTCCTCACCCTTAGATTAACATTTGAGAAATTTCAAATAAACAGATGTGAGATGACTTTTTTAAACTCCTCCATGAGACCTTGTAAATAAAGTCATATCATCAACCACAGCAAAGATAATAAATCAGCTCCACTTATCGTCAGACTTCAAGTAATATAAAAACAGGCCCTAGTTTATCCAACCATAGGTGCAACTTTGAGAAATACAATTACAAAACTTCAAGCTCTAAAATTTAAATGACTTTACTCTTTAAAAGAAAAAGAATCTAAGAAAATGGTCACAAGGCCGGGCGCAGTGGCCCATGCCTGTAATCCCAGAGGCTTGAGAGGCTGAGGCAGGAGGATCACAAGTTTAAGGCCCTAAGCAACTTAATGAGACCCTGTCACAAAATAAAAAATAAAGACATAAGGGTGCAGCTCCGTGGTTGAGTGTCCCCAGGTTCAATCCCTGCTACCAAAAAAAAGAAAGAAAAGGAAAGAAAGAAAGAAAAAGATGGTCACCAGAACTTTTGAACACATTATACAACACTAGAACTAATGCTGTGTGAAAAAAATCACCCAATCAAGACAATGTAGAAATAGAAATTTTACTTCACACATTTGGATAAACACAAATAACCAGACTTACCAGCACCTTGTTTTCCACTTTGTCTCCCTTAACCTCCACCTTTACTTTCTTCTTCACTGCGATTTTTATCTTTCTGCCAACAACATCCTTTATGCTTTCTGAAAGTAGAGAATAATTTCATTGTACTTTCTCATTAATAAGAAAAAAAGCATCAGGGAGGAGATGGCACTTGGAGGAGTATTCTGATTTTTTTATTTTTTGTTTTTTTGGGTTTTTTTTTTCTTCTTATTCTAACAAGTGTGATAGTTTTTAATCATCAAGAATTTGATCAGCAACTTCTCTGTCCCTTGGACGGAGGGCACGATGCTGCGGCAAGTATTAAACACATGGCACAGTACCAGGCTGGGCACTGCTGGGGAAGGGGAGGAGGAGCACCGCAGGGGGCCTGAGGGAGCACCCACCACACAGGCCATAAGCTCTACGGGAACTCATCAGTCCTCTCAGCCCTGGGGCGCGTCACAGGAAGAGTTGAGTGACTTGCCATGAATGTTAGGGAACACAACAAAGAACCAGGACTGGCCCGAATGATTTAGGCGGAGAAGGGCACTCCCTGCCCTCTGTCCTTCCAAGAGCCTCTCAGCACAACACCCAAGAGAGCTCAAAGGCACTGCAAAGAGACTGGAGGAAGGACAACATGTGGAAGTGGTGGGGACAGCCAGCACACCCAACCTGAACACGTCTCAAATCAGACTCATGACCTGCTGCTTCGGCTCCTAGTGAGGTGCCCTGTACCTTGAGTGCCTTGCTCTCGGACAGTGAGGGCCACACTCGGTCTTCCGTGTGTTTCAAAGGTCTGATCACCCCCAACACCTCTCTTTCATACCCCCAGGACTTTGTAGATACTATTCCTTTTCTGGGATGTCTTTGTCCTGTCCACCTCATGATCATATGCTAATTATCCTTCAGAAACGTAGCTCCCTCCTCTAGGTCCCCACAGTTCTGTGTTTTGTAATGAATCACCTTGACCAAATCACATACTCAAAAACTTCCCGTCCAGAGGTATCGCCAGGGTGCCAGAGAGATGGACCCTTCATTTCGGTTTACCATCTAGTGGAGGCCATGAGGGTGCTATTAAGTGAATACACACAGGACATAGGACCGTGGAAGCAGCAGAACTTGAGGGTGTCAGGGAGGAGGGGATCACTGAGCTGGGTCTGGAAGGAAACAGACCACTGTGTCCACAGGGGAGTGAGACGCAGGAAGAGAACAGGAGGGTGTCTGCCTGTTTGCACGGTGGGTTTCAATCAATGTTTTGGATCACACACCAAATACAGTGTGCTGTGTAGTTTAACAATTAACTGAGTTTATGAAGGGGCGATCAAAACTGACTTATCAGGAATCCATCACCATCAGAGTTCAGCGCTGCTGAGTTAATGAGAATAGAGAGGAGAGAAGGGCATTGTCAGCATGCAGTGACCATGGCACCAGGACGTCCTGTCCCAGGAAGGCAGCAAGTTGGCATGTGGAGGGGAGGGGACATGTCCGCGAGCTCCCACACCGTGAGTCCTCTGTGCAGCCGCTATCTCACCAGGCACTGTGGGAGACAGGCATCTGAATGGACTTTGGAACACGGAGAGAAACTGGGAAGGCATATGCCAAAAGATTAAACCTACCTATCGGGGAGTGGTGACGTGGGTCACATATACCCTATTCTTCTTTGTGCTTAATTTTTTTCTACAAAAAGCCTTATTAATTTCATAATTGGAAAGATACACATTATTTAGACACCTTGGGGGATTGACTTAAGAACTCTACTGAGGCCTCCCCTTGGCCACCATTTTGAACTGCTCACAGCAGAACTCTCATGAGCACCTGAATAAGAAAGAAAGGGCAGCAATCTCTCCATCCCAGCCCAACCAGACCACTTAAAGACCTAGAAAAGTCACAGTGGGCATATGACAAAAGCAAGTCGCTTGGTTGAGAGATACCTAAGATAGGCAACATTTAGGATACAAAAATTCCATTTCAAAATAAGGGTCAAATTCAACTTTTACAATAT
Organism: Marmota marmota marmota; assembly: GCF_001458135.2. Lineage (NCBI taxonomy): Eukaryota > Metazoa > Chordata > Mammalia > Rodentia > Sciuridae > Marmota > Marmota marmota. The sequence goes on along the minus strand of NW_025999913.1, from coordinate 18,967,352 downwards.
GCCAAAGTTATTTGAGAACCATCAGTTTAAACCAGATACCTATTCCCACTCCATCCTTTACTCCTTCCCAAGTCTAATCACCAAAACTGCTCACTGCCAGGCTCCAGGAAACTGAACCTCTACCCTCTCTTGGAGGCACCTTCAGAGCCCTAAGGGTTAGCTTCCTCTTCCGGTAGGGGCGTTGGAAAGGTCTGGGCCTCCCAGAACCGGACGGGTCACTCTCTCCAACAGACACTGATGCTGTGTCTCAGGAAGAGACCCAACTCACTGAGGAGAGAAAGGGGCGGGTGATGGAGGGGGTGTGCAGGAAGAGTCTCCACACTCTCAATTCGGGTAGAGGCTCTGGTTTATTTGGGTTCTTTTTCTTGGTAATTCAGCAAAAGNCCTCCCTCGCAGCTTCGGGCTGCAGGACGCCGAGCGGACCGGACTCCGGGCGCGGCGCCGGCGCCGGCTGCTGCTCCCCCGGCAGGCTGGCTCCTCCGCGCGGCCCCAGCTGGCGCCAGCTCCCGCGCAGCCTGGGCGCCGCACCTACGGCCCTAGGTGCAGGCGGAAGGCGTGGGAGAGGGCGGGGACAGCGGCACGGGGAGGTGGCTTTCCGACGCCCTCCCGAGGCTCCGCGGGCGGGCGCCGCGCCGGCCCGCCCCTCCGCCTCCTCCACCTCCACCGGTCCCTCCTCCTCGGATCCTGCGGTCCCTCCTCCTGCCGCTCCTGCGGTCCCTTTACCTCCTCCTCCTTGTGCGATTTCTCCTCCTCCTGCTCCTGCGGTCCCTCCTCCTAGTGCTGCGCTCACTCCTCACCTCGCGAGAGCCGGCCTCCGCACCAGTCCTGGCCACCCCCGGCCTGCGCGCTGGTGCCCACGCGGGACGCACCCGGGAGGCCTGCCCGGGCGGCCACGGCGGGCACGCGCCCCTGCGCGGCCGGCTCGGAGCCGCGAAGCCCCTTGCCTGCGGAGGGAAGAGAGAGGGCGAGCGAGCCCGGGAGCCATCTGCTGGCTGCCGGAGAGGAGAGCAGGAGGCCGGGGCTCGGGATGACAGAGGGCCCGGAAGGATGCAGTTCTGCAGACCTGGCTGCACCGAAGCTGGTTCTTTCTGGGGCCCTTTCATGCATTTTGTTTTTCAGCTCTCCCTGAGACACGTTGTGACTTCATCCGCGTTATTAATTTCCCATTTCTGGTGAGCTAGAGCTAGACGAAATCGGTGAACACCACGCCCAAGGCGCGCTCAGCGGGTGGTCGCCCGCCGCCGTTTGCAGACTCGGAGCAGACTCAGACATTCGAATTGTGAGGGCGCCTAGGAAAACGCCTATCACCCCGCCCCGCGCCCCGGGCTCCTTCGGCTAGCAGAACGTCATTCACCAAAGCCCCGGGGGTGGGGGGACCCAGTGCTAAATTTGATACTACCTGGCCCAACCCCCTCCGACGTCGCTGAGCTCCACCCCCAGACTGCAGGACCCAGAATACTGGCGCGTGCTTTATCGCCCAGCGACTGGGATGTCCCTGAATGTCCAATCGGGTTTCGTTTTTGAAAGACAGAAAGAAGGGGAGGGAGGAAAGGAAAGGGAATCCCACGCACGACAGCCTAGTTCTGCGTCCTGCTGTCGCCTGGCTGCGGCCACTAGCCCATTTACCGACCTGGCCCCTACCGACCCTCTGACTGCCCACCACCCACAATGCTTCAGCCACACTACTCCCTCTCTCCAGACTCGCAGGCTGTTGGCTCCCTCTCTTCCTCTGTGTACCCTCTTTGTGAAGATTTTCCAGGGGTTTTCGGGTCGCCGTGATCCCTAATCAGTAGAATATACCGCCTGAAACGCTCTTTCGTAAACCCGAACACATGGTACCGTGTTTCATGGCTGGTGTGTTTGCCCAGCTTTACTATTTAATTTTGAAATTGTTCCCTGAGTTTGGGTTTTTCTTCCCAATAAGATAGGAGATGATCTGAAGGCAGGAATGGGGTGGGGCAGGGTGTGTCGAAGAACCTAGGGCCTTGCACACTTGAGGCGCATGCTCGACCACCGAGCTATACCCAGGACCTCAACAACCTTATGAAAAATTGGTGTTCAGTAAACATTCATTAACTTATATTGAACTTTGGACCTCAAGCCTCAACTGTTTCAAAACAGTAATTTCTTAAGCTACATATTTCCTTAATGCATTAAAATCTTTTATGCAATAAATAAAAATTAACATCACAAAATAGTCTTTCAACCGTGTTAAAAAGGATATCTCTAGCACATACCAATGAAGTTTCAAAAATTGCCCTAAACGTTCCAAACTATGTGGTAACCTGTGAAAGAAAGGACAGAGTTGTTTCTTTGGCCTGGGTGGCAGAAAGGCTAAAGGGAAAGCTGCACTGCAGTCCTGAGATTCAGCTGCTGGTAAAGGAAGCAGCTTTCAATGGAAGAATCTATTGCACTGCAGCAGGATTCTGATTGGTTTCTGCATCTCGGTAGGAGGGGATTCAACTGAGTCTCCTACCAGAACCCTGACCCATGACTGGCTGATTTGGAAATTGAATCACTTACTTCTTGAGTGTAAAACTCCAATACTTTCAGAATAGCAAGTACAGAAATTGAAGCAGCACTGTTCATAATGCTGCAAAACTTGACCGGCAGGAGCATCCGCAGCCCAGAATGTAAGAAGAGCTCCGTCATTCTCCCTGATGCCAATACAATAATGAGGACATGTTTTTGAGAAAAAGAAAAAAGAAGTTTTAATGCTGTGCTAGAAAAGGAGAACCATGGGGACTCTGACCCAGAGGTGTGGCTCTGCCCATCAGAGGGAATTGGGTTTTTAAAGAGGTGATTCAAAGGCTACATTCCATGTATTCTCAGTCTGGAGTTGAATTCACTTCTAAATCTGGGAGATAGCCATTTCCTAGATATTCTGGTTGTCATCCCCAGATCTGAATTACTTGTTCCTGTGGTGGGTGTGTGCTCAAGGACAAGGACAGATAACTCTGCCTAGGATGAGGAAGAAAGGTAATCCTGTTTCTCCTGAGATGGAGGGGGGGGGGCGGGGGAGGAAAAGAGCAAGAGAAAGAAATATGTCCTTTAAAAAGTCTGGGTGGCAGAGCAGCAAGGGCTATATTCAAAGCATAAAGCGGACCATTGTAACAAGAACAGTCCTCAGTCGTGGTGAAAACAAATGCAGTTTGCTTCTTGTTTGAGTGGTCAAACCACTTCTGGGACTGATTGCCATCTCATCTGAGATCACCACAGCCCATCTAAGTAAATGTGTCCAAGGGGCTGTACTTAAGCATTACAACTAGAACTGGCAATCTGAAACTATTAGAAAGTAAGGAAAAGCAGTAAGGAATCCCCCTGAACTTGAGCTTCTAAAATGTCAAACACAGTGGCTGATTTGGAAATGGCTACTAAGACATAAACTAGACATATACTGAGTAGCTAATTATTTTGTAAAAATTATGCATTTTTTAAAATTTACAGGTAGACATTTGCATCTGTATAGTTCTCTTTATGATTCATGATGGTGAGAGAATACTCTTGGAATAAAAGCAATTTGCTGAAAATGCTTAATGTTTCCATAATGACCCAAGATGGATACTATCATTAGAACCATATCATATAATGATTAAACCCACAGAAACAGAACAAAAAGAAGAAATCAGGCACAGTGGCACACACCTGTAATCTCAGCGGCTCAGAGGCTAAGGCAGCAGGATCACAAGTTTAAAGACAGTCTCAGCAACTTAGTGAGGTTCTAGGCAACTTAGGGAGACGCTATCTCAAAATAAAACATAAAAAGGGCTGGGGATGTGTCTCAGTGGTTAAGCACTCCTAGGTTCAATCCCCAGTACCAAAGGCGGGAGGGCTTTAAAAAATGGAAGATATTCAGAGAGGTGAGAAGAACCAAGGGCTTTCACTCCCCAAATTGAGATTGATCTTATTTATTTATTTGTTTATTTATTGGGGTTGGGAATCAAACCCAGAGTCTCACACATGCGAAGCCAGTGCTCTACCACTGAGCTCCATTCCCAGCTTCTTTCTCCCAAGTGATTTTCAAACTAACCTCCCATCCTCGGTAACTGTTTTTAGTAAGAGGCCTTTTTAAAGAAGTGTATTTCCCAACTGGGTTGATGTGGACCTTTCAGAAGTGTGCAGTGCTAACTGAGCTGGTAAAGGACTCTGAGAAAACTTGTTTTACATGGATAGAAAATGAGAGGTCAAGAAATACTCCTTAAAAGTATTTATGAACTAAATCATATAAGATCTGGAGTGTTACTTGAAAATAATCCAGAAGGCATGTTGTTGACTAACCTCTGAACAGGGATATAGGTAACCCAGGGAGGCCCTGTGTTGATTTTCCTTGTAGCTGTTAACAGGTAAATTGGAATTTGTTGGTTTCCCTTCTGTGTATTTTCAAATTTTCCCTAACAAAAATAAAAACAAAATAGAGTGAATTCTTAATAAATAGGATTAAGCAAAAAGAAGGAAAATCACCTCATTAATTCAGAAAATATCTATTTGAGTACACCATAATCAGAGCTCACAGTTAGACAATAGTTTTCCATTTTCAAAACACTTGAGCACTTCAATAGACATCCTATGGTCTTGATTCAAAGAAGCACTTTCCTATTTTAATGTTAAAGAAATCAGAATGCATTTTATAATTGGTGTGGACAATTAACATCATGCTTCTCATACCCCACTCCAAATACAAATGCAAAATCCGTCATTCAGTCAAGTATGCTTCTGACGGTGAGTGACCACTGAGGACAGAGAGGAAACAAGGGTCTTGACTGAACTACCCAGTGGCTCCCAGAGCTACAAAAGTGCACTCAAGGTATCTTTATTACTATGAGGACATAAGTTCAGATTCGTGCAGTGACTCTCAAAGTCACATAGTTCTTTGGGGGGAGGGATTGAACCCAGGGTTTCTCAACCACTGAGCCACATCCCCAGTCTTTTTTTTTTTTTTTTTTGTAACCATCATATCCAAACTTTTATTACTTTGTAGTAAAACATTACAAATCTACTAATTTGAAGTATACAACAAATCATTTTTTACTTTAAATATTTTTATGTTTCATTATAAGACAGGTTCTCACTAAATTGCTTAGGACCTCATTAAGATGCTGAGACTGGCTTTGAACTTGTGATCCTCCTGGTTGAGTTTTCCATTGCAGGTGTGCACCACTGCACCCAGCAACCTCATAGTTCTTAGGGGTAAAATATTCAACCTAGAATATAAGATCTCCAAAGTTCATTTTACTGTGGCTTTCATGCCACTCTGTCAGGCTGCTGGGCCAGGCTCCATGGGAAGTAGACAGTGACCAGGAGTTAGCTCAATCCACTCACAGGGCACTCCTTTTCTTTGGAAGATGATCCAGGTAGTCTTTGATGGCCTTGCTTCTAGCCCAGGGCCAGCACATAGTAGGTGGTGAATTAATTGAACACTTTTGTAAGTTTCAATTGAGCTGAACCCTTTTACGATATTATAAAGCAAATGGAAAACTTCCTAGGTACCGAAATGTGTCAAATGCAATAGAAACGCATAGATGGAGGGAAGAGTTAAATAACAGTGGAGTCCTTTTATAAACTCACTCAACAAATGTGAGTTGGACACTTAGTTGCCAGAGGTTGTGCTGGTGTATTACACAGCTGCTTCATGGAATCCCCACAGAGCAGCCTGGGTGAAGGGACCAAGAGAGAAAGGGAGAAGAGAATAAAAGACAGAAAATATGGTGTCTTTTAAAACTTCATCTCAGAAATCAAGTACCATTTTTCTGCTCTTTCACTGGTCTCATGGTTCAGCCTGGTCCATTGAAAGGAAGCCTCCCATGCATGTGAATACCAAGAGTTGAGGACCACTGTGGGTGTCATCCTGTTATGGTCAGGGTACCCAGTAGGGGTCCAGGTCATTGGTATCCCAAAGAACTAAGCAAGATATGCAAAGTATGGATTTATTGAAGATGGAGGTGGAAGTAGTACTCCTAAGGTGGAGTGAAGTCAGCCAAGCAAGAGAGAGAGGCTCAAGGCCCTGATGTCTGGAAATCAGTGTCTGGTGTGCTGGGCTGTGCGGCCTTCTTTTCCCGATACAGACCTGACTGAAGACCTTACCCTGTTTGCTCCCATTGGTTACCTTCCCATGCCTGATTAGATTACTGTCCACTTTACGCCCATTGGTTACCTTAGAATACCAAACCTGGGACAGGAGTCATCAAAGGTGATAAGTCCTCAGTGGTGGGAGGTGACATGGCTATGGGACCTATCCTACACAAGGACATGATGAGTCATCTATCTCCCTGTCTTGTCCTGCAATGCCATTTTTCATGTACCCTGCCTCTGCCATCTTCATGTTCCTGACCACCTACCTAAGGATCCCAGACAACAGCTCCTGCAAAACTGTGAAGGGCCAACCGCCAAAGAAGCCTGAGGCCAGGAAGACAGGGTTTCAAGTCAGGAAGTCAGGAAAAAATGATACGCTGAAGAAGGGATTCTTTATTGCTAAAAATCAAGTGCAATAAAGAAAAATATGCATTATTTGAATCTGGCAATCAGGAAAGTATTCTTTTCTTTGATAAGATAAATTTTAGCTCATAAAATGAAGATAAATAAATTTTATCTTTAAAGATAAAGATAATTTTTAAATGATGAAGAAGAAGGTAAATTGCAATGGGATAAAGATTAGGAGATAGAAAAGGTGAGAAGAGAAAAGAACAGATGACTAGATTTAGGGAGAGAGAGAGAACAGAAAGGCAGAGGAGCCATCAGCCGCACAGAGGGTGTTCTGTTAACCCCAGGGGACTGGCACTTGTATTTATCTCTACTTCTTCCCAACGGAGGGGAAGAACAAAAAATGCATTGAGCCCCTAATCTGAAGTATGGGCTTTAGTTAATATTGTATCAAGAGTGCCTCATTAATTGTAACAACTGTACCACACAGAATAGGAAATATTCATAAGAGGACAAACTGTGGGGAACGCATCTAAGAACACTGAACATCCCACTCGGTTTTTCTGTAAATCTAAAACTATTCTTAAAAATGAAATCTAATTGACAAAGTATATATAAGTTATTAAATGTTCATGTTTCTTTAAAAATGCATAAATCCACAAGGAAAAAGAATATAGGAGATGGTAGCAAAAATAAATTTAATTTGGGCAACCAAGAGAGTTAATGGAGGGATGATAACTGACAGCAGAACAGGGAGAAAGAAACGCTAGGCTTGCAAGGAAAAAGAATAAAAAGCAAGTTTGTTTCTTTCTCTCTATTTTATTTTTCTCACACTGGGAAGTACACCCAGAGGTGCTGTACCACTAGGCTACCCCAACCCTTTTTATTTTTATTTTGAGACAGGATCTTGCTAAGTTGCCCAGGCTGGCCTTGGACTTGCCATCCTCCTGCCTCAGCCTCCTGAGTAGGAGCTGGGATCAGAGGTGTGCGCGTCCACGCCAAGGACACTCATTGTTCAGTACAAACACCCAAGAAATTTGGAGGCACCAGAGAAAGAGCGTGAGACCAGTGAAAGAGCAGAAAAAATGGTATGTAATTTCCAAGATGAAGTTTAAAAGATGTCACATTTTCTGATGTTTGTGAAAACCCTGATCATTAAAGCCAGAGACCACCCCAACAAACACTCCAAGAAACACAGAAGAGCGTGGGAGGAAAAGAAAACTTCCAGAAGCCAGCAGGGGCACTCTGCCTCTGGCCACAGGGAGGGAAGCGGATTGGCTGTTCTCGCCCATCAGAACCCGGAAAAGTGTACAGAAGGTTATAAACTCCTGTTTTCCAAACTTTGGACGTCAGGTAAAACAGGAGGCAAGAGGTGACCACCAAGACTGCCCAGATGCCCTCTGGAAGTCACAGGTGTGGCTGCAAAGAGAAGTCCTCAAGGGTCCCTGAGCCAGGAGGCTGGAGCCAGCAGGGCAGAGGGCCATGCGACAGAGCTCAGGTCCGCCCAGAGGCGCCGCCCCCCCCCCCCCCCCCCGTCCCTGCTGCTTCTCCCACAGCTGTGCAGGGCAAGCCTGGGCTCAGTCCACAAACAGCCCCGTGCCAGGGAGCGGCAGGCGGCACTGTGGAGAACTCCTGCAGGGGCAGGGGCATGTGAGCTATCACCATCCCACCCTGGGCAGGGGGCGGGGGTGTGGGGGGGCATTTGGTGGAAAAGAGAGAGAATAAAATTCAAAGAAGAAAGGAAACGGCAAACTGCATTGAGACTGCTGGGCACAGTGGTGCACATCTGTAACCCCAGAGACTCCCGGGGCTGAGGCAGCCGGACCTCAAGTGCGCAAGTTCAAAGCCAGCCTCAGCAACTTAGGGAGGCCCTAAGCAACTTAGCAACCCCCCATCTTAAAATGAAAAATAAGGGGCTGGGAATATAGATCAGTTAGTAGAAAGCTTGCCTCACCCACACAAGGCCCCGGGTTCGATCCTCAGTGCCACACACACAAAAAAAAAAAAGAAAGAAAGAAAAATGGCTGGGGATGTGACTCAGTGGTTAAGTACCCCTGGGTTCAATCCCTGCCATAATGATGATGATGATGATGATGATGATGATGATGATGATGGTGATAATAATAATAATATTATTATTATTATTATAACCTAGAAGTAGGAAAATAATTTTTTAAAAAGTCAGCAAAGTCTAATCTGGGTCTTTTGGAAAAAAATCATTAAATCTCATACAACTCTTGGTTGGCTAATCAAGATGAAAACTCAGAAGACATAAATTACCAACATTTGGAATTAAAGAGGTGATACCACTACCAACATGAAAAAGGATGATAGGGGACATACCTCTTCCTGTAAATGTGACAATTCAGAGGAAACTTGGAAGTTCATGAAAGATGAACATTGTCAAAAGCGACTCAAGAAGAAACAAAAAAATGTGAAGAGCCCCATTTTTATTAAAGAATTCTGAGGGTCAGGGGCCTACTCTTGCCTGGCATGTGTGAAGCCCTGGGTTCCACACCCCTTATTGAAAAGAAAAAGAAAAAGAAAAAGAAAAAAAGAAACTTAAATTTGAAATTAAAAATCAACCCATAAAGGAGAAACAATCACATACACTATCTCAATAAATGTGCATGCATACAGAGAGTCACATCAATTCAAAATTCAACACACATTCATAATAAAAACTCCAGTCAACTAGAAAAAGAAGGAAAGCGAATTTTCTCAACTAAAATGAGTGTTATGTAAAACCGGTACTTAATGTATTGATTGGTGAGCGACTAAAGGCTTTCCCCTGAAGTCAAGAACAAGAAGAGTAACCAACCTTACCAATCGTCCCACCTTCATTTAATTTTATACAGGAAACTTAGCTATTCCTTCTAAGCAAAATTTAAAAAAAAAAAGAAAGAAAAGAAAAAAGAAATTAAAGGTGTAGTTATCTAAAAGAAAGAAAAAAACTGTCTTTTTGAAGATGATGTGATTGTGGAGATAGAAATACTAAATAAAGTAGCAAAAAAGCTATTAGAAATAAAAAGAAAATTTAGCAAGGTGACTGGACACAAGTAATAAACAGCAAATTGCACTTCCTCATACCAACAATATTCAAAATAGCATCAACCATAGTGAAGAGTTAGCTGGGGCTGGTGCCCACACCTGTAATGCCAGCAACTCAAGAGGCTGAGGCAGGAGGATCGCACGTTTCAGGCCAGCCTGGGCAACTTAGTAAAGACCCATCTCAGAGTAGAATTTCAAAAGATAACTCAGTGGCATTTGCCCAGCGCGCAGGAGGTGGTGGGCTCCACCCCACATGGGGCGGGGAGTGCACAACAGACCCACATTAGACAAATGAAGCACATTTATTGACACTATGGAAGATACTCAGCCAGGAGAAGGAATGAACCACTGTTGCCAGCCACCGCCTGAATGAATCTCAAAACACTGTGCTGAGCAAATAAAATCCAGACACGGAAGAGGACGGGCGAAGGACACCATTTATGTACAAATCTAGAAAAGACCTCTATGACGACAGAAAGCAGATCAGAGGTCACCTGAGACCTGGGGCTGGGCGATGGAGAAGAGGCCAGGGAGGAAACTCGAGTGTGGGCAGCTGCCCCTGCTGGGACCCTGCTGTGGTTATGGGGGCATACCTTAGTCGACCTGCCTGAATGCTGTCCCAACTCCAGCATGTTTTATGGTGTGGGGTAAGCCACAACAGAGCTGATAAAACACCTAAAATTAACACCAGAGAGACCAAAGAAAACCTTGCACTCTCAAAAATCAAAGGAAACATGGGGCGATTTTCAGAAATAAGAGAAGACAAAAGAACATTCACAATTTTATATTATATTGCGGGGACCTCCAGTACTGAAAGCTGTTGGAGGAATCTGTCCCCAAACTCCTTCAGGATAAACAGAATTGGGTTCTGTGTAATTACGGACTGAGGGCTGTTTCCCGCAGGCCCGGCTCTGCTCCCTCCTGGGCATGTGGTCCCCGCCTTTCCCAAGTGAGCCAAGCTGGGATCGCTTGCATCACATCTCTCATGCTTCAGATATCTTCCACATGAAAGAGACCTGTCACTTCTAAGGGCTCACCTGATTAGGTCAGGGCCAGCAAATAAAGTCACCCTTATCAGTCTCTCTGTGTTTTCTCTTTTTTCTTTCATTCTTCCTTTTTTTTTTTTCTTTCTTTGCTTTGTAAATTCACTTAAAAATTATTGTTTTTTTTTTTTTTTTTTTTGTATCAGGGATTGAACTCAGTGGTACTTAACCACTGAGCCACATCCCCAACCTGTTTTCATATTTTGAGAAAGGGTCTCACTGAGTTGCTTAGGGCCTCACTAAGTTGCTGAGGCCAGCTTTGAACTCACCAACCACCTGCTGCAGCCCCCCCAAGCCTCTGCGATTACAGGCATGCGACACCACACCCAGCAAAAATCATTAACCGACATAATTACACAACTTATGGGACACAGTGTTTTGTTTCAGTACATTTATGCACCGTGTTTAAAACAAGTGATCAATACGCAATACATAGTTGCATATTTAGGTTATCCATCATCTCAAACGTTTATCTTTTGTGGGAAGCAGGTACTGAGGACTAACCCCAGGGGCGTTCTGCCACTGAGCTATGTCCTCATTCCTTTTTATTTTTCATTTTGAGACAGTCTTGCTAGGTCACCCAGGCTGGCCTCAAACTTGTGATCCTCCTGCCTCAGCTTCCGAGTCTCTGGGATTACAGGAGTGCATCACATCCGACTTCTATCATCTCATGAGAATGCTGTGAGAGACTATGCCACCAACATGCACTAAACATGCTTCTGTCTTTCCACAATGTCAGAATTTATTACACAAAGACCCCTTCACAAGCTACTCCACTTCCAGGGGTTGCTATTTACCAAGTACTTCTGGGTCACTAGACAGTCATAAGCTGGGCAATCACAGGTTGTTTTGTTCTGATCTTAATTACCAGTGTCTAGAACACTCAAGCCACGCGTCACTCTGTACACAGTGATACACATGTATAGCTTACAGAAAGTTTAAGGAAGGATTAGGGCGGCCACAGGAGTCCAGAGAGCAAAGACAGGACACAGCAGACAGGAAAGCTCCAAGATGGTCAGATAAGAGCACAAAGCAGCCTGAGAACTTGCTCAACCACACAAAGAAGTTATTTGGGCACAGAGGTGTCCAAGTGTGGACCTTATTCTAGGCCAGGTGTGGCACATGGTGGTCCCAGAGTGTCAGCTTGAAGATCAGCTTGAGGTGTCAGCCTGGAGGGGGCCGTGTGTCTCCATCACAGGTGGAAGGTCCACTCCTAGCTGAAGCCCAGAGTCGAGAATCACAGGTCTGATGTTGTGGTGATTTCCCTGGGCAATGCTCGCGGCAAGTGACCAGGTGCTGGGGTCAGCGTGCTGCCTTGTCCAGGCTCGGGGTGCTCCTCCTTTCACAAGTCATGGTTTGAGGATGGCTTCATCTGGTGGTCTGCTGTGTTTGACAAGCTCATGGGCCTCGTTTCTCTGACACCGGGTGGATGCACCCAGGCCTCCGGTGCATCTGATTTAATTTAATAAGTTTGCAGGCAGTCATTTTTATTAGCATGATTAATTGACTTACCTGTTTGTGTCTCTTGGTTGTACCAGGCACATGGTGGTTGTTCACTTGTACAAACAAGGTGTGGAGTCATTCTACCATGGCTCTTGGACTCCAAATGGACTCGCTCCTGCTCTATAAAATGGAGTGGCTCAGGGTCAGGCTCAGCCTGAAAACCTTCTATTCCTCGTGGAGTCGCTCAGAGCAGAGTGCAGCCCACTCTGTTCAGACAACAGTCTCTCTTTCTTCAAGTCAGCTTTGAGTGTGTTACATGACTTGGTCAGAGGAGACTCTTGCTACTTTACAGGTCCCTCCTTCCCTCTATGGGAGGGAAACACAATGGCAGGGGGTCATTTTAGAATTCCACTACCACAACAAGATTGGCATGAGACTTAAAGAAAAAAAATACTCAGAAAAAATATCAGCCTATTATGAGGTTGTGGATGCTGAAGGATTGGCTACAATTATTTTTGTTCTGTTTTACTGAACTTTAGTGGGAGGGTGTGTGTTTCGAGTCATAGCACACTGAGGAACACCAAACTGTTTATTAGTGAATGTGATTGTTTCCACTCTCTTTATTTTAGATTACTATCTATGTACTCAGGATTAACCTTTCTATTTGTTTATCTCCCCTAGAATCTGATTTCAGGGGCAGTCTGAAGAATCTGTCTTTGAAGTGAGGGTAAGAAATACACGAAACTAAAAAGACAAGACAGCAATATATGGAACCTTTTCTTCCTTTCTTTTCAAGGTGTGACATCCAACAGGAGCGTGAAATCTTCAGATTCCCTAGCACCCCAGTCATGGGAAGTCAAGATAACAGCTGCGTTTCCTGCTTCCCCAGAGCTGTTGATCTGTTTTCCATCTTTCATTCCACCACATGAATTTTCATAAAAATGAGATTGCTACTTAGCTGCTCATTCGCCCTGGAGAGCTCCCCAAAGGGAAGTCTCCTGGCGAGGCTCTCTGATGTCCACCAGCGAGGGCGTGCGGTGTTCTGGGTGCAGGGAAGCAGCCCCTCTCTAATTGCACTCTCAGATCCGCTGACCTCCTCTGCTCCCTGAAGCAGCCCGAGGGTTCCCACATGCATCAACCCACTCCACACACACATGTGCACATCCAGATGGCCTCCCAAAGTCTCTGTCCCTGCGCCTGGAAATCTCGCTGCTGAACCAGTTCTCAGTCTGTAAAAGGGTCCTGGTCTCCTCCCTACCCACCCCCAACTCTGTTCTCTACCCCTTCACACCCACGTGTTTTCAAGAAGTGAGGTGAGCTGCCCGAGAGGCCTGCACTTTCTGAATTCCAGCCCATTTTCATTGACTGAGTCACTCCAAGGTGGAGAAACAACTCTCTCTTTTGTCCAAGGAACAATAAACCTAAGTCAGACTATCAACTTCCTAATGGCCCGTGATCCCTTGGCTGGAGCTCCACTTGGGAGCCAGTAACTCCTCCACAAATAGAGGATCTGCAGAGAACTCACAATTCTTTCCGCTGGGGCAGCTGGGCAGTTATCAGTCAGCAAGATATTCTAGACTGGACCTGAGGGGGAACAGCAATGCAAAGACCTGCCCAGTCTCCGGCCTCCTCATTAGCGATGACCTAAAGTTTGTATTGTACCCTTGGTCTTACTTGTAGTTATTAAGATTCCCCTTTCCTTTATGGCTAATGGCACACTTCCCAATAGCAAGGCTACCTTCAGCCTCCCAGTTTCATCCCTCTCACAATGACATCCTGTCAGATGGCAAAAGAACAGTGTCAACCACACTAAGTCGTGACTTCACACTTAGGAGGCCTTCCTTCCGGTTGAGCGCTTTACATGCCTTACCTCATTTAATTCTCAAGACGTATTTACATCTTCATTTATTATTCATATTATTCATATAGGGAAGCTTGCCCCCCAGAGGTGAAATACCTGTCCCCGGGCCAAAGCAGTTCTGAGGGCAGGTTGGGGCAGAGGTTTGGGGCCTTCTCTCTGGTCCTGAATCCAGAGGGCTGCTTCAGGGGTGATCACTACTGCCACCTGCTGGCGGCTGGCAGAGTTGCTGTGCCCTTGCCCAGGTGGGTGCACAGAGGAGAGCCCAGTTCTGACACAGTGTGCTTCTACTCTGCTGGTGTTCAGAACAGACCCCACATGTCACAGGCACCCATGTCACATGTCACTGTGGAGTGAACAGATGGAGATTTCAGAACGTTGAGAAGGAGTGTGTGCCGGGCACAGAACCCAGGCCTTGAGTGTGCTAGGTAGGTGCTCTAGCCTTAGCCACGCCCCAGCCTTTTCCCTGCACCCACTGTAAGTGGCTCCAAAGTCCAGACCTTGCGATTGCTGTGCTTCACCTCCTGACTTAATGAATGAGCATCCGTGGCGCAGGGAGGTGGGATCTTCCCAGGGCACAGTGTGACTTTCTATGTTGAACACACTGACCTTTGTCCCTTTTCCTTTCCTGTGTCATGCCACTGTATGTCCCTCAAAGGCAACTTTTTGGTTGTTGTTGTTTTGTTTTTCTGTGGTGCTGGGGATCGAACCCAAGGCCTTGTGCAGGAGAGGCAAGCACCCTACCCACTGAGCTATGTCCCCAGCCCCTCAAAGGTAATCTTGATTCTGTTAGATTTATCATCTGCTTGTTTTTTGTTGCTTTTGTTTTCCTAAACACACACACACACACACACACACACACACAAATACACCTCTTGATTAGGTGTTTTCTGGTTTCTGTTGGTGGTGGTCTTTAAAAGCAGCCTTATTTGCATTTTGTTCCAGCACCTTGTTGACCGGCTCAGTCCTTCCCAAAGCTATTGGATTTCACTAAGGTGGGTGTGAAGAGTACCCTTTACCACGAGCTACTTCAGCAATACTCCTGTGTGTGGTCTTCTGGGTCTTGTAGTGACCGCCCTGGGGGCTCAGCAAGGTCTTTCTGCTGGGCTCAGCCGGAATCGACCCCCCTCAGTCTCCTGGTGGCTGCTCAGCTTTGGTTCCCTGGTGGCTGTCCTTTCCAGGCCTCGTGCATGGTTACATGTGGTTTGTGTTTATTCACTTTCACCAGGTGCTGGGCTGAATCCTTTATGAGAGCTTCCGTGTGGCAGTGTCATCATCAATCATTTCATAGATGGAAAACCTGAGGGGCAGAGAGGTGAAGGCAACACCTCAAGGTCAGCATTTCAGTTTGCTTGTGCCTTTTCACCATGCCGGGGAGTCTCTGGACAGCACAAGCCCAGTTTTCACACACCTTCTCTATAAGATGCGTGCTCCAAAAACACTGGTCACTGTAGGCGGACATGGGCAAAGAGAAAAAACAAATAATTGGAAAGTAAAAAAACCCATGACTATTGCCGCAGTCTGGCTGGGCACACAATCACGAGCCACCACACAGCTTGTAGATTCAAACAGCAACTCTTTATTCCCGAACTCACACCAGCCGTATACAAACACGTTCTGGGGAAATCCACGTTCTCTGCCCAAATCTACGTTCTCTGCCCAAAATCTCCTTCACTGGGCTTCTGTCTCCCAAAATATACTGTCTGAATCCCGTGAGAACTCAAGGGGAACTTAGGCAGCAGGATACGCCCTATTCCCAGCAGGAATAATCTTAAACCTTAAACCTGGAACCTAAACTGGGAACGCCCTAAACCCGATTATGTTAAACCGGGAACACCCTAATCCGCCCTGGTCCTTGAGCAAGGTCAACTACATTCAATGTCACTGCAAAATGTCAGCAACATGGGGTATGCTGGCAAGGAAATTGTCATACCTACTTGGCTAATGGCTCCCAGCAGACTATGAATTAGTCAGCAAGGTATGGTTGAGAGTCTGGGTCAGTGGGTCTGGGCCTTCCCCTGTTGTTAACAGATAGCATGTTACTTTTAGATACCATTTTCCTAGACTTTCCTCATTTCTTCCTCCCTAAAACCAGTCAAGTAGCCTTGGCATAATTGTATAGAAAGTTCAGAAGACACCCCAGAGTCAAAGGCAACACATGGTGAAGACCAGGCCTTAAAACCAGGCCTTCTGAACGGACATCTTGTCTAAACCTAGATCTAGGCAATTATCTCAGCCTTCCTGAGCCTCAGTTTTTCCATATACAAAATGGGGATAACATTTACTCCATGGCTTGTTCAGGAGTTTAAGTAAAATAAATGAATATAAAGCAGGTTGAAATATCTAAATAATTCAGTGCGTGTTTGTGTTTGATTCTGTGGAGCTGGATTGAACCCAGGGCCTCATGCAAGCTAAGCCTGCCCTCTACTGTTGAGCTACATTGGAAACAAACATGTGGTTACAAAGAAAGTTTCTTGAACAAACAAAAACAAACCCCTAAGTGTTTCTGACAGAAAACCCTGTCCAGCACTCCAGGCGGCCTCTCACAGTGAATCTTCACTCAGGTTGCCTGATGTGCTCCTCGGGGCAGGGAGGCAGCTGGCCTGCATCCACACACACCTTCTCCTTGCAAAGCGTCCATCCGGGAAGGGACAGGCAAGGCAGGGGGGAGCTCTCCAGGCCTGAGCCCGAGGACCCAGTGTTTACCCACAGGAGACTGGACTTCTAGTCCAGGGAATGTGCTGCTCCTCATGAAGGTAATGACAATGGGGGGGGGGGGGAGGGAGAGAGATCGAGCTCGCGTGCGCTCCATTTAACTCAGTTCAAAATCACTACTTACGGGTCTTAAGAGATCAGCGAGGCTGGGAGTCTAGCAGGTTCTTTCCTTTCTTTTTTTGCAGTATTGGAGATGGAATCCAGGGCCTTCTGCATTTCAGGCAAACACTCTACCACTGAGCTCCATCTCCAACCCTTTTTATTTTGAGACAGGGCCTCAATAAGTTACCCAGGTTGATCTCAAACTGGGGTCCTCCTGCCTCAGGCTCCAGAGGAGCTGGAATTACAAGGCGCGCCACAATGCCCCGCACAAATTCACTTTTTTTTCTTCCCCAGTAGTGGAGATGGAAACCAGGGCCTCATGCACACTCAGCAAGCTTCTACCACTGAGCTATACCCCAACCTACAAATTCATCTTCATGGTAAAACATGAATTTTTAAATAAGAAATTAAGATCCATTTGTCTTGTAGTAAACATTTAAATTTGTCATTTAAATGTTTATTTTACAAGTTCTTCTGAAATGAATGATTTAATGACATTTAGAATGCTATCTCTTCTTCAGTGGGTGTTTTTTGGCATCTCTAAACTCTCTTCAAAATTATTCAGGGATCTTTTTTTTTTTCATTAGCGTTTATTTAAATAACAAAGGCAATAGCAAAATTTTCCCTTACATTTTTCTACAAAAATAAAAGATTTTTAAACACATTTTAAATCATATTTGTAAATAAAGTAACAATAGAAAATTTACTTGTTTTCACAGGGAAGGTCTCCCTAGATTGCCCAGACTGGCTCCAGGGATCCTCCTTCAGCCTCCTGAATAGCTGGGAATACAGGTGTTTGCCATGTGGACCACCCAGGAAGTCCACTTCAAAGTGGCCTTGGAATATTGTTTGGTCCTATCTGCAAACTTAAACGTCCTTAAATATTTTAATCAATATTTATAAGGTTAATATCTTTGATTTTTAACTTTCTAAGTTTTCTGACTGCAAACAAAGCTTCCTAAGTATTTAAACATGAATTTAATAAATAAACATGTATCATGGGCTCACCATAATTACAAGTTATATAAGGTGTCTTAAACTTACCACCCAAAATAAGTCCAGATGAATGGTGGAGGCTCACATTTTCGATTTAGAATCATTGGGTTAATCGATTAAATAATCTGTGTATTCAAAATTTCTTAAATACTCTATTACTTAAAATGCCATCTTAATCACACAATTCATCCCCAAGTATGTCTAAAATATTAGTACTTATTTTACACTTTTTTAAATAAAGCATTCTTGTACTGTTTTTCTAGATCTACTCAGGATTAGGTTACTTTGAAGAAGAAACAGCCAAGCCAGAGACCTACCCTGGTGAAGGCCCTCAGCGGAGGCTTCCAGGGGGACTCCCCTCAGCCCCCCAGGAGGTCGCGACCCCAGGTGAGGAGGCGTGGCCACGCCCTGGCCTGCGCCTGGACCTGATTGGCCAGGCCATTCAGAGCGGTACCTTATCTGACAAGCCACCTAGTGGCACACATCTGTGACCCCAGCGACCCGAGGCTGAGGTAGGAGCCATGAGACCAGGCTGGGATGCTTCCTGGGACCCTCTCAAAATCAAAATATAAAAGGGTTGGGGATACAAAACCCGTGTGCCCAGCCCTCCAGACCCTAGTTCAAGGCCTAGTACTGCTAAAAGGGGGGAAATACATTGTTCTGATTTCTGATTATATGAAAATCAAACTTACGTTCATTCTGAAGTCTTTTTGTCTTCTAAACGTGATCTGGTCAGGTTTCACATTTCCTACAGTCTTGTCTAGACCCAGGTCATGGGTCTGTTTCTTTGTTTTTGGTTTTTATTACTTGTTTATTTTTTGTGGTGCTGGGTCTTGTCAGATGACCCCAGGAGAGCCAGAATAGCCACAGCAATCCTTAGCAAGAAGAGTGAAACAGGAGGCATCACGATTCCAGACCTGAAACTACATACTACAAGTTCTAGTAACAAAGACGGTATGGTATTGGCAACACAATAGACGCGTAGACCAGTGGTACAGAATAGAAGACACAGAGACAAGTGCACTAAATGCAGTTATCTCTACTAGACACAGGTGCCAAAGACACACATTGGAGAAAAGATGGCCTCTACAACAAATGGGTCTCTGTGTGCTAGGAGTCATGAGGTCACAGTTCTGAGGTCATCTTTTTATTTATTTGTTTAATTTAGGTATATATGACCGCAGAATGCATTTTGATTCATCGTATACAACTGCAGCACAACTTTTCATTTCTCTGGTTGTACACGATGTCGCATCTTATGTGCAGTCCGACACGTACCTAAGGTAAAGATGTCCATCATTCCACCATCTTTCCTGCCCCAATACACCCTCCCCTTTGCTCAATCAGAGTTCCTCCATTTTTCCCATTCCCTCCCCCATTGTGGATCAGCATCCACTTATCAGAGAGAACATTTGGCCTTTGCAATTTGGGGATTGGCTTACTTTGCTTAGCATAATATTCTCCAGTTTCATTCTTTTACCTACAAAAACTATAATTTTATTCTCTTTTAATGATGAGTAAAATTCTATTGTGTATATATGCCACATTTTTTTTATCCATTCATCTATTGAAGGGCATCTAGGTTGGCTCCACAGTTTAGCTATTGTGAATTGAGCTGCAATGAACATTGGTGTGGCTGTTACTATAGTATGCTGATTTTAAGTACCCTGGCTATAGACTGAAGAGTGACATAGCTGGATCAAATGGAGGTTCTATTCCACGTTTTTTAAGGAATCTTCATACTGCTTTTCCAGAGTGGTTGCTCCAATTTGTAGTCCCACCAGCAATGTATGAGTGTGCCTTTCCCCCCACGTCCATGGCAACACTTCTGGATAACTACCCTTCTGACATGAGATGAAATCTTAGTTTTGATTTTCATTTCTCTGATTACTAGAGATGTTGAACATTTTTTCATGTATTTGTTGATCAATTGTATATATTCTTTTGAGAATTGTCTGTTCAGTTCCTTGGCCCATTTATTGATTGGTTATATGGGGTTTTTTGTTTGTTTGTTTTGGTGTTAAGATTTTTGAGTTCTTTATATATCCTGGAAATTAATGTTCTATCTGACGTGCATGTGGCAAAAATTTGCTCCCAAAAAGAAAGGCTCTCTCTTCACTTTATTGATTGTTTCTTTTGCTGAGAAGAAGTTTTTAGTTTGAGTCCATCTCCTTTATTAATTCTTGATTTTGTTTCTTGCACTTTAGGAGTCTTGTTAAGGACATCAGGGCCTAATCTGACATAATGAGCATTTGGGTCTACTTTTTCCTCTGATAGGTGCAGGGTCTCTGGTCTAATTCCTAGGTCCTTGACCCACTTTGAGTTGAGTTTTGTGCATGGTGACAGATAGGGGTTTAGTTTCATTTGCTGCATATGGATTCCCAGTTTTCTCAGATCATTTGTTGAAGAGGCTATCTTTTCTCCAATGTATGTTTCTGGCACCTTTGTCTAGTATGAGATAACTGCATTTATGTGCATTTGTCTCTGTGTCTTCTATTCTGTACCATTAGTCTACATGTCTATTGTGTTGCCAATACCATACCGTTTTTGTACTAGAACTTGTAGTATCATTTAAGGCCTGAGTTGTGATGCCTCCTGTTTCACTATCTGGGTCTCTTGAGGTCATCTTAGTGATGTCTCCACTCAGACCAGAAGAGGCAGGAAATGTGCATGCCCATCAGTAGATGCTCCGGTCATGGACATCTGACCTGTACAGGAGGCAGCACTATCTGTTGGAAAAGTGTAACTCATTTCAAGCATCACAGTAGGAAGAGCTGGAATGAATGGGAAAAGTCAAGACAAGTCAAAGAAATGCCGGGTAGTCATGGCTATACATGGGGTATTGGTTCCAAGAGCACCCCTGCCTTGGATACAGAATGGACAGATGCTCGATCCCTTAAGTAAAATGGTGCGTGTTTGCAGGTAGCTCCTGCCATCCTCCCTGTACTCTAGAGCATCTCAGATTAAGTATAGTATCTGATACTATGTAAATAGCTCTATACTATATTGTTTAGGAGAAATAACAAGGAAGAAGTTTGCCCAAGTTCAGTATGGATGCAATCTCGTTTCTAAATATTCTCAACCTGTGATAGGTTGAATTGTGGACTCGGAATCAGGGACATGGAAGGCCAACTGCACTGGAATGTACCAGTGGTCTCCACGGGGATGAAGGTCTGTCACAGGCACACAGAAAAAGACTGCCTCTTCCCACCGCACTGGCATAAACAGATAAAACACCTCTGGACAGGAGAGGGTGGGAGGGTCTTGTCACAGGCTCCAGCACGTCCCCAGGCCCTACTCTGCTGCCCACAGGCTGAGAGGACCAATATGTCAATATGCTTCGGCTCATGTGTGACACTGAGATGCTCTGGGGCAAGGGTCTCTGTAATTTCATAAACACTGGTCAAGACAGAAGTGGGATAAGGAGTTTACAACTTGCAAGACCCCCATGGACCCTCACGGACGCATAATTAGTTGTGGTTGAGATGTTTAAGATCTGTGGCCAGATTCATGGTGGGGCTGAACAGGCTGTTTCAGTGACAACCAATCACATAACAGTCATCTTGGTATTACTGTCTTGCATGCGCGCGTGTGTGTGCATGTGTGTGTGTGTGTGTGTGTGTGTACATATAAGTATATACGTCACAGAGAATTCAAAATTTGTATTTTAAAAACATCACATTTAAAAATTCATGCCTGTTAGGTAGTCTTATTCACTTTTACTAATAAGTAAGAGAAAATGAAAGTTTCTTACTTTGTCTCCTTTTGTCCAACAAGTGGCACACCTGTGGTAAGCGGAAGAGCTTGCACTGGGGCCCTGGTTCTGGTTGTGTCTTGCAGTATTGGAGCTGGAGCCCAAGGGTGCTCTACCATCGAGCAACCCCCCCCCCCCTCAGCCCCTTTAATTTTTTTGACAGTTTCATTAGGCTGCCCAGGCTGACCTTGAACTTTCGACCCTCCTGTCTCAGCTCCCTGAGTAGCTGGGATTATAGCTGTTAGCCACTGCACCTGGCTGGACCCAAGTTCTTAGCTGCCGCTGAGTAGCAGCCATGCAGTGTGGATCTGAAACGTCCCTCAAAGGCCCTCGAGTCAAGGGCGTGGTCCCCAGCCCACGGTGCTACTGGGGGGAGAACCTTTAGGAGCAAGGTCCTGGTGGGAGGAAGTTAGGTTATAGGACTTGTTGCCCTTGAAGAGGCCACTGGGACTCTGGCCTCTCTCTGTGCCTCTCTGCTACCAGGAGGTGAGCAGATCTACTGTGTGCTCCCTGCCCTGGGATTCAGGCTCGCCACAGAGTCACAGGCAACTGGGCCTGTCAATCATGGACTGCTGAACTTTGAAACCATGAGCCAAAATAAATCTGTACTCCTTTAACTGTTTATGTTGGGCATTTTGTTAGGGTGAGGGAAGGACAGCTAACATCTTTAACTGTATACGTTTCTGCAGAGCTAAAGGGATGCTCAACGCAACGTCACCATCAGCCTGGTCCCAAAAGAATAAGGTCTTTTCCTAGTTTCAAAACTCAAAGAAAAGAGGGGGACCTAGAGAAGTTTCAATGTATCATCCTAAAACTTTAAATTTTATCACACAGGAAAGCTGAATGATATCAGTTTACTTAGGGTGGGACCGAGAAGTGTTATCAGATACAAGGCCCCTGGTTTAATCTTAAATTGGCTTTTTGTGACTTCCACCAATGGAGTCTAGAAACGACATGGAATTGCACAGTTGTAGAAAACCACGATCCAATCAACAAATGGTCAAACACACCTTGAAAAAGAAGTCTTATATTAGGTTCAACTTACGGTTTACAGCTCCTATTCCAAACGCACTTGCCTGTAGTCTTTAAGCAACAGAAAGGATCGAGGAAACTCTTAACATGGGAACAGTCCCCTTAGCAGAAACAGCAAATGGAGGGTGGAAGTTTTTATCTTTACCACAGGATGAGGTGACGTCTCCTTAAGCCACAGCATGAAAAATGCAATTTCAGGACTGCTTCACTGTCAAGTCTTACTGCTCTCTGGAGGAAGAAATAGTAAAAGACACTTAATGTCCTTCTCTGAAGGTCTTTCTTCCTGTTTTTTAAACTTATTAATGTAACCACGGTAGGAAATAGACAATGCTTTTAAATTACTTCTACTCCTGTATTTCTACAAAGCTTTGTCATTGTTTTTGGTACATCTTTGGCTGCTCTGAAATATCAGCACTGATTACACAATTGTGGCATAACACAGAAGGACACAATTTGTATTTGTTTCTTTTTCTGCTTGCAATGCCAGGGATTGAACCCAGGGGCCCCTGTGCATGGTAGGCGATTGCTCTACCCCTGAGCTAGCCTGCCCCCCACCCCCACCCCCAGCCTAGCTTTTACATTTTGTGCTTATTCAGTTGACAGTAACTGGTCCCTTGCTCATGGCTTTTGCTCCAGCTGCAAGACAACAGTAATTAGCAATGTGCCTCATTTCCCACTTCACCAGTTCACAGCTGGTTAACTACTTAAAGCAATCTCTGCAACAGGTAAGATTCCCATTTGGTGTTTAATCGGCCCAGTTATTTGGATATATAAATGAAGATTCCTGTCTGTTTCAAACACCGGCTTAGGGTTCACATCTTCACAGTTTAAGTCCTGTTTATACTTTAAACTACTTGAAACTGAAGAAGATAGAAATCAAAGGAGAAATAGTGGCTGGCAAGAATATGTAGGAGGAAGTTGACTATAAACCTGCACAATTACATCCAAAACTCTAAACCTGATCAGCAAGCTTTGTAACCGATAGAGAGGCCAGAAAATCGGCTTGAGTTCAGGACCAACTCTCAGGTGCAGTAAGGTTGTGAGAATCACTTTTTAATCTAAAATATGAAAAGTAAAGCACTTCTTCTGTCTGTGAATTCTTTCTGCCCTCACACTTATCAGCACTGATGAATAAGTTCAGCCCAATCACATTTCTCACACCTACTGAGTTCACAGCACTACAGGTTGCGACCCCCGGATCACTCAGGATCAGTGAACACTTTTCAGTTGACAGATAATTCACAAACTACCTCTAAGACTCAAAGCCACATGTTGTATCAGGAAGATTCCAAGATGTCTTGAATCCCATCCAAAAGAGCATCAAAGTTTCTTTTTCCTTGCCTTTCTTTCTTTTTTGTAATGATGGGATATCACCTATGAATAGGCCCAGCGACAAGGCCCCTGTAGGGTAGCCTGGATTCTGGATTCTGATTCTTGTGTTTACATATCAAAAAACCTTAAAGTGCACAGTTTCAAGAGTTGCTACTAATACTCAGTGTGTATTGATCTGAATGTTTTAAAAAATCCATGTGTGTGTTTGTTTTGGTTTTGGTTCTAGGGATTGAACCCAGGGGTGCTTAACCACTAAGCCATATCCCCAGCTCTTTTTATTTTTTTGCTTTGAAACCTGGTCTAAGTTGCTTAGGGCCTCACTAAGTTGCTGAGGTTGGCCTCAAACTTTCAATCTTCCTGTCTCAGCCTCCTGAACTGCTGGGATTACAGGCGTCATGCCTGACTTAAAAATCCATGTTTAATTGTACATCAGAAAACACCTTGCCAAACCAAAACACGAAACAGTGATTGCCAAGTTTTGTAAATAGAATGTACCAGTTGCTGACTGATATTGATAAATTCTGGCCCAGCCGCACACCCAGATGGCACCTGGCTGCAGCTGGGGTTGGACAAGCACGTGGGCCGCCGCCCAGTGCTGAGCTGGGCTACATGATCTCCGTGGAAGCCTGAGCATTGTGCCACTTCCAGGGAGCACACGGGCTCACTAGGTGGCATGCCCTGCAGGGTGCAGTCCAGTGCCCAGGAGCGTGCCGGAGGCTGAGGCGGGTGGGCACTCCTAGAACCCTCTGCTCTCCCTAGATGAGCGCTGGTGGAGCACGGGGCGGGAGCTCCCGTTTGTTAAGTGCCTCCCGTGTGTCATGCACCGGGCGAGGCCCTTAATAGGTGTTCAGTCCTGAGGCTTTCCTAAGAAGCAGATGGGAGACAGTTCTACCTTGACTTTGCCAGTATAGAAACTAAGGCTCAGAGAGATCAGTGACTCTCATCCTGCTCAGAACCATGAGCCGTAGTGCCAGGATGAGACCCAGAGCAGCCTGACTCCACAGCTCACCTCTGTCCTCCACACCGTCCTGTTGAGGAGACAGGGGCCCGGTGTGACCAGAGGGAAGCCCCCTGTATAGAGGGTGACCTGTATAGAGCAGGGGGGCGCTGTTTGAATAATAATAATAAAACCCAGCTCTGTCTCTGAGGTCTCTCTTTCCTGTTTGCTGTTCTGACCTGTTTAGGGCCCCTACTACTCCACACAAAGTGACCCACAAAGATGTGGAATTGCAGTCCTTGTGTTCATGTTGTCCGGTAGGAACAGGAGGCAGGTAACCAAGAACAAGGTCAGGAAGAAATCAGGTGGTCTCATCTCAACTTCAGACTTTAATCTGAAGTGTGCATTCCTGGAAAGCGGCCTCCAGCAGCGGCCCTGGAAAGCATGGGTACGGAGAGGGAGCTGGAGGCCGCGGGTTCACTGGTTGGAAAACCTGATTGACGTACCACTTGACTCTCCTAGATCACCCGCTCCTCCTGCCTGACCCCGGCTTCTGTGACTCTTGTCCTGTGGGCCCTTCTTTTATTTCTGTTGCTTATGCCGCTGACGGAAAAATCATTATGCATTTAAAAAATTTTTTAAACCCCAAAGAAAAAATATTTGTGCCTCTAGACACAATGACAGCGTCTGTCCCGGCCTTGTTCACAAAGTAACCTGGTGGGCTCTTTTTGGGTGCTGGGGTGGAACAGGGCTTTGCCTGTGCCCCACTGCTGGGCTACACCCTGGCTCCCCTCTGGGTGGGTTGGCAGGTGGGTGGTCCATTATTAGAAAGGGGTGGCAAATGCCTTTCAGAAGACAATTTGACAGTCACTTGTGACGCTCCGCACAGGAAGACCCTGTGGTCGTCCAGGGCTAAGTGGCAGTAGAGAGTCTTGGGCAGAGAGTGGCATCCAAGGCTTTGACGAGTGTCAGTTCCACTCACAGGTATGTTTAGAAAGAAAGGAAAGGAACAATCCAAGCTTTCTGTTGGCCACAGAAGGAGGATGCTCTGTGTCCACCCACCATCTCCCTGCACAGGAGGGGAGCTTCAGGAGCCGGGTAGTGGCTTTGGCTGGACACGTTCAAATACCAGCGATGGAGTGGCCAGCGCTGTCGCCTCCCACCCACTTCCCACCTGAAAGACGAGGTGGGAGCTGCGCAGGGCGGGCACTGCCATCAGACAGGATGGGGCATGGGGCAGGCGTGATGGGACGGCAGGTGCTGGTTCCTTCCCGCCCTCTGCTCCTGGAGGGCCTTCAGTCGCTGGCAGGACAGCAGGGGACACCGTGTGTGATCCCTCCTGTCGTCCTGCATCCTGGCTTTCTTGGTGCGGGGTCAGTCAGGGTGGTGCTGGGCATTGAACCCAGGGGTGGCGCATGCCAGGCAAATCCTCTGCCACCAAACTCCGCATCCCCAGGCCCTGCTAAGACATTTTCAAAGATTAAAAGTGGGTCCTTCCTTCTCTTTCCCCTCCCTTCCCTGTTACCTTCCATCCATCCAACTTTTCCCGCTCTTCAAAAGTTACGTGCATTCAATTCCATGTCGGTGCAGTAAGACATACATGTTTATTGTCAACGAGACAGGTATGCAGAGAGGAGAGCAAGAACTTCCATAGCACAGTAGGTCTGCTCCACGTTTCACCTGTGAGCACCTAAACCTGTGGTTCCCGGCCTTGGCTGTGCAGAGAGGCAGCTGGGCAGGGCCGGGAGCAGGCGCCTGGGATCCCACCCAGAGAGGCCAACTTCACTGGACTGAAGGGGTGTGGCCGTGGGACTTCTAGAAGCTACCCCGGTGACCCTCCTGTGTAGCCCGTACATACCTTAGACTTCTATGTTTACATCACATACTTTACAAAAATAAGTTCACTGTCTGCCAGTTCCCTGTAACATGCTGTGAAGATCTTCCAATGAACACACTTCCGTAAACTAACTTTTTGAAAAGAAAAAGCCAGGCTGAGGGTAGAGGGCTTATCTAGCAGGAGTGAGGCCGCAGAGAGGATCCCCAGCACTGAGCACGGAGAAAAAAGATTAAAAACTGAAAACAAGGAACTTATTCAAATGAAAGAAACATAAGTGACAAAACTAGAAATATTAGAAATCTGCTTACAGAAAAAAGTGAATGTGAATTAGCAATTAAATAAGCATTTCAAGTTAATCATCTGCCAAAAATATACATGTCTTTCTTTCACACAGATAGGACATATTGATCCTGGCAAAATTCAGAGACACCAAAAGCAGTCTTGAATTTTATTAACTGTGTGTAGTTTCAATTCCAATGTCTATGTGAACGTAAAACCCAATATTTCACAGGTGTATTTTATAATGTCAGAAGCACAGTGGGTTTTATTTTTTTAAGTTATTGATATGATAACATACTAGCTTATTAATAATAATGATATTTTGCTTATATATTTTCTCAACATGATCAAATTATTAATATCAATTTTTCCTATTGCAACTTTTTAAAGTTTCAATGTAAGAAAATAGCTACACACTTAATTTTTTTAATCTTAAATATGATTAAAAGAAAAAAGTTTGTTATTTTTATTTTGTTTTTTGGTACTGAGGCTTGAACCCAGGGGCATTTTGTCACTGAGCCACATTGCCAGCCCTTTTTCTTTTGATTTTTGAGATAGAACCTCTCAAAGTTGCTGAAGCTAGTCTTGAACTTTTGATTCTCCTGCTTCCCAAGTCGCTGGGATGGCAGGTGTGTGCCGCTGCACCCAGCTTGTCTTACACTTTGCTTCCTAAGGGCCTACACCGTAGTCTTGGGCAGTATGACGTACTGCCATAGGATAAAGTATCCGAGAACAGCATGAGGAATCTCAGCAGAGGAGTCTTGCTTAGGTACTTTGAACTTGTAGACTTTGAAATATTTCAGATGTTTTTTAAACTTTGGGGTGAAATAAATTGTTTCACACTGGTTGTTTTATTATGTGATTTAAAAAAAAACTCTTTGTAATTCATAGTTTTCTGACTGGACATCTTTTTGGAAACCATGGTGTTGGAATATTCTGAATAACCAAACATTGTTTAATAGACCAAGTCTCTCAATTAGACTGCAATAAATATGCATCTGTAGTCAGCCGTAACTCCAGTGTGCTCTGGAGCCAGAGGAACACTGCTTCTCATTCCCATAGTCCATTTAGCGGTTCTAGAGTCTTAATGTTTTTATTGCACTTGGTTGAACCTTTTTAAAAATGACTTTTTAAAAGTCAGTTTAAAGCAATTGTGATGTCTTCTTCATTTACTTCTGAGTAATGACTTTATAAGAGGTAACAACTCAGCATAGCAGCAATGTAAGACTAATTTTTCTTTCTGCAAACTATCAGTGAACATCACAAAAAGCCTAACTCATCTCGACTCAGGCTACAAAGTTCAGGTATACTTCTCTTCTTTTAGAATTTGAAGCCACATCCAAGTTAAATGCCCATTGAACAGAACTTGTGTCATGTTTTATGGTTATGCTAAGCCTCAGAAGAACACCCTCTGCTTTCCTGTTCTGGGCTGTCTGAGGTGAGCTGGGATCGCTGCCCTCGGGCAGGCGGAGATGCTCAGCTGTGGGGGCTGGTTTCCGGGTGGGGCCTGCATGAGCCAGGTAACGTTCTCCACTGGCAGCCACAGCCATGGCCTCTGCCTCTAGCAGATCTGGTGGCAGTCTTCCCGCTTGAGCTCTGAGGTTGCAATTCTGCTCCCAGGATCTGGGTCACACAGGCAGTCACTCCAACACAAATGCCAGTCAGCCAGGATTACTCTCCCTTCAGGAGGCTCCTTTTGGCCCTATGCCAAATCATCTTAAATGAGGGACTAAAATTCCTCCCCACCACTTTCTTTAACCCATCAACATGGCCTTGGGCATGTGTTGATTTTGATTTTTGACATATAAATTATAAAATTCTAAATATATTTCTATATTCTAACAAATGACCCCTTAAAGGTGAATTGCTGAGTTATATTATACATACATATAGTCATTTGAAAGGCAAAGCATCTTTTTCTTTTTGGTGGTGCCAGGAATCAAGCCCAGGACTTCTGCAGGCTAAATATACACTCTACCACTGAACTACACCCCAGCTTCATCTGATTATTTTTAAGTGTAGTTCTTTATTTCTAGTTAGTTTGACCACTTGTCTATGCTTCTTGGTCATCTATATTTTTCCTTATAAATTGCTTGTTCATGGCCTTTGCCCATTTTCCACTTGATTTGTTCAATTTTATCTTATTGTGTTTTAGAAGTATTTATGTAGCACAATTAGGCACAGCTAAAATGCTGCACCAAGAAGTTTCCAAAACAGAGTGGTTTAAAGAAAACAGAAGTAGCTGGGTATGGTGGTACATGCCTGTAATCCCAGCTATTCAGGAGGCTGAGGCAGGAGGCTGAGGCAGGAAGATCACAAGTTCAAGGCCAGCCTGGGCAACTTAGTGAGACCCTGTTTCAAAATAAAACAAGAAGGGCCAGGGATGTAGCTCAGTTGCAGAGTGCTTGTCTAGTAAGGCCTTGGGTGCACACAGACTCCAGGGATGAATCTCTTTCATCTTGTTGATCAGCTGTCTCCTAGACAGCCACCTGTATCTGCACAGCTGAGTCATAGAAACACCCGCTCTCTCACTCTTGGAGGAAAGAAGCACGGGGAGATACACAGCTCTTAATGCCAAGGCTTACTAAGCACAGCCAACTCTTGTCATTTAAGTGACAACTTAGATCCAGCAGTGTCACACCTAGGTGCAAGGGCCAGTGAGACTGCATTCTCCAGGGACACAGCAATTTGTCCAACTATGATGCTCTTCTAGGGAACAAGTGGTGGATGGATTCCTGGCAGTCTCCACGGCTGTGAGTTAATTTTTCACTTGTAAGTCCCTCATATCCGGCTAGCCTTTGCTTGCTCTAGGAAACGTTCCATCATTTTTGCACCCCATGTGAGTGTAATAAATCACTTCTTTTTCTGTGCTACTAGTTTGCTTTATACCTACATTTACAGTTGAAGCATACAATACTTTTATTTAATTGGATATTCTTTTTCCCCACTAGAATGATGAAATATTGAAGACTACATCTTCTGGTTTTATTCCTTCATCTGTCCAACCCACTTCCTGCAAGGTTCAGCATTGATTAGCTATCGAATAAGGGACAACCTTTTATTTAAAGCACTTTGTAATTTAAAAAGGCTTTCTATCCCAACCTGGACAACAAAGTGAGACCCCGTCTCAAAAAATGCTTTATATGGGACTGGGGTGGGGGTCAATGGTGAGAACTTGCTTAGCATGGACAAGGCCACCTGTTCAAGCCGTAGTGCATGCATGGGCACACACACACACACACACACACACAGACTCTCACACTCGTAGTTCCTCTCTCCCCTGAAATCCACTCTTGACGTAGACCCCACCCTCAGCCTCACACCCCCACTCCAGGCAGTGAAGTAGAATGCGTTCCTTGACCCGGGCAGGTGGTCACTTCCGTCTCTGAAACGGGCTGGTTAGCGGAAGGGTAGCAAGCAATCTGCAGTCCAAGTGGGGATCTGGGCAGGGGTTGAGTGGGCGTGGATTCTGGGGAGCCAGCCAACGGGTGCCTTTGCGGTCCCCATCTTTCACACACACAACCCTGCAAAGTGATCAGATAATCATAGTTGTTTACACATTTACAGAGGGAGAGTTGGAGCAATAGACTCCTGTGGAAAACGAGGATTTTGTGAAGTTATAAAACCCCAGCTTGACAGACTGGAGAGGGTAAATAACACACTGCATTGTGATAGCTTTTCTTTCATTTCTCCTGGAGAGGATTTCACACTGGCTTTCCTTGCATTTAAGGCATCTGAGAAATTTCCTTAGACTTTCAGGTGAAGTCAGTCAATCCTGGCTTTGGATTTTAAATCAAGACTTTCTTTTTCTTTTTTCCTTTCACCCTCCACCTACCTTCCTTCCTTCCTTCCTTCCTCCCTCCCTCCCTTCCTTCCTTCGTTCCTTCCTTCTGATTGGATACTCAGGGCTCTTTACCACTGAGCTATACCCACAGCCCTTTTTATTTCTATTTTGAGACAGGGTCTCACTAAGTTGCTGAAACTGGCCTTGACCTTGTGCTCCTCTTGCCTCGGCCTCCTTAGTTGCTGGGATTACTGTGTGTCCCAGAAGACTTACTTTTAAAAATGTTTAAGGATGTTGCATGCTTCTGGCGATGTTGATTATCATGAATGTGGCATTCTTCTCCTTTGTCTCCGTTGTTGTTAGATCAAGGCTGGTTTAGAAGCACGCCATAACACCTCAGTGAAGTGTTGGTGGATATTCTGTCAACAACATGAAAATTAAGCCATGGAGAAAATGCATGGTAGGCAGGAGAGGGTTAGATTGAGCAATGGGTGACGAGTCCTCCAAGTTCAACTCACGGCATCTAAAAGCTGGATTTACTGGGCTTGCAAGGGTCACCAGAGGTCGTCTGGTATCCTTCCTAAGCAGCAGCACACAGGAGCATTATTCAAAACTAACAATTATATTCTTTGAATCACTTTCTCTTTTGCTCTTAAAAAATTGATCAGTACCAGGGATAAAGAAAATCCCAATTAATTCTCAATTCAAAGCTTATTGTATCTTATGGTTCTGAAATATTTTGAAAATGTTTTAAAATTCCAAGTCCCTGCCAGATAGAGAGCAGATATTTCAGAATGCACATTTTACTGTTTGCTCTGCTAGTGGAATATGGCAATAATCTCTTTATCACCAGGAAAGCCAGGGAGGCCCTGGGGACCAGAACCAAAGTGCCAATTCTGCTTTCTGAGACTTTTGGGGGACAGTTTGTTCTTCAGTTTTCCCAGACGTTGATAAGCACACACGTCACTCAAAGTGCTCACAGAGCACATTATGAACAACTGTCACATACTTCTCGATATGTCCTATTGATTTATATTAATCACAATTATAATTCTAACATAATTTTTTATATTTGCTCCATTAGCTAAGCTTTCACCTCTAAAAGTTTATTCTGAAGATATTATCAGATATGAGTAAAATTTATATATAGATGTTTATTGCATCATTTTAATATCAAAATTGGAAACTTCTTAAAATCCTATAATAGAAAAATCAATTTAAATAATTATGATGCATATATATGATGAAATACTATATTTTCATTAAAATTACAATGTCTTCAAATAGTCAACATTTGGTTATTATTTGTGACATGCCATTGTGAAAAAAATTCAAGATATAAACAGTATGTATAGTACGATTCCATTTTTAAAAACAAAAACACTCTGATCTAAAGGTATATTATAGATATAGATATGTATATGGGTATATCTATAATTATATGTGTGTATCATTTTTTGGTTGTTACTGGGGATTGAACCCAGGTGTGCTCTACCACTGAGTTAAACCCCAGGTCTTTTTATTTTGAGACAGGGTCTCACTAAGTTGCCCAATCTTGCCTCAAACTTGTGATCCTTCTGCCTCAGCCTCCTGAACAGCTGAGATCACCACTGATCTCATGAGGCATGAGGTGTGCATCACCACACCCAGCTCCACAATATTACTGAGATAAATCTGAGATGTAGGGGTGTTAGTATGTGTGTATAGCATTGCTACTTTTTCTGCTTTATTGGACTTTCTAATGATTATGAGTCACTTTGACAGAAAAAAATAACAATTATTTGTAATGATATATGTTTTAGCTTTAGAAAGCCAATATCCAAAACATTCAGTTTCTGTGCATTTTGGAGAATGTACCTATATGTATACATTTCTTTTCTTTGTGAGTGTGTGTATATGCATGTGCATGCGCACACGCGTGCACACACACACACACACACACGGCTCTCATTGCCACGATTATTATGCATTACTATGCATGTGAAGTATGCAAACACATCAACATTTGTATTTTGCATTTTTTCCCAGTGTCTTTCTGCCATACTAATGTCTT
The DNA here is from genome assembly GCF_001458135.2 of Marmota marmota marmota. NCBI lineage: Eukaryota > Metazoa > Chordata > Mammalia > Rodentia > Sciuridae > Marmota > Marmota marmota. The sequence goes on along the minus strand of NW_025999913.1, from coordinate 18,934,719 downwards.
TTCTTTTTATAAAGAACATTTTTTTTGTGGTGCTGGGGATGGAACCCAGGGTCTCATGCATGCTAGGCAAGTCCTCTACCACTGAGCTACAGCTCTGGCCCATGGTTTTCATTTTTTAATAGAGTTTTGAGACTCTCTCTCTCTCTCTCTCTCTCTCTCTCTCTCTCTCTCTACTGAGAATTGAACCCAGGGGTACTTTACCACTGAATAACATCCCCAGCCTTTTTATTTTTGTTTTAGGACAGAGTCTCACTAAGTTGCTGAGGCTGACCTTGAACTTGTTATCCTCCTGCCTCAACCTCCCAAGCCACTGGGATTACAGGCATGCGCCATCCACTGAGCCTGATGCCTGGAAACTGTGATTCAATAAGGCTCTCCTACTAGATGCACTGTGTCTCACATTGCAGTTAACTCTGAAGGAGAGATGCTTTCTGCCTCGGCTCCTCTACCATATTACAGGCCTCATTGTCCAGACTCACCAATTCTTCCCTCTTGTAGGTCATTTTAGGAGATTTAATTAAAAAAATAAAACAACCCACAGAACTCTATCTCGGATGCTAGCTATCTATTGGCTGCGATAAGCAGAGATTTCTTTTTAAAGTCGTGTGTGGGTGCAAATGAACATTCTGATTCATGGTGGCATTTCCAAGGGCGTCTTCCTCCTGTGAACTTGGCGCTCACACTATGAGCCACCCCCACGGGCATTCTCTGGCCTCTGCTGGGCGTGGACGAGGTGGCCTGAGAAACTTTCAGCCCGTGCCCAAGAGCTTCGAACCTTTTTAACAAATGATTCTGGGAAAACTTGTTATTCATATGTGGAAGAATTTAACTAGACCCTTATCTCTCACCCTGCACAAAAATCAGCTGAAAATGGATTAAAGGCCTCAGATTTAGACCAGAAACTATGTACTCCTAGAAGAAAACCTAGAGAATGGAAGAAAAATCTTTGCTAGTTATTCTTCTGGCAGAGGATTACTATCTAGAATATATAAAGAATTCAAAAAACTTTACACCAAAAAATTTGAATAACCCAGTTAATAAGTGGGCAAATGAATTAAACAGACACTTCTTAAAAGAAGAGATACAAATGGCCAACAAATATATGAAAAAATGCTCAATATCATTAGTAATTAAGGAAATGCAAATCAAACTGCACTGAGATTTCATTTCACACCAGTCAGAACGGCAGTCATCAAGAATAAAACAACGGAAAATACTGGAGAGGATGTGGAGGAAAAGGACACTTGTCCACTGTTAGGATTATAAATCAGTATGACCACTGTGGAGATCAGTGTAGAGGTTTCTCAAAAGACGAGGCATGACACCAACACATGACCCAGCTGCACCGCTTCTTTTTATTTATCCTGAAGAACTAGAGTCATCTTAGTATAGTGATAAATGCACACCCATGTTTATAGCAGCACAGTTCACCATAGACAAATCATAGAACAAGTCTACGTGTCTACCAACAGATGAATGGGTAAGAACATGTGGTATATATACACACAGTGGAGTTTTATTCAGCCATAAATAAAAATTAAATTATGTCATTTGCAGAAAACTGGATGGAATTGAGACTTTTATGTTAAGTGAAATAAGCCCACCTCAGAAGGCCAAGGGTTGTATGGTTTCTCTAATATTTAAGAGTTGAAGAAGAAAAAGGAAAAGAAAGGTGGAGTGGATCTCATGAAAATCAAAGGTAGATCAGCAGAGGAGAGGGACCAAGGGGTGGAAGATGGGGAGGGGGTGCTAGGGAGGTGTACTGGCCAAATTGTACTGCTACATTGTGTGCATGTAACAGCAAATCCCATCATCATGTACAGCTATAACGCACCAATAAAAAGTGAAACATAAAACCTAAAATAAAAGTGGAAAAATATTTTATTTAACCCAATTATATATAAAATAACTCTCATCTCAACATGTAATCAATATAAAAGTCATTATTATTGCTGCTGTTGTGGTTTGCGGTTTGAGTAGCTGGGATGACAGGTGTGCACCACAACACCTGGTAATATGATAATTACTAACGAGCTATTTGTGCTCCCTTCTAATACTATGAATTCTGAATGTGCTCTGAGCATTCCTAGTTCCAAGGAGCAGCATCTAAGTGCTCTGTGGCTGTGCGTGGCAGGAAGCCACCTCATTGAGCTGCGCAGTTCTACATCTTCAGGCTCTGCTCACAGGTAGGGCCCTTCTGGGCAGTGATGGCCATTCTCCATGCATCCTGACGTAGCAGAGGTCTAACAGAAGACTACCAGTGGTCCTTCCTAAGATTGTGAGTGTGTGTGTGTGTGTGTGTGTGTGTGGTCCTGGGGATTGGGAGCTAAGCAAGCACTCCACTGAGCCCCTGAAGCTCCTTAAAGCAGGATTCTCTGTGTGCCAGAGGGCTCCAGGGACATATGGTTGGCAGCTCTCAAAGGCTGAGGGACCTGCCACAGCACTGCCAGGGAAGGAGGATAGCAGTTCTGGTCCACTCTAGTGGGCGAGAGCACCTGCAGGTGGATCAGCTTCTCCAAAGCCAGGAGAGTAGCCAAATGCTTTCAGTGAAAGGGCAGTAGCAGCATAGCCAAGCCAGCAGTTGAAAAAGGGACAGGTGAGCGTGGCGTGGACGCACCTAGGTGCTCGTAGTTGGGAGAACAGAGCTGATTCTGATCGTGTCCACATAGACCCAGAGTGAGGCACTGTGGCTCAGGTACTTTATCTGGACCCTGGTGCTCTTAGAGGGTCCAGAGCGGGGCTTCAGGGCCTCCGGGATTCCTGGTGTTGTAAGTGAAACGTTGCTGCCTCATGTGCTTTGCCCACAGAAGAGGGTGCCATATGGACTATGGGGTAAAAAGTTAAGCTGAGAACTGTCACTTGTGCAAAGAGGGAGGGACCTCGGTCCCTCTGAATCAAATCTGTCACTTTCCAGCCAGGAAGGAAGAAACAGAAATGTTAAGATATTTTGCCATGCAAAGGTTTTCTCTGACTAGCAATGACTGAAATGTAGAACCACGATATTTAGAGTCCTGGCCTCCAGGACTCAGGAGAAAAATGAGATGCCCTGGGCCAGGAAGACCCTCTAGAGGGGTTTTGAGATCACTGCTCATTGGGGACCAGTGGGGCAGCTCCTTGTTGCTCTGCTGGGGACACCTGATCTGCACCCACACAGGTACTGCTCTGACCGCATCACCCAGGTCTCTCGCCATGGCACTGTTGGCATTTAGGCCTGGACCCTTCCTTGCTGTGGGGGCGTCCGGGGCACTGCAGGACACTTGGCAGCATCTCCTACCAGATGTCAGTGGCTTCCCTTCTACCCTGTGCCCATAGTGGTGGTGGCAATTGTGGTGTCTTTATTGATATATTAAATATCTTTTCTTCTTCATGGTACTTATTTGTGGGCACAGAGTGATATTTCAATACATGCATAAAATGTGTATTGATCACATCAGAGTAATTAGCGTTTCCATCTCCTATCTTTTCTTTTTTTTTAAAAAAAATATATATATATTTTAGTTGTCAACGGAATTTTATTTTATTCATTTACTTATATGTGGTGCTGAGACTCGAACCCAGTGCCTCACACATGCTAGGCCAGCGCTCTACCACTGTGCCACACCCCAGCCCTGGTCCTCCCATCATTTCTTTATGTTTAAAGCTTCAAGGCTCCTTGACTCTAGTTCTCTGCAAAGTGCGTCAGAGGTAAACTGGAGTCTCCTGCAGCACTGTGTGACCTGGACCTTACCCACTGTCCAGCTCTTCTGACCTTGCTCCATCTCCTGTCCCCCCCTTCCAGCCTCTAGTCACCCCTGTTTGACCTCTTCTTGGAGGTCAACTTTTGAATTGTCCACATGAGTGACAGCCTGCAGTATGTGTCAGCCACGGCTGTCTTGGGACGCTGCCCAGTGCTGGGGTGGAGGGAGACCAAACTCTAGGCCAGGACCTACAGGCTCATGCTGAAGCTGCAGGATGACTGGGCGTTGGCAGAAGCCGTGCTCGAGAGGCCATTGTGTGGGTAAGTAAAGGGCCAGTGCGGTTTCCAACTGTTTCCAAACAAACCCCCGGTTAGCGGTTCTCAAAGAGAAGAAAACAGGAGACGTTCCACTGCCCTTGTTCTTTTAGGAGCTCCTCAGCTCTGCCTCAGAAGCAGGTTGTGCTTTGAATTTTCCTTTCTGAGCCGTAAAATACAGGTTGTCAGCCTCTCTGGCATGATAAGGAAGAGTACGATTGGAATCTTACCCAGACGAAGCTTGAAGCCACCATCACACGATGCCCGCCTCTGAGTTCCCTCACAAAGGGACTGTTTCTCCTCCTTCCTTCATACTCTTTTAGCAGAGGGTTTTAAAAATGCCCAACACTCACAATAAAATAATTTTAAAAATTGCTCTTCTTAATAGTTACTTCTTAAGCATGGCAGAGCACAATTAAAAAAGATTCTCTAAAAAATATTCAGCTGTGCTCTTATGTGGTATTTCAAATAAAGCTGATGAGCCCAAAGATTCTCCTCCCCTTAGGCCTCTGCCCCGCCATGCCTTGTGTTGTGCGACCGCCATGGTGGGTATGTACACAGAGCATAGTAACACATTTGAAGCCGAATCTTAGGTGTGGGCAAGTCAATTTCACTTGCTTCAACCTTACAGTCTTAACTAGGTGGAAATGGTTTCCCAGGGGCTGGAAGAAGCAGCCGGGAGGGGCCGGGACAAAGGATAAAGGAAGCTCTGTTCAAAATGCGCCACAGGGAAAGGAGAGCCAGGGCCAGAATCCCATCCTGAGGGACCATGACGTGGGAGCCTCTCCCAGGCACAGAGGCCAACCTCCACCTGCGGCAGCAGGGACGTCCCAGAACATCCGGCTCAGGGTGTGCAGACCAGCCCGAGGGCATCCAAGGGAGAGGGACAGATCCAGGACTGGACAGAGGGCCACTGAGTGGGGCACGCACTGACACAGAGTGGTTCTGGGCAGAGAGAGACCAGTTCAATACTCACAGTATCTGTTAGAAGGAGGGACAACCTATGGGTTAGGACAAAGTGACCTTACCTGTCTGTAGCACACCTGGTTTGTCTGAAGCTGATGTTCAAGAGTCTGGGGCATAACTGGAGCCAGGGGGTCCCACAGCACAGCCCCCTGCCCTGGAAGATGGTTCGCTGAGAAACTGCAGGGAAAGCCAGCGAGGGCCACTAGGGGGCACTCAAGCCGTTATGACCCAAGAAGGCCGCAGCCTTGTCCAGCTGAGTGCTCACAAGGGCATTTTCATTTGTTTATTTTTAATCAACTACTTTGGAATAATTTCAGATTTAAAATTACCAAGAGAATATGCAGTTTCTGCCACTGTTTGAATGTCATTTGCTCCCCCAAATTCCCTGCATTGGAAACTTCAGCCCTAGGGCATCCAGTTAAGAAAGAGGGGGTACTTTAAGGGGAAGGCCTACTGGGAGGTCCCAGGGCCCCGGGGTGCTGCCTCAGGAGAGACTGAGGAAGTTCCCAGGGAATCCCGGTTAGTTCTTTCAAGAAGGTTGTTTTAAAAGAGCAAGACAGGACAGGGCGTAGCTGGGGGTAGAGCACTTGCCTTCCAGGTGCGAGGCTCTGGGTTCTGCCTTCAGCACCACACACACACACACAACGCACACTCACACACTCACACTCACAAAGCAAAAGCAAGGCTATGCCTCTCTATTTGCCTGGCTTCCTGTCGTGCCATGCCACCTCCTCCCACATGCCCTCCTGCCAGGATTCCCCTTGGCAGAATACAACACCACCAGAGGAGCCCTCTTCAGAGCCAACGCCAAGCTACTTTGAACTTTTGAACTCTAAAACTGAGAGCTATATAACCTCTTTTCTTTATTCATTACCTCACCTGTGTTAGTTTGTTACAGAAATGGATGATGGGCTAGTCAGACCTCCCACATTCCTCTCACTCTGTTCCCCTCATTTTTTGCACCTCGTATGACCATGGAATATTTTTTAAAACTAAGAAACTGGCATTGGTACATTATTGTTTATTTTTTACTAAAAGGCTTAATGTTCCCTTTAATATAAAAACTTTCAACACTCGTTTGTTCGAGGTTCCTGATGTTTGCGTGCAGCCCAGTGATTCTCAAAGGCATAGAAAAAGGCTCTGGTGTGACCCACAACTGAGGGATGGGGCCTGCGCCCTGTATCCTCGAGGGATGGGGTCAAGTTTTCAGGGGGTCCCTCTCTTCTGATATGGATGTGCCTGGAATCCAGGAGGGATGGGGGGCCCTTTCATGGGGTGCCCCTCCTCTAGAGATGGGTCATGCACCCCAACTTCCTGGAGACATGTGATTCTCCTATTGGGTGTGCTCCTTCTTTAGGGCATGGGGGTCCCTCCTGTAGGGGTTGGTCACCTTCTCGAGTGGTGCCCTTTACTTAGGGTTGGTGTCGCCTTCCAAGCAGGCGGCTTCTCTAGGGGCGAGGGGCACTGCTCCTCCAGGAGGATGGGGTCCCAGGGGGCCCCTCTTCCAGGGAATGGGTGCCCCTCATTTAGGAAAGGTGGCCTCTCTGGAGGGGTGCTCCTCTAGTAGGAAATGGAGGTTCCCATCCTCCAGAAAAAGCTGGACACTTCTCCCCTGGGGTGCCCGGACTCTAAAGGATGGGAGTCCCTCCTCCAGGGAGTGCTCTGTGCCGCTCCCTCGCCCACGGGCTGTGGCCGCTCCGCCCGGAGGAGACTTCACTTCCACTGGGGTTCCCCGGTCAGCTGCCACTTCCCACTGGACTGCTCAGAGGTGGGGAACACTCTGAGGACAGGGAAACCTGGGCTCTCAGGACACGGGTCCCTTCCCCAGGCAAAGCTTTTCACTTAATTTGTTCTTTCTCCTGGTCCTGGGGTTGACCCAGCTGCTCCATCACTGGCCACATTCCCAGGGCTCTTTATTTACAGACAGGGTCTTGCTGAGGTGCTCAGGCTGGCCTTGCCCTGTGACCTCCCGCCCAGCCTGACCTCCCTGCCCAGCCTCAGGGGGGCGGCATTCCCAGCTTTGCTACAGCTGACTGCACCACCACCACAGACCTGGACTCCTGACCTGCTCAGCAATCAGCTCCACTCGCCAGCCGCTCCAAGTCCTCAAGAGCTCCAAGGGCCCTGCATCGCCACTACCCCCACATCTCCAGGCCCCCAGCCCCTACACTGCCCCCAGCCCCTCCAGCGCCCCAGCCCCTACACTGTCCCCAGTCCCTCCACTGCCCTCAGTCCTTCCACTCCCCTCAGTCCCTCCACTGTCCTCAGTCCCTCCACTGTCCTCAGTCCCTCCACTCCCCTCAGTCCCTCCACTGTCCTCAGTCCCTCCACTGTCCTCAGTCCCTCCACTCCCCTCAGTCCCTCCACTGTCCTCAGTCCCTCCACTGTCCTCAGTCCCTCCACTCCCCTCAGTCCCTCCACTGTCCTCAGTCCCTCCACTGTCCTCAGTCCCTCCACTCCCCTCAGTCCCTCCACTGTCCTCAGTCCCTCCACTGTCCTCAGTCCCTCCACTCCCCTCAGTCCCTCCACTGTCCTCAGTCCCTCCACTGTCCTCAGTCCCTCCACTCCCCTCAGTCCCTCCACTGTCCTCAGTCCCTCCACTGTCCTCAGTCCCTCCACTCCCCTCAGTCCCTCCACTGTCCTCAGTCCCTCCACTGTCCTCAGTCCCTCCACTCCCCTCAGTCCCTCCACTGTCCTCAGTCCCTCCACTGTCCTCAGTCCCTCCACTCCCCTCAGTCCCTCCACTGTCCTCAGTCCCTCCACTGTCCTCAGTCCCTCCACTCCCCTCAGTCCCTCCACTGTCCTCAGTCCCTCCACTGTCCTCAGTCCCTCCACTCTCCTCAGTCCCTCCACTCCCCTCAGTCCCTCCACTGTCCCCAGCTGCTGCACTGCTCCCTGTCTGGCTGAACAGAACAAGTGACTTCATCTTGTGTCCTGAGAGACCGCGCAGTCACTTCAGCAGTCGTGAATTTCCAGTTAAGATGGTGAAGGTGAGGCGGTGCCACAGGTCGCTCTGTGCTTTGCCTCTGCCAGCCAGGACCCTTGGCAGGACATCGATGTCCCTTCTCATGTGATGTGGAGCCGGCTTGCACTGTCTTGGTTTCCAAAAGTTAAGGAACACGATGTAAGTGATAGAAATCATACTGACCGATTTCTCCTGCCTCTACTTGAACATAAAGTCTCGGTATTTTCCTTCCAATGGCGTCCAGTCTTCCGGTCACTCTTGGCAGGCCGGCCGTGGGAGCTGAGGGCAAGCTTGCCCCAGTTCCCATCAATATTCGCCGACGCTTCCCATGCTGCCCACTTTTCCTCCCAGGCCTCCCTGGGTTTCCACTTAGAACAGGCCCCAGGTTCCAGTAAAGTGCCTGACTCTGCACACCCAGGAAGAGCTTTTCCACTTACCTCTCTTCCTGACCCCAGTTGACCCACTGAGCTAGTGACCATGCTGTGGGTGTTACGCAAGTCCAGCTCCAGCGTCCCTGCTGAGTGGGGAAGCCTGTGCCACTTGAAGTTTAAATCAGTGGGTAGGGACTAAAGAGCCCACGAATGTGGCTTCATGACGTCAAGATATTTCTCTCTCCTCTCCTCCCTTATGGGTCTACTCAAGGAAGTGGCTTTTCTTTTTTGCTATTGCAGCCTTCTCTGGGCCAACGGTGCTACTGGGTTCTCCTCAGTTCCAGGGGAAGTGTCCTGAGACTTTAAAACAGGGTAGAGGCGCAGGACATAGAGGGAAACCCGCCCAGCTGGTCCTCCTCCGTTGCCCCTGGAGGCTCGCACAGGGCTGTGGGGCATCCCCCCCCCCGCCTTCTCCTCCTCCATCAGAGAACCTGGGTTCCTGACATCTTGGCTGCACAGCTCCTGTAGCAACAGTAGTGCAGCCCAGGCACTTACAAACACCCACGTTCCCTCCTCCCAGTCCTGGGGAGGGGGACTGTGAGGACGTGGTGTGCAAAGGCCTGCTCCTGGCTCCAGAGACAGTCATCTTCCGCATCCTTGCATGACAGAGGGACAAGGACATTCGCTTGGGTCCCTTTCACAAGGGTACTTGTCCTTCCATAAGGCCTCACAACCTGTCCATCTCCCAAAGCCCCACGTCCTGATACCGTCACACTGTGGGGGTCAGGACTTTAAACCTGAGGTTGGGGATCACGATGTGCAGCCCACAGCACTGTCTGCACCCTCCACAAACAGGCCTTGCCTTTCACCCTAAGGCCACGTCACCACCATCACTTCGTTTTTCCAGCCGCAAGAAAATTGGTGTTAACCTCATTATTACCTTTCAGTAACAAGGCACAACTGAGGCACAAACATTTAATAGAGATTAAAAAAACACCCTCAGTAATCACAAACATAACATATTAATGCAACATTTAAAAAATAAAAATAAATGCAAAAGAGTTTCCAAAAAGGCAGGCTGGAGTTCGTCTGTGACGGATCAGGTCGGGGCTCCTGGGCCCGTAAGGCCAACGGGCTCCTGAGGAGTGACGATGGTGGCAGTTGGCAACACAGGGCTTTCTGCAGGGTCGTTCTTTTAAATTACAGAGCTATCCTTCACCTTTTCCACTCAGCTAAAACCAAGGGACACTATTCTATATATCCGGGCTGCGGCGCCCACAGGACCTGCGTAGCAGGGCTCCATCCCCTCAGAAAGGAGGTTGTAGATTAACATCAGAACAGGCCGTGGGCTGGGGTGCCGCTCATGGTCCAGTGCGTGCTTAGCATGGGCCAGGCCCTGCGTTCCAGGCCCCGTGTTAGTGCCACGCATGGACATGCCTGCATTCTGGCCCTGCTGTGGACAGTTAAAGCCTGTCCAATGGTCACCTCCACCTGAAAATAAATGACCCATCACCCCCAAGATGAAGCCTGCCCCTCCTATAGTAGTAAATATAAATTGCATGAGGCTTTTAAATAAATTTTTTAAGTAATTGTGGCAGAAACCACTAACATGAAACCTACCACCTCACCTGTTCACGAGGGTACAGTCAGCAGCGTTAACCACGTGCACGTCACGGTCAGCCAATCCCCACCACTCTCTTCATCTAGTCAAACTAAAATTCAATTTTTTGGGTGCTGGGGATCTAACCCAGGGCCTTGTGCATGTGAGGCAAGCACTCTACCAACTGAGCTCCAGCCCCAGCCCTGGCCAAAATGAAATTCTAAACCCAGGGAACAAGGCCTCCCAACTGCCTTCTCTTTCCAGGCCTGTCAGGTCCATTCTGCTCCCTGGATCTATGCATTGGATGCTACAGGGGCCCCGAGGTAGCAGATGCACAGGGTGTGCGTTTTGAGCCTGGCTTGTTCACTTAGCACAGTACCCTCACAACTTACACAGGTGGCTCTGCATATCCGAGTTCCTTCCTTCGCAGGGTTGGATAACACTCCTTCACATGTATAGTCCTTGTTTTGTTTTTCCTATTTCTTGGTGGAAGGATACATGGGTTGGTTCTCCCTTCTGGCTGCTGTGAATGATGCTCTCAGAACAGATATGTAAGTACCTCTTCCTTGGCAGCGTTTTAAGATCATGAGAACACTTTCTGGCCAAATGCACTCCACCAACCGTCACTGTGGATTCGATTGCTGTGCCCTAACCGCTCTTTGTGATTAGAAGGGAAATTATCTGCAAGCCTACAGCTCTCAGGTGGCAAAAGCAATTCCTAGATGGAGGTTCAGACGTTATCACATCTCAAACACTCCTGTGGAAAAGAGCCAGGGACGGTTACCGTTCAAATCTCCTGCCTCGTCCCACCAGGGCTATAGCTTCCTGCACAGTATTTCATTTAATGTTTATATAAAATTGTTGATATTGACATTACAATTCTATTGTAAGGGTCAAAGAAACTGAGTCTCAGAGAAGTGGAGGGACTTACCCAGTTCACTGCACAGTTAGGACCTGACGTAAGTTCTAGCACGTGAAAATGTGCAGAGAGCAATTCCTGAATTCATAGTTGCATTTACCAGCTTTCAAGAAGGGCAGTATCTAAATGACTTTTTTTTTAGTAGAAGGAGATGTTACAGCATCCTCAACAACTCAATTCAGGGACTGGCAAGTGACACGTACTGGGAAAATCATCTTCACACGTATTAGTTTGGTAAGACAACTTGATCGTCAAATTACTCAAAACTACAGGGTGGATGTGTGCAGATTAAGGGACCATGTGTGACTTCTGCACTGGTGAAGAAGTTTTCTTCAGTGCTATTCTGGCAGTCCCTAACTGGTGGCCAGGGAGTGTGTGTGCCTGCGTGTGTGTGTGTGTGTGTGTGTGTGTGAGCTGTCCAACAGAATGTTGGGCAGTGATGGAAATGCTCTGATCATCCAGTGAAGTAGCCACCAGCCACAGGTGGCACCCACGCATTTGCAGGGTGGCTAGGGCAATAGGGGCATGAGCGATGGCTTGTCCATTTGTTTGATGCTGGGGTTGAACCCAAGGCCTTGTGCACTGGGCTGCATCCCAAGCACTTTAAAAAACTGCTTATACTGAGATAGGGTCTCACTGGGTTGCCCGGGCTGGTCTTGACCTCCTGTCCTCTTGCCTTAGCTTCCCGAGTCAGTGGTATTATAGGCCATGTCATCATGCCTGGTGTATGTGTTTAATTTACACAGCCACATGGCCATCATTTTGGACAGTGTGGGCCTATGGAACAGATGCAACATTGTTGTATTTCAATATCCTCCTTCATTTTCTTGGATATTGTCTAAGATGAACCTTTTTTTTTAACCCCCAAATCTGGGTTAGGGTAGATAGAATTACGTGAAACTCCAGCACAGACATGTGAATGAATGTTGAATGAGGACAAACCTTTCCAAAGAAGAGATGGTCAACAAGGAAAAGGCATCCGGTCCAATGAATCGGGCAAGTTGTTTTAGGAAGTTTTCCTGCTAACATCTGTCTAGTGAGCAGGCGGAAGGCAACCTGAAGGTCATTTGCTGCTGAAGCCTCCTGGCAGTTGAAAGTGGTCCATCTCTGGCGACTTTGTGTTTTCTTCCTAAACATTAGTGCCCCTCACTTCCCGGTCTGCTTTGCTTTTCTGTTTTTTTTTTTTAATCCACTGCAACTCAGGACTGCCACCCAGTGGCCTAGTAGTGTAAGGCTCTAGCCACGCGGGGTTTTCCTCATTGCCCATCAAGAACATTGGCTTCCCTGTAAAGTGCAGAGCGAGGGAAGACCGCATCTTCTCAGGAACCCGGAGGGCAGTGTGAAAATAGGAAAGGTTTGTTTGACACACTTCTGTGAGAGCAAAGTGAACTTAATTCAGAAATTTATACTAAACTGGGAATGGAAGCAGACGAGGATTTGAAGGAAAAGACCTCTCCAATTGAGAAGAGGGAGGCAAAATGTTCCCTCAACACCGTTGGAGGTGCGCACTGTGAGGGCAGGGAGACCGCGCTGACCCCCAGGGAAGGGACGGAGCGCACTGAGCCTGGCTCTGCCTGCCTCGGGGACATCCAAGGACCTCTGGGGTTCCCCAGACCCAGGGGCAGATGGAGTGGTGGTTGGAGAGCAGACTGGGAAGGAGGAGGGGAGGAGTACTGAAACCAGAAGGAGAGGCTAGACAGTGCAGGACACATCCTGTCTGCCTTCCACGCTTAAGTCCAGGCTGCTGTGCCCAGTCAAAGGGAAGGATTTGAACACTGACTTTGCACAGCATGAATCTGGGTGACTGTCACCGACTGAGCCCTGTGCAGGGGGAGAGGAAGATGGAGAGATTTCTTTCTTCTTTCCGGTTATTGCTTTCAGCCCTGCTCTGCCAAATGTTCCTTTTCTGACTTTTCATGAGATCTTGAGCAGATTTAATGACTTTGGGGTCAGTTTTTGGCTGTTTTGTTTAAAAACTCATCATTTCAATTCAAATGTCTTGTGTTACCCTATCTCACCCCTGCCCTAAGTACTAGATCACAAGAGAAGTTTTAACTTTGAAGAAATCCACACATGTTCAGGGTGAAGTCATAGATTAAAAGAGCTGTAGCCTGATCAGTGACTGGTCCATTTGATGGATTAGTAATTTGAACAGACGAGGTCTTTTGAAAGGTGGTAACTGTAGGCAGGTGGGGCATGCCTGGAGGAAGTAGGTACCGGGTGCTGCACCTTTGGGGTTTTTACTTTGTCCCTGGCACCTTCTCTCTTAGCCACCATGAACTGAGAAACTTTCTGCCACCACACCCTTCTGTCATGATGCCCTGCCTCCCCTCCAGCCCAGAGTAATGGACTCGGCCAACCACGGACTTTAAAAAACTGCACTGACACTCAACTCAAAACAGACTCTTCCTCCTGTAAGTTCATGTCAGGTATTTTCGTCTCAATGATGAAAAGCTAATACAGCTATATTATCTGACCATTTTGTAGGAATCACTCAAGAATGATATAGAGATTTTTAAAAATCTAAATGTTTGGAAGCTTAAAAAATAATTCCCAAATACTCATGAATTAAGAAAGAACTACAGAATGACAAAATATTTACAGCTGTATAGTACGTATCAGAAGTTCTGAGAGTAAGTTAAACAGTCAAGCTGCAAAGTTATGACTTTATAGGCCTTTATTATAAATGACAAAGTGAATATAAATGCATTATGCTTTTCTATCACAAAGCTCTCAAAGGAATGCTAGGATAAACCTAAAATAGAGGGGAGGAAAGAAGAAAGAAGAAAATAAAGAATTAGAAAACTGGGCTGGGGGTGTAGCTCAGTGGTAGGGTGCTTGCCTAGCATACACAAGAACCTAGTTCCCCAGCACCAATAAAGTAAAATAAAAAGTAAAAGGATCAATGGAACTAAACATTGCTTCTTTGTAATAAGAAAGTATTAAAGTTAAGTATCATCTAATAAGTTAGATAAAAGGTAGAAGACACAAGCAATATTGGGAATGGAAAAATAGATACAACAATAGAGTGGAGATTTTTTTAAACCATGAAAATATTATAAATAATTTTGGAGGGTGCTGGGGATTGACTCCAGAGTGCTCTGCCTTTGAGCTACATCCCCAGACCTTTCAATTTTTTTATTTTGAGACATGGTTTTGCTAAATCACTCAGGCTGGCAGAGAGCTTGTGATCCTCCTGCCTCAGCATCTGGAGTTACTGGGGTTGCAAGTATGTGTCATAGTGTCTGACTAATATAAATAATTTTATGTCAAGACATTTGGAATCTTGAACAAAGAGAGAATTTTTGTTTAATATTTATTTTTTAGTTTTCAGCAGACACAACATCTTTGTTTGTATGTGGTGCTGAGGATGGAACCCGGGCCACACGCCTGCCAGGCGAGCGTACTACCGCTTGAGCCACATCCACAGCCCCAATATATTTCTATATAAATATATATATTTTAAATGTACATTATAAATATATCATATGTGACACACATAACTTGGAAAGTTTTCTTTTCCTTTTCAGAATTTCTTCACTATAATGCATAAAGCTTTAAGGTCTAGAAGCAAGTGAGCTATGTAATATCTCAATCATCCACTGCTCACCTTGTATCACCTGAATAAAGTGAGTGAATAGTACAGTTATAGCATGCCTGGATTGGTGAAAAGTACCAGATTTCAGAAATAAATATCTATCTATAGAGAAGATACTTTTCATTTAGTGAGAAAAATCACATGAAATATAAAATATAAGTCATACAATATAGAAATCCCATATAGTTATAGGTTAAAAAAAAAGTGATCTTAGATTAACAGCGAGGGAAGAGAACACTTCCTATAACACACCATGCTAGAAGGGCGCAGTGGCACACACCTGTAATCCCAGAGATGTGGGAGGCTGAGGCCCGAGGATCCTGAGTTCAAAGTTGGCCTCAGCAACTAAGTGAGACCCTGGCTCAAAAATGTAAAAACCTGAAAGGGATTGAGGTCATAGTCAGTTGTCAGAGTGCCCCTGGGTTCAACTCCCAGTACCACCAAAACAAACAAACAAAAAAGCCAACAAAAGAATAAAAGGACCCCCCCCAACATACCCCACTAGTTATTTTAACATTTGATATAAAAACAGCAGCTAAAAAATGCCAATAGAAAAAAAAATTGGCATTTAAAAATCACATCTAAAGAGCTCCTCATTCTGCTGCATTTGCAAAATCAGTTCCTGGTCCTTTCACAGGTCATCGAGATGATCAGATGGAAGGACACTTGTACGCACTCCAGCAAGCAGCAAGTTCCTCTCCTGAGACAGACGGGCAGACTCGTGTTTCAGGAAATTGTCATTCCCTATGTGGCACAATACCGTCCTGTCAATCACTGCCCCCATTCATAGGTTCCTTGAAAAAGCCTCTTTCAAAGGGTGCAGCAGTTGAAACACAGTGTGAATGCTCCGACTCAGCTGGTTGCATCGTAGCACCCGGAAGGGACCTAGGATGGAGAAACCCACTTAGAGCTGATTTGGTAGCAGATTTTCCCAGCAGCCCCAGGGCTGGTCCTCGTCCGTAAGGGCTCTATCAAGGTAGGGAGAGGACTGATGATGGTACACCTCACAGCTGCTCCAGGGTAAACTCAGAAGTCAGTTTCTGTTTTGTTTTAGTGAATGCTCTGTTCTTGGGTGTGGGAGAGGTCTCCAATTGCACTGATGTGATCTGGCCTGGCCTTGTGCGAGGGCCAAAGGATCAGACTCAGGGCCTCAGGCATGCTGGGAATGTGCTCCTCTGCTACACCCACGCCCTGGCCTGTCATTCAAAGACCAGAGTGTGTCTGGCTGAGCCCAGTTCCTGCCTCTCTGTAAGGGGCCTGCACACTGCCTTGCTTCTCTTCAGCCCTCGTCCTCTACAGGACTTGGCTGAACAAAGAGTTTCGAGGGCAAGAGCCTCACACGCATAATTGTGCTGCAGTATATCCTTAAGGAATTTTTCCTCTTGTATCCCAGAGAGCAGGTGTCAGCCTGGTTTGTGGCTAGTTCTAGAGATGACAGGTTTGGATTTCCATGTCGATGGAGGTGGAGGTGAGGCTGGATCAGCTACTACAGAGAAGCCCCAGGAGGAGGAAGCCAAGATCCATCTTTCCTTCTCTGGGTCTGTCTACGGGGATACGGGGATACGTCAGCCCCGCTCGGACACTCGCGGCAGGGATCTGGGGGGATTATCCGGTGGACTCCTTCCTGGCAGATGAGCACATCTCCAGGAAAGGGAGCTTTGGGTGGAGCTGGTGGTGGGCTGCCCAGAGCTCCATCTGCTCTTCCAGGGGACAAATCCTGGGAGGGTGGAGTGCCCAGCGTGGTGGAGGCAGAGGCTCAGATCTCCCCACCCTCCTGTAGGACACGGGAGGCAGACTCCCCCAGGAATCTCAAACAGTCCCATGACTAGCTGGGGAGGATTTTAACGCAACATCAGAACAGCCATCAAAACAGACACAGTCAGGTGTCTGACTCGGAACCTGTAACCTGCGAGTTTGTCTAGCTCAGTCGGAAGATCCGGTGGGGAGGGGTAGGCTAGTCATCCAGGTGAACTTGAAAGGTGGATCCCTTGGCGCTGATTCCTTCTGAAGGCTCGGTGCAGTGTTCTCTGCTAGGGTTTCTGCAGGGGCAAGCTGTAGTTCTCTTCTGGATGCAGGGCCCTCGTGGCTGCCCCAGGCCCTCCAATAACTTTAGTACTGGACTTGTGGATGCTGAGTGCTGTCCTGGGGTGTACACCTGGACTCTGCAGCCCTGCCATGCAGTAGCCATCCTGTTTCCCTGTTGGGATCAGGGTCTCTTGCCCCGCAATCGGGCACTGCCCTTCCACACCCCTTGTTTCAGTGGCAGCAGGAAATGAGAGAGCCAGGTACGTGTTGTGTCCTCGTTGTGCTGAGACCCCACTGCCAGCCAGGCCCAGGGAGGTGGGAATGGGAAGTTAAGACCCTCTAGCCAAATTGCTCGGTGTGAGAATGAGCGGAATCACCCCACACCCATCCCTGGACCTCTGCACTGACAGGAGCCACGGGGCAGCTATCTGTTGCCATATGGATTCAAACGTGGCCTGCTTAACAGAGAACCTGTCCTTTCAGCATCTCATCCCCTAACGGGAACCCTTCACACCTGAGTTTTTAGCAGGCCCATTACCAGCATTAACCACAGCCCGGCCGTGGTTAGACCAGCGAGTTCCATGGACGAGTCCACGGCTGCGCTTCCTTTGCTGTGTCTACGGGCTTCACCAGAAGCAGCGATGTGTTGAGTGTCATGCTGTAAACAAGGCTATGTCCCCTGATCATAGATGCGCTGGTCCGTGGATATTCTGGCAGTGAACACTGATCCACATTCAGGGCACTGAGTGTTCTGATGAGGAAAAGCCATTTTCTGTTTGTCTGAGCAGCTGACTTGAATGATAACTGAGGCAGATTGTCTTTCAGTGCAATGTCTACATTAAGACCACACGAACATCACAGCAATATTTCTAATACCATCACGCAGACGTTAAATACTGTGAACACTCGGACAGTAGTTAAAGTCAATCCTAAGGATAACCACAAGTCCCTCCGAGGCCGCACGAGGTCTCAGCCCAAAGGCGAACATCGTTCCTTCTGGCTGATTCAGATGACAGGACGGTGGGTCAGCGTCCTCATGCAACCACAGGGTGATCAGTCTCATCAAGGTGTCCTCGGACGCAGCCGTGGGCAGTCTTGTGCTTTTTGTTTCTATTGGTGCTGAGTTCAGGGTGTTTCTGGTTACCCCAGGCTGCATGCTCCTTACTGATAGCTACAGGGCATACTGGGCACTGGATTATGCCATCCAAACAAGTTCCTTACACCTTTCCATAAAGGAAGGGTCCTGATACAATCAGTCGCTGCCAGCGGTTGGCTGATTCTCCTGGGGATGGGCTGTGCCAGGGATGCAGTGTTGGTCTCTGTTCTTGGCAGATGAGGCCCCAGCAGTGGTGTCAGCCAGTCTGGGAGCGGGGAAGCTGCTCTCCACCCAGCCACCATGGCCAGTAGTGCTTGGGCAAAGAATCCAACTGAAAGGCTGTTAGAGTCTGTAAACAAGTCAGGATGGCGCCTGGCATTTTGCCAGAGGGAGTGGTTTGTGAAGTAACACCAGCGAGCCATTAAGTGTGGAGATTCCTTATTGGTTGACTGATGTATCTAGTTTATGCTAATTAGATAAGCTGTGTGGAATGTATAAATACTGCTCCTGTCCTGCAATAAATGGCTCCTACTCCTGCTGTATTAATCTACACAAGTTGTTCGTCACCCCCCCCCCCCCCCGTTTATTTTGCTGCAGCCGGACTCCAGCAAAAGGCATTACCTTGTCCAGCTGCTGCAGTGTCTCCACATCCTGTGCCTTTTCCAAGAGGGTCCTCCACTTCCTCTCTCTCTGGAAACAGTCCTACTAAGGCGAGCAGTCAGATGAGTGTTGTCGCGAGCCACCCCTGGGCTGTGTGAGCTACGTGCACTGGAGCTATGTGAGGGGACAGCGCTGGCACTGCATGTTGACTGGGCTGTGCAACACAACTGCGCCTCTCCTCTCCCTCTGCCTGATCCCACACAGCACCGGAGATGGGCGTGGCTTGCCAAGATGTCAATCTGCTGACCACAAGACATCCCCAAGTGGGAATCCACCACATTATCCCCTGCCTTATTTGGTAAAGAACATTCCATCAAACCTCCTTTGTGGGCCCCCCTATAAAGTACAGAGTTTCCGGGTTCACACTCTCTTTCCAGCACTGTCCCGCATGGAAGCTGGCCCTTGAGGTCGCAGAGCCGTCCTCCCCCGGACATGAAAACGACTTCTCTGTTGCGTGATTTCTCGTCATTTTCTTAGCTTAATGTTGCAGCCGGCTCTTTTGAACCCGGCTCATCTGGTCAGTGCGGGTCGCTGGCGGGAGAGTGTGGCTGGCTGCCGCCGCGCTCTTGCCAACACGGAGGAGAGAGCTGGGCTGCTGTGGCGAGGCCTGCGAGCGAAGGGGCGGTGGCTGCTACAGACTGGCCCACGCCTGGAAACGTCCGCGTGGTGGAAGGGAAGGAAGCACTTTGCATCCGGCCTTGCTGTCCCTCTGTGAAGGGTCACTCAGGGACATCGGCCCCTCCTCCCCAGGCTCTTGGGTCATCTCTATGCGCGTGCTGCCGAGAAAGGTCCCAGGCAGGCCCGGTTCCCAGGACATCTCCCAAGCTGCAGGGGGTGACGGAGGCAAGGCCCTCCCACCCAGGGTGTGCAGGACAGGGAAGTGGGCCTGAGGACGGCCACCGCGTTTCCCCTGGACAGGTACCAGTGGTGGGATCCTGGATCCAGCCATTGGGTTTTAAAAGCCAAAGGCAACATGTACTTATGGAGGGAAAAAATCCTGCAACCAATTTAAAAGCATATGAAGTAAAAAATGAAAGTCACCTCTTCCCACCTCACTGTCCCTCCTCAAAGTAGCATCATAACCTACTATTCATTGTGTATCCTCATTTTTCTATACAGGCACAAATACACAGAGTTTAAAATGTGCTTTTTCACGGTCTCATGACTTCGAACATTCTCAAAGAGGTGCTTTTGAGTCTAGTTAATTGTTTCCCTCTACTGTTGAGTCCTTAACCAAGAACAATGAAAATGGTAGCCATGATCCTCAGTAAGATGGGTACAGACAGGTGCCCCAGGCGCCCCAAGGCTTCCTGCAGCAGTGCCCGGCTTGAGCCCGCCTCTGGGGATGAGGATGTGTGAGTTGCGTCATGGAGAAGGGGGGCCGTGACCGGGCACTCAGCCAGAGAGCACGTGCCTGGCACGGTCAGGCTCTGCGTCCCCCCAGCACTGGACAGGAAAAAAGGAAAGGAAGAAACTGGAAAGAGAGGGGGGGAGGAGACGGAGTGAGCAGGAAGGGAAGGAGGCGAGGAGAGCCGTGGTCACCATCCACTCTTCACCCGACTGGTAGAAACAGCTTCCAGAAAGAACCTCCCTCAGGCTGGGGCTGAGGCTCAGGTAGAGCAGTCGCCTAGCATGTTCAGGGCCCTGGGTTCGATCCTCAGCACCATGTGAAATAAATAAAATAAAGGTGTTGTGTCAACTACAACTAAAAACTAGATGTAAAAAAAAAAAAACAAAAACAAAAAAACCTCCTTCCAACGGTGTTCATCCTTTTCTTGCAGTATGTTTTCTCCCAGTTTGACTTTCCCCTCCAGCTGTTGAAAAGACAAATAACTCACCGAAATTTCCCCATGAGGTAAAGAGAGGGCCCTGGAGCAGCGTTCCAAATGTCTTATTTCAAGTGATTTTATGACAGATTTATTTTCCGCCTCTGCCTTTCCTTTGGATAACGAGAGAGAGACTGGGTGTGTGTGCTGCAGCGCCCCAGACCCTCTGCGGATCCTCCCGGGGACTCTCCTGGAAGCCTCACCAGACCTGCTTGCCAGAAGATTCGGGCCTCCTCGGCCCTCCCTCCTCTGAATGGCCTGCCCCAGGATGTTTCCACTGCCACGTTTGGCTTTTCAAAACCCACCCCAGTTCTCCTTCTCTTGGGCATGGCTCTCTTCCTGCTGAATGCTAAGAGTCAAATGCATCGACGACCCTCGTCACGCCCTTCCGCCTGCTTCTCGTGTTGTTGGTCTGTGCTCCGCCCTCCCCCCAACACATGTAAAAGTTCTTAAAATGTTCAGAAGTGACTGAAGTGTGGACGTCAAGAGTTCCCATTGATAATGGCAGCTGCCATTGAAATGGGTCCCTGTGCTGGGTGCTTCATTGACACGACCTCATTTCAATTCTCAGAGCCACTCTATTGTTAACAGGCGAGGAGTTGAGGTGACTCACCTCAGGGCACACAGAGCCGTCTGAACCCGAAGCTTCCGCTTGTACACCTTGTACCGCATGCCTGCAGGACCGCTCCTGAGTGCACGGCTCAGAAAGTGATGATGTCGTCACTCTTGTCCCCAAACCGAGTCCATGACTGCCTAGGTGGTCCCCCACAAGACAGCAATGATAGTCATGACTGAAGACAGCCCACTGCACACATCTGCTCCGCCAGCCTGGCCTCACCAGGACAGCAGCTAGCCCCTGCTCATGTCACACTGTTGAGAGCCACAGCCGAAGGGGCCCCAGCAAACTTCCAGCTGCCAGCTGATGATTGGCTCACAGTGGCCCCAGCAACATCTAGCTGATTGGCTCCTCGGCCCCAGCAACATCTAGCTGATTGGCTCCTCTGCGGTGATGCTCATTGGACTGTTTCCCTGCCCTTTCAGACCACGGAGCTGCTCATTGGGGGACTTTTTTTGGCTCCGCCCACGTGACCCAGCCAATCGGCCTCAAGAGCAGGAGGATTGTGGGAGGTGGAGAGAGGCTTGTGTGGGAGAGAGAGGCTTGTGGAAAGCCGGTGGTGGCAGTTGAGGCTCTGAGGGTTTTTCCTGAGAGGCTGTTTTGTTTGGCGTGTGTGGTTCTAAAAATAAAGTTAGTTTCTTTTGACAAGTGGCTCCTGATTGTGCCCAGCCAGACTGCGGCATTTGGTGGCTCGCACGGGGAGCGACTGAGGGTAAGTGAAACTGCTTGCCCCTGAGGGCAGGGCAAGAGGATGGGTAGCCATTTTAAGATTCCTCTTTTGTTATTTTGTTTCACTTTTGTTTTAAGTTGCCTGTCCCTGGAGATGTGTAAGATGGAAGAAAAACCGTTCACATCTGAGGAACAGATAGGGAGAAAGGACGGATGGACATTTCAGGAGGCTATTATAATGATTTTGTGTTGTTCCAATTTTGTTTCACTCTGTTTCAGTTTTGTTAGGCGTTATCTTGTTGGGTTGTATTATAGTAGAAATACGGGATCAGAAATTAGTAAAAAACAAACTGAAAGAGTGTTAAGTAAATTGTTAGAGGAAGGAGGCATCTCAGTAAAATCAAGAACAATCAGGGCATACGTTGATACAATACAAAAATGTAGCCCATGGCTTTTTAAGGAGGAGTTGTTAAATATATCACAATGGAACCATCATGGTGAAGATTTAAAAAGAATAGAAAAGAAAAGCCCAGGGACTCTGCCAGTTGGCACATTGCCATTGTGGACGTTCATATCTTGTTTGCTTAGTCCAAAGCCTTCAGTTCAGACAATGGTAGAGGAAGAAGAAGACATAATGATTCAAGTAAAAGAGAAGGTCTCTCAAGTTAGTCAGACAGAGGAAAAGATTCAAGTAAAAGAGAAGGCCTCTCAAGCTAGTCAGACAGAGAAAGAAAGTGTAAAACAGAAAAAGCCATCAGGGGGAAAGTTACAACAGGAGACTGCTACTAACACCTTTCTATCACCAGAGGGTGTAAGTGTCCAACCAACAGCACCACCTCTACAGGAGACTGCTACTAACACCTTTCTATCACCAGAGGACGTAAGTGTCCAACTAACAAGGCCACCTCCATATGCTGGGAGGTCCCCAACCCCCGCAGTTGATAGTTGGGATCCTGAGACAAGATCTCAAATATTAACATGCCCTGTATTTGAGGCAGGAGGGCAGCGATTTTACCAAGTTTTAAATTTCAAAACAGTGAAGCAGCTAAAAGAGGCTGTAACAACCTATGGTCCTCAAGCACCCTTCACTGTAAGCATGGTCGAATCCATTAACAACTTGAACATGACGCCAGCAGATTGGGCTAATATGTGTAAAGCTGTGCTAAATGGAGGACAATACCTGTTATGGAAGGTTGCCAATGAGGAATTTTGCAAGGAGACGGCTAGGCGAAATGCAGCAGCTGGTTATCCTCAGAGAAATCTAGATATGTTGTTAGGAAAGGGACCTTATGAGGATCAGCAGCAACAAATTGCATATGATCCTGGTGTATATGCACAAATTGCTGTAGATGCAATTAAGGCATGGAAGACTTTACAAGGACATGGAGGTTTACAAGGTCAATTATCTAAGGTAATACAAGGAGCTAATGAACCTTATGCTGAATTTGTAGATAGGCTTATTCAAACAGCTACCAGAGTTTTTGGGAATACAGAACAAGCAATGCCATTACTAAAACACCTGGCTTATGAGCAAGCGAATCGTTGGTGCAGAGATATCATTAGACCATGGAAACATGAAGATTTAAACACATATATTAAATTATGTAGAGACATTAATGAACAAGAGCAAGTCGTGGCAGCTGCAGTAAAACAGGCTTTAGATGCCAGAGACATTAATGAACAAGGGCAAATTGTGGCAGCTGCAGTAAAACAGGCTTTAGATGCCAGGCCAAGAACATGCTACAATTGTGAACAAACAGGACATTTTAAAAGGAATTGCCCCATTGGAGGAGGGTTTAACAAAACTAGGTATCAAAGGAGTAGAATACCAGGTATTTGCCCACGATGCCGTAGAGGGAGACATTGGGCTAATGAATGCCGTTCTCAAACCACCATAGAGGGTACTCCATTATCAAAAAACGAACAAGGACCAGGTGTTTATCCACGATATCGTGGAGAAAGGCATCGGGCTCCATTGCCAAAAAATGGACAGGGGGGCCCAATGCTCCGGGGCCCAAAACCACAAATATACGGAGCACTGGAGGAACCCAGCAACCCCATCAGGGTAGTGCCCAGGACACATTGTCCATCAGATCCCTCATCAGACAAACCAGAGGGAGCGCAGGGTTGGACATCTGCGCCTCCGCCAGAGCAGTACTAACTCCAGAGATGGGAGTTCAAATCATTCCCACAGGGGTGAAAGGACCTCTTCCCAAAGGAACAGTAGGCTTATTATTGGGACGCAGCTCTTCTACTCTAAAAGGACTTATGATAAGTCCTGGGGTAATTGATCCCGATTATGAAGGTGAAATAAAAATTATAGCCAGTTCTCCAAAGGGTATATCAGTAATTTCACCAGGAGATAGAATAGCACAGTTACTAATAATACCCAGCCTACATGATAAATTTTCCAGTCGTACTGTAGAAAGAGGTTCCAAGGGATTAGGCTCCACAGGTGTAGATTGGGCTATGCTTTCTTTAAATTTAGATTCTCGCCCCATGCTAAAACTAAATATTCAAGGACATGAATTTAATGGGCTACTGGATACAGGTGCAGACCTTAGCATCATCTCTCGTCAAGAATGGCCAAAACATTGGCCATTACAACAAGCCACTCAAACGCTTCGAGGCCTAGGAGTGGCGACTAATCCCCATAGAAGTGCAATGGTATTAGATTGGAAGGATCCTGAAGGATGTGAAGGAACTATACAGCCATATGTATTGGATCATCTTCCCGTAAATTTATGGGGACGAGATGTCCTAGATCAATTAGGTTTGACATTAACAAATAACATCAACCAAAATGCACCCACTATTATGACTAGACAAGGTTTTAGGAAAGGAAAAAGATTAGAAAAACAAGAACAAGGTATAGCAGCACCAATACAAATAGATCAAGGAACAGACAGACATGGGTTGGATTTTCAGAAAGGGCCACTGAGACAATAAAAATTACTTGGAAATCAGAAAGACCAGTATGGGTTCCTCAGTGGCCCCTGACTAAAGAAAAGATACAAGCAGCCCATGACCTGGTCAAACAACAATTAGCAGAAGGACATATACAACCTTCTGTATCTCCCCATAATACTCCCATTTTTGTCATCAAAAAGAAATCTGGTAAATGGAGATTATTGCAAGATTTAAGAGCCATTAATAATGAGATGGTTATTATGGGACCTGCTCAATCAGGGATTCCTCAATTGTCTGCTTTGCCAAAAACCTGGTATGTTTTAGTTATAGATATTAAAGATTGTTTTTTTTCAATTCCAATTCATCCTGAGGATAGTCCACGTTTTGCATTTACTATCCCTGCACTGAATCATGAAGGTCCTGATCAGAGATATGAATGGAAAGTACTCCCTCAAGGGATGGCTAACAGCCCAACTATGTGTCAAATTTATGTTAACAAAGTAATCCAGCCACTTAGAAATCAAAATCCTGAACTACAAATATTTCACTATATGGATGATGTATTATTAGCACACAAAGATAAAAACACATTGCTAGAATGTTATGCCACACTTACAAACTTATTAAAAAATTATAATCTAGAGATAGCAATAGATAAAGTACAATTAAATTTTCCAATTAATTATTTAGGAGTTCTATTATCCTCAACCATGGTCCGTCCACCAAAAATTCAAATACGAGTAGATCAACTCAAATCACTTAATGACTTTCAAAAGTTATTAGGAGACATAAATTGGATAAGGCCTTATTTAGGTATACCAACAGGAGAGTTGGGACCTTTATTTGATATCCTAAAAGGTCCATCAGATCCAAATTCACCCCGAATGTTAACGCCTGAAGCAAGAAAGGCATTAAAAATCATTGAAACATATATGGAAAATATGCATTTGGATAGAATTGATATAAGTTTGCCTTTATTATTTATTGTACTACCAACAAAAAATATTCCTACAGGAGTATTTTGGCAAGAAGGTCCATTATTATGGATACATTTATCTTATTCTCCTAACACTATTCTTACTAGGTATCCTGAGGCTGTAGGACAATTAATACTCAAAGGAATAAAAGCAGCAAAGGGAGTGTTTGGAATTTCTCCCAATAAAATTATTACTCCATATACTATGAATCAAATTGATGAGTTAGCTAATGAGTTAAATACTTGGGCAATAATCATGTGCAAATCTAATGTTTCATTTGATAACCACTTACCATCTAATCCTTTATTGTCTTTTTGGTCATTGCATCCTGTAATTTTTCCAAAAATGACAAGAAAAACACCTATCATGAATGCTCCAAATATATTCACTGATGGGTCAAATAATGGTACAGCAGCAGTAGTTACCCCTGATCAAACTTTTACATTTTTAGTACCCAAACAATCAGCTCAAAAGGTAGAGCTTAATGCAGTTTTACAAGCTTTTGTGATGTTTAAAGATTCTGTATTTAATTTATTTTCTGATAGTCAGTATGTAGTTAATGCTATAGTATCTCTTGAAGATGCTGGTAGGATTTCCCCTTCTTCTACTGTTTTCTCTTTGCTTTCCACTATACAAAGTCTAATCTGGGACAGAAAAGATCCATTCTTTATAGGACATATCAGGGCACATACAGGATTGCCTGGAGCCCTTAGTTTGGGCAATGATTTAGCAGATAAAACTACACATGACATACATATTTTCTCTACACTAGAAGAAGCTATAAATTTTCATAAAAAGTTCCATGTCAATGCTAATACTTTACAAAAGCGTTTTAAAATAACTAAGGAACAAGCTAGACAAATAATAAAACAATGTCAAAATTGTGTGACCTTTTTACCACAAGTTAATCTTGGAGTCAATCCTAGAGGATTGATACCTAACCATATTTGGCAGATGGACGTCACACACTTGCCAGAATTTGGAAAATTAAAATATTTGCATGTTACAGTTGATACTTCTTCTGGATTTTTGATGGGCTCCCTTCATGCCGGAGAAAAAACTAAAGA
Organism: Marmota marmota marmota; assembly: GCF_001458135.2. NCBI lineage: Eukaryota > Metazoa > Chordata > Mammalia > Rodentia > Sciuridae > Marmota > Marmota marmota. The sequence continues at coordinate 18,908,463 of NW_025999913.1, read as the reverse complement.
TGTTATAGCTCATTGCTTACAAAATTTTGCCACTGTGGGTGTTCCAAAACAGTTAAAAACAGATAATGCCCCTGGTTATACTTCTACCTCTTTTAAACAATTTTGCTCAACATTTGGCATTACTCATATAACAGGAATCCCATACAATCCACAGGGACAAGGCATAGTTGAAAGAGCTCATCAAACTATTAAAATGTACTTATTAAAGCAAAAAGAAGGAATTGGGAAGGGGTATATATTCCCCAAAGATAAACTTAAAATAACCCTTTTTACTCTAAACTTTTTAAATTTGGATTCATCAGGACTTAGTGCTGCGGAAAGGCATATGTGTCCAAAAAATGTACATAAGCCCAAGGTACTTTGGAAGGATATTCTAACAGGACAATGGAAAGGTCCTGACCCAGTAATTGTCTGGAGTCGGGGGTCTGTTTGTGTGTTTCCACAGGGAGAACAGCAGCCGATTTGGATTCCAGAGAGATTAACCAAGGTCCTGACCCAGTGATTGTCTGGAGTCGGGGGTCTGTTTATGTGTTTCCACAGGGAGAACAGCAGCCGATTTGGATTCCAGAAAGATTAACTAAAGCGATTTCTACAGACCAAAAAGAAGATGATTTGGCTCAAATCCATAACAACTGATATCCAAAACTCCAGTTTGGCTATTCTTACATCTGCAACAGAACCAGGATGCTTTTTTCAATATCTATTTTATTATTGCCCTTTGCCATATCATGAAGTTCTATTTTGTTTTTTGAGCTCATACAGACCTAGGTTAATGTTTTGCTGATCAGTTCTATTTTTTGACTATAGAGTTTTTAAACATTGCAATGGAGATTTCACCTGTAAAAAGTTATAAGGCCTTTACTATAATGTTATGTGTTGTATGTATTATATTATGTGTGCACACTTGTGTTTTGTGTTATATGTTTGAATGTATGTATGTCCATATATCATATATGATGAGCGCTCATGATAAAATGGATCCAAAATTTTTTTTTTCACGTGATTTATATGGTTTAATTTAAATTGGGTAAACAACTGTTGAGGATTGTTTTAATATGTAAACAAAAAAGAAGGTTAACAGATCTGTTTGTTTACTTTCACCTTTCCTTTTCATTATATTTAATAATTCTCTTAAAGACAATGTAAATTGTTAAGAAAATTGTTTTCTTTTAGTGCCTTCTGTAATGTTACATAATTTTTTCTTTAGCCATTATTGCCAGAATTCCTATCTTCATCCCAGTGCTGGTGAAGTCAAAGATAAAACCAATCTACAGCTTCTACAATAGCCATCACTGAACTGCTTGCAGAACTTGCCTGGACACATTGTGAGCTCACCTGTATGCATTGTGAACTATCTGTTGGTGCAGCGACTTGTGGTAGTGTTGGGGTATTTTTGCTGATGATGTCATTGGTGGTACAATTTTTCCAAAAGGAGCCGTCAATTGGCTTGGTGTATCTTCCTCCCTTCTGCTTGTCATGATCGTCCAGCTAAAATTTGGGGGCCAACAGAGGTGAGGCAAAGAACCTCACCCCCCCGCTGGTACAAAGACCTCTCCACAGGTGTGGCTGTATATTGGACCGGTAGTCAATGACGGGTAAGATCCAATTGCAATGGTACCAACCTAACGGGTAAGGACCATATGTACTATTGGACAACCTAAGGCAGGCACGGTCCCTAAGCCACATGCTTGTTGTTTAAACAGAGAGGGGGAGATGTTGAGAGCCACAGCCAAAGGGGCCCCAGCAAACTTCCAGCTGCCAGCAAACTTCCAGCTGCCGGCTGATGATTGGCTCACAGCGGCCCCAGCAACATCTAGCTGATTGGCTCCTCTGCGGTGATGCTCATTGGGCTGTTTCCCTGCCCTTTCAGACCACGGAGCTGCTCATTGGGGGACTTTTTTGGCTCCGCCCACGTGACCCAGCCAATCGGCCTCAAGAGCAGGAGGATTGTGGGAGGTGGAGAGAAGCTTGTGGGGGAGAGAGAGGCTTGTGGAAAGCCGGTGGTGGCAGTTGAGGCTCTGAGGGTTTTTCCTGAGAGGCTGTTTTGTTTGGCGTGTGTGGTTCTAAAAATAAAGTTAGTTTCTTTTGACAAGTGGCTCCTGATTGTGCCCAGCCAGACTGCGGCATCACACGGTGCTCTGTGGAGGCTGAGTGCTGGTCCCGCCAGGGTGACCTACAAGAACATAGACATTTCAAACATACTGCTATTGTTTATGCAAATATCTTGTATCATCTGAAGTTATATCATTCTTAAGGGCTGTAATTGGAGATGTGTAACTTTAATGATTTCCAAACCCAAAGAAGCAACATCTGACGGATTCTAGCTATAACAAGTCAGCGTGACTAGAAAGGAAATGTAAGCCTTTATGCTTATAAATTAAACACCAATAAACATTACCAGGCCTGAGCTGAGCTGAGTGGTTACATTTTTATTCGGATTTTTAAAAAATGCTGTCTCCAGCCTATTTTTTATCATGTTCAATAGAGATTGGATCGTAAACAAGGAAAAAACTCCACGTGAACCGGACAAATTGATCTAGCGCTCTGAATGAAACCCTCAAACTGCTGGAACAAACCTGAATGTGTCCTGGCACAGATGGAAACCACATCCTAATTTGACACTGCAAGAGATCTTATGTGAAAAGTTCAATAGTTCACATAAAAAGCACAAGGCAAACAACAATTGTTCCAAAAGCAAGACGTGGCAAACCAGGCTGAGTGGAGAGGTTTTCTGAGTAATCTGGATTAGTCTGGGCTCTTTGAAATCTATTGCTCTTTGTCTGAGGCACCAACGTGGAATGGCTATCAGAGAGAAGGTTATACTGAATGCCTGGTTTCCTTCCTGGAGTCCGGAGTTTCCATCGTGCCAAGCAGGGGGTGCCTACGTGACTAGCCCTTTTATTAAGACGCCACAGAGCTTCCTGGTTGGCAGCATCTCCTACCTTGGGGGAGTCATGCATGTCCCAGGCACCTCTCTGAGAGTCCCTGGGGGCTGGTGTCCTCTTCCCCACCCTTTGTTCAACCCATCCTGTGCCTTTTTTTTTTTAAGTGATTATGCATATGTCCTTCACTGTGCCAAGTCCTGGCTGTGATATGTAATCTGCTGGGTCCTGGGGGGCTCTGAGGGACTCCCTGCACAGTGGCTCTCAAAAGAGCACCAGTCGGGGCCTCGGGTGTAGGCGTGTGGCTCAGCGGAGGAGCACTTGCCTGGTGCACATAGGCTCTGGTTTGGTCCCCTGCACTGCAAAAAATGCAGGAGAGGATTATGGCCTTGAATTGGAAATTTGCTTTTGTTTTATTATATTTAGCAGGGCAGGGCTGGCGTGCTCCCGTAGAGGATGTGGAAGGACCTGGCATGGGAGGGACTGAGGTCTGTTTCCCACATGTTCCTGCACAGGTGACGTGAGCTGTCTCTGAGCTGCTTCTTCTTCACCTGTCAAACAGACCACGATATCAACTCCACAGAATCATTCTGAACGTAAGATGAGGTAGCTGAGGTATGAGTCTGGTGTGCAGTCACGGCTCAACGCTCTTGCTGCAATTCCAGGAAGACGCCCCGTTACATCTTCAAAGATTCTTCAGCTGAAGCCGACAGTGAACCTGTGTTAGACTCAACTCCAAATGACTTCTGATGCTCAAGGCAGATTACGTGATCTTTAAATCACATAAGATTTTAACATGGACAAATGTTCATTTTATTCTCATTATAAAGCTTATATAGACTCTATAAAAAGCACTTAAATGACACAAAAGTAGGAAGTGAAACTCCTTCCTGCAAGATTTGGTGTTTATTATTTCAGGTTTCTTTCTATGTACATAGAAATACAACTTCTCAGTAAAAATGGGCTATTTATTTATTTATTGGTATAAGAGATTGAACCCAGGGGCACTTAACCACTGAGTTGACTCTCCAGCCCCTTTTATAATTTTATGCAGAGACAGGGTCTGGCTAAATTGCTTAGGCTCTCACTAAGTTGCTGAGGCTATCCTAAAACTTGTGATCCTCCTGTCTCAACCTCCTGAGCCCCTGGGATTATGAATGTGTGAGGCCCTAAGCAACTCAATGAGATCCTGTCCCTAAATAAAACATTAAAAAAAGGTCTAGGGATGTGGCTCAGTGGTTAAGTGCCCCTGGTTCAATCCCCAGTACCAATAAATAAATGATAAATAAAAAAATCAAAAAAATATATAAATATATGTAAAATAAAAATAAAAATTTAGTTGGAATATGTAGGCCATATTTAGAATCTCACTGGATCTAGAAATGAACGAGAGAGTGGGGGAGTTTGGCTACTGACGGGATATTTGGTGATATGAAGGGGTTTTTAATATTGAGGTAGTTGGTGGTGACACTACGGTCACCTTTATGTTTTACACATATCCCGTAAGCATTGAAGACAAATCATATAATGTCTGAGGCTGGCTCAGAATCATCTAGCTTGGGGTGACAAAATCACATGTGGGGGTGCACATGGAGTGTGTCCAAGTTGGCTTGTGCGGGTTATTATACCATTTCCTCTATGTTCTTATATAGTGATGTTTCCCATAAAAAGTTGGAAAACAACTTGGCTGCGTTGGCTGATGTCCTCCTCAGGAGGAGGGAGTTAGGAGGGTTTGGGGAGCTTCCTTTCAGGACTTCCCAATCTTAGTGCAGGAGTTTTTACCCCCGTCTTGGCCCAGGAGTGAGGTTATTTGTATTTCTTAAGGTCACTGACTCATAGGAGGAGGGGACACCAAACCCAGGACACAAAGTTTTAATTTTAAAAATTGCTTCTAAGGACAGCATTTCAATTTGCAGAATTTGAGTCGATAATTGTGATGATGATGAGAATGATAATAATAAGCTCATGTTGCGGAGTGAAAAGATTTGTTCTTTCTTCTTTTTGGCTTCTGGGCACTCACTCCTTCCCAGGGGCACCTGCCGTTTCCAGACTTTCTTCCCCTTACGCGCAGCCTCCTGGGGAGAGTCCAGGAGTCTGCCTCGCCCTTCAGCAGCCCTCCCAGGTCTGGGCAGGGTGGGCCTCTCCTCCCCAGCAGAGCATCCTGGGCAGCCAGTCCATCTGGGACTCGCAGAGCTACCTGATCCCACCTCTCACAGCCACTCTGGGCCTGAGGGCGATTCTTGGAGGCTCACCTTTCCTTACAGTGACCCTCGCTCTACTGGAGAGCCAGAGTTGAACTCTTGCCATTAGGAGCCAAAAGTTTTGTTCCTCTATTGCAAGATATGTCTAGCTGAGGGCTAGTGAAGGGGGCCGTTGCCGCAGGAGGGACAGAAGAGTCAAATAGCGGCTGGGAAAGGCCAAGAAGGGGTTGGCACAAGCCTCACCCCGCAGAAAGAGAGGTGAGGACTGGGGAAGAAGCACAAGTTTGCCACCTTTCCCCGCACCCCAACAAGAGCAGGTGCACCCCTCGCCTCCTCCCAAAGCCCTCCATCCTGTACTTGAGGTCCCACCCCTCCTCTCAAAGACTCCCACTGTCCCGGGACGAGCCACCGAGTCCCAGGCACATTCCTTCCACAGGTCTGTGATATAAAGTGATTGTTTTTTTGTACAGGAACTTAAGCACAGAAGCACATGTAGGTCTTCCTGAAAGAATGGCCCCAGAGCCTACTCAATTACCCCAAGCACGCTGCCATTTCTTCTGTTTTTCTTTTCTTTTTTTGTACTGGGGATTGAACTCAGGGGCACTTAACCACTGAGGCACATTCTCAACCCTTTCTTTTTTCTTTTTTGGTATTTTATTTAGAGACAGGGTCTCACTGAGTTGCTTCGGGTCTCGCTAAGTTGCCGAAGCTGGCTTTGAATTCGCAATCCTCCTGCTTCAGCCTCCTGAGCTGCTGGGATTACAGGCCTGCCCCACTACGCATGGCCTCTTCCATATTTCTGAAACTCTGTCTAGGTGGTTTCTTGCAGCATCTAAACCTGATTTTTGTCATTCAGCAAACAAGTTCTCAGTCTGGCATGCTATGAACTCTAGACAGTGGTAAAGAAGAATTCATGGCTCTCAAGGTTCCAGTCTCAGAAAGGACACAGACACACAGCATTGTAGGAAGCAAGAGACCCAGATCACGGATTCTTAAATAATCAAGTGTTTTACAACCAAACACAGTTTGCAGCAACCGAAAAAAGGTGAGCAAGCTGAGTGCTTTGCCTTAGTGCCCAGACGGCAGTTCCCTTGGGTTATTTGTGGCCAGCAAGAGGGGCCGAGCTCTCAGGAGACTCACGTGGTCTGAGGTCTGAAGCAGGAATCCACAGGAGAAGGTGGGACACCTTGTTACCCACGAGGCAAGGCGCTCTCACACTGTCAGGGCCATTTCAAAATGACTGGCAGGCCCCAACCTGAACGTTCCCCATGTGTCACCCACACCTCTCAGAATGACTGTTAGCAAAAAAGACCAAATACACCGAGTGCCGGCGAGGACGCAGCTGATGGGAAGGTGAAGGAGTACAGCACGGAGGGTCTCGGGAAATTAGAGATAACTACCATGTGACCAGAGTCCCCCCACTGTGCACATGAGCCGAGGAAGTGAGCTCTGGGTGTCAGAGGGATTCTAAAGAGACACTGAAATAGCCGTGTCCCACCTTCCTTTCAGGACCATTCTCAGTAGCCAGGACGTGGAGTCCACCTCAGGGTCCACCCACAGAGGAGGGGTGAGGAAGTGTGGGCTGTGCACCATGGGACACTGGGTCCGTCTTAGGAAAGGCCATCCATCCTTTGTGACAGCAAGGACGCGCCCAGGCGGCTGTGGAGGGAGGTGTCAGGCACAGGAGGACCAGTGTCTCATGACCTCGGGTGTGTGTCTTAGACCACAGGGTGCTGCAGCAACCTGTCAGACGGGGTGATTCAGAAGCAAGAACTGCACTTCTCACCATCTGGGTGCTGGGAGTCCAAGGTCAAGGTCAGCAGCAGTCAGGGTTGGGTCTGGTGAGTGCGGCTCTCTGATTCCTAGTGCCTTTGCTCCTGGCCCCTGGGAGGGAGGGGTGCTGCCCCCTCAGGGAAGGAGCACAGGGCCTCCTTCCACCTCCACCCTTCCCCAGGCGGGCACCAGGCCCTGAGCAGCAGAGCCCTGCTTGTTCCATCCTGCCCACGGCCAGTGGCTGAGTGCTGCGGCTCTGGGGACTGAGTCTCGTCATGTGTTTTGGAGGGGTCCATCGTTCAAACTGTACAACGTGGAATCTAAAAACCATGAGCCCACGGAAGGCGAGAATGGAGTGGCTATTGCCAGAGGCTGGGGGTGAACAGGCCAGGAGAGATTGTCACAAGAGACAAAATTTCAGTGGGACTAAAGGAATAAGTCCAATGATCAACTCTACAGCATGGAGACTGTAGGTAATATCTAGTAGAAAAATGCTCAGTGAGTCAGTTTTAAATGTTCTCACCACAAAAAATAACATAAGTAATGCATATGTGCACAGCCAGTCTGTAACGTATCTGTAAGCCAAACCCTCTCGTCCTGCACCCTGAATCTATACTTTAAATTTTTTGACATACTGAGAAAGAACCCAGGGTCTTGCTCATGCCAGGAAAGCACTCAGTCACTGAACTACATCCCCAGCCGCTAAATCTATATAGGTTTTTGTTGATTAAAACAAATAGACAAAACCAGATATTCCCACTGGCCAAAATGGGCGGGATGACTTGAGCACTACTACAGATAACCAGAGTGGATTCAAGCTCATCAGAGTTTCACTCAATGAGTTCATGATGCTGCTAACGTATTAGAGGATCCTGGGAGATCAACTCATTAACCTGAGAAGCAAGTGAGGACGAAATCACGACTTTCCTTCACAAACAGTACGACCGGGCAATCAAGGTCTAGTTGAAGGGGTTTCTTTTACAGGGATTACAGTTATTGTGTGAAAAGAGAATGACAGAATTTTGCCACTTTGCAAGACCCCACTGAAAGAAGAACTCACAACGTCGAACACACGGTTGTCAATGTCACAAGAGGGACTCTCACATCTTGGGCATCCTGATAGAAGAGGATAACATTATCTATGCTACACTCTTGTGCAGCAAATGGGACCTGAGTCCAGCCAGGCCTCTGGGGTCACCTAAAGGAAGTGGGGAGGCTGAAGGCCTGGACCTCTCCTAACGCGGGGATGAGCTCTACAGACCCAGATGGGAAAACATTAGGGCCAGACACCTGAGTTCTGCTCCAAAGAAGCTAAAGGGAGAGAGTCCTGACATCATGGGACCACAGGAAACGTGCACCCTGGACGTTGGACAACATTAAGGAATGCTTAAGACGCTAGGTTGGCATCTGGTTTGTTTTTGAAAGGTCATTCCTTCTAGAGATTCACTTATAAAGGCATGCGATGGCGTGAAGTCTGGACTTTAAAATCACACTGAGGGGACCATGGTGGGCTGGGGGCGGACAGACAGTGGCTAGGTGATGGGTACGTGGAGATTGTTACCTTATCCTCTCTACTTTTGAAATACTCTATAATCAGAAAGTTTAAAACTAAGAATTGCTGTGATTTTTAAATGGCTATGACACAGAAAGTGGGTGGATCAAGTTAGCTTTGTTTTCCATGAGGTTCAGAAAAGGCGAAGCCCCCGCTGGATCACAGGCCGTCACACCCTGGGGATGGAACAAGGGGGATTTCCCAGCCATCTCTGGACACAGCGCTGTTCTCAGAGGGATGGCCACAGGAAGGGTTCTGCGTCGGTCTCAGAATCGAGGAAGTTTGCGTTGACTTTAAAACTCTTACGATCTTTTCTTGTTAGGGTGAATGGGCACATACTTTTAAATTTTATGAAGTTTTAAAGAAAAAAATTTTTTTTTTGCCTTTGTGTCCAAACCTAACTCAGAAGATCACAAACACCCAATTCCTTCAACTTAGGAATAAGGGTCACTGAAATGAACGATGAGCAATGTTCTGGTGTGTTTTAAAGTCTCGTGATGATGTAGGGCTGGGGTGTGGACTCATACACATCACAGTGTGAGGCATAAATCAGTCTTGGAAAACTCGTATAGAGCCACAGAAAAGGAAGCCAATGACTGGAGCCAGAGACCCCCTTGCACCCGAGGCTGGGCGGTGCAGTGAATTTTTGGCAGGCTGCAGAGGCATCTGGGATTCTCTAAAATTGAAGAAATGTGTTTGTTTTGCTTATTCTTCCTGGACTGCTGTGACATTCGATGTGCCAGGAAGACACGTAACAGCCTTGTTCCTGCTGGGTTCCTGTGTGTATTGTCATTGTCATTCCTCAATTTAAAAAGTTTAGCTTCGACTGTTAAAAGTAACACAATATTATTTCAGAAATTTGTAAAAATATAGAAATATATATACTGGGGGAGGGGACTGGAGATTTAGCCCGGGAGTGCTTTACCCAGGAGCCACATCCCCAGCCACAGTGAGGCGCCAGGGAGAGTTAGGGCCATCGCAACCCCTGCTGTGACACACGTTCAGGGTGCACCCACCGAGGGCCAGCCATCACTGTGGCTGCAGAGCTGAGCTACGAGAAGCTCTCCACCCAGAGGAGCCAAGATAGTAACGTGGGGCATGTACTTGGCAACAGCGAGCTACTGAGGACAACGGAAGCTCGCGGGCCTCCGAGTAGCAGTAAGGGGGCTGCCTGAGGAGACCCCACGCTGACAGCCTGTGGGACTTCATATTTATAGCCTCACTTAGCCCCCACGACGCACATAGACATCACTATGTCCCCTCACAGAGGTGGACACTGGGTGACAGGAGGCGGAGCTCACACAGCAAGTACGTGGAGGGCGTATTTAGCGTATTAGAGACAAGCGCCCCTTCTTCCTTTCTCTAAATCCAGTCCTGTGGTTCGGACCCCCGCGAGCAAGGCGCGGTGCAGAGACGGAGGGCCTGCTCACCCCTAAGGGTGACGCGTGGTCAGCGCCCATGGCCCTGTGGTGTGCGGTCTCCCTTTTCTCCAGGGTAAGAGGGCAGTGTACCTGCAGCTGGGCACTCCTGGGGATGCAGGCAGGGCCTGGTCTCGGGCACGTGGAGAAGACGGGAGCCCTGGGTGTTGGAGAGGGCAGGGGACACAAAAAGCAAACACCACCCATCCCGGTCTGCTTCCCAGGGACTCTGAATGCAGATGGAGCTTGTGCAGAAAGAGCAGTGCTTGGCCGTCCATCAGGCCACCCTGCAGAGGTCAGCAGGAGTGGGCAGAGCAGGCTGCTTCTACACCAATGAGGAGAGTCCCAACCCGTGGCTTCAACAGCAGTTCCTCAAACTGGTTGATAAGTAAAACTACTTAGGAAACCACCTTAAAGAAACAAACTCGAAGTTCTGCACCCTCCCAGGTGAGAATTTCCACGTGGGGAGGCCTGGAACCCTCTAGTGTTCAGGGGACAAAAATCACAGGCTCAGGACGCACCCTGCCCTCAGCCTGAGCCAGAGCAGATCCAGACGCGCTAGTGTCCGCTAAGGGGACCTCGTTCGTCCTCTCCGCCTCACTGTCTTCTCCCCAGGCCCACGTGGCATGTGCCCCTGTGGGATATTCTGTGACTCTCTCCTGAGGAGTGCCCCCAAGGATGCACCCGTGAAGAGGAAAAGGTGGCAACTTTATCTCGGATGGCAGTTACGGGGACATGGTCAAGCCGGCTGGCTCCAAGCCCTGTCACCCTGTGTCTGTCCTGCAGCCCCTGCGGCATGGAGATGTCGTGTGTCAGGGGAACACTCTGCACTGCCGTGCCCTGGGAGGGGAAGGGTGTGGGGCGGGGGGCAGTGACAACAGCAGTGGTCGGTGGTCACATGAAGGTGCCCAGGGAGAGGGCCACTTTTTCTGTGAAGCACTTGGCCCAGGCTGGCTGCATGGGGCTTCCGTCTCCAAGTGCTAGGTGCATGTTCGACTCTGACAGGCTGAAATGTCCCACCGAGTGAGGACATTTCTAAGTTCGGGGATACAGAGGTTGGTCTCCTGTTGCAGGAAACTGATTGGTCGAGAGGAAAACAAACTCCAAATGCTGAGCACCTGTCCCCAGTTTTCCCGACGTTTATAGGGGGCTTCTGGGGGGCAGCAGAGAGGATTAGGGGAAGGACCGGCTCCTCTTAGGAAGATCTCTAGCCTTGGGCTGGAGCCTCCACGGGGGAGTTTACGCTTCAAAGGAAAGTGTTTCTATCCTGGGGGAGTCCTCTACAATCCAAAGGGTGGAGGGGGGGTGGTGGCCAGGTTCTGGGAAGACTGGCCGACTAGAAATGGGAGTGACTGTCCCTTTCCGGGGCACTAATTCTCACGACACTGTCTCCCTTCCAGGACTGGGTTTGTCACCTATTACACTCTTCTGTCGCCTTCATGGAGCATGGTTTTCCAAGGAGTCGGATTCGCAGACTTATGCTCTCCAGGGGGTGGGGAGGTCCATGATAACTGTGTCCTTAAGTCGGGTGGCTCCTTCTCTCCGCTGACTAGTTGACAGGGAAGGGACCCTCTGCAGGCCCCAGTTCTCTCTGGGCTGCCCTGTGTCTCTGGTGAGCACTCAGGACGCCTCCCTCTGCAAGCTCTGCTGTGTCCTCAGCTGAGGGAGATTCTGGGGAGCTGCCCACTGTGCCATGCCTGCTGGACCCTCGCAGGGCCGCCTCCCTGCTCTGCTCCTCGGGCTTCCCCCTTTTCCACTGTCTGATTTGAATTGTTTCAATCATTTTGTCCCCTTGGGGGCTGGGGTGGTCAAATTTGGTTGCTTTGGCTGGAAATAGAAAAGCAGGGGTCACTTTCAGGGCTCTTGTTCCCTGGGCGATTTTGCCTTTAATTTGCATTTCTCTCAGGACAGATGGTGTTGGAGACTTTAGTGAGCTCACTGGCCATTTGCATATTTAAAAGAAAAAAAAAAACAAAGGGGCCTTTGGAAAATGCACAGTTTTAGTTTTCAGTTGTAGATGGACACAGTATCTTATTTTTATTTATTTATTTACGTGGTGCTTAGGATCGAGTCCAGGTCACCACGTATGCGAGGCAAGGGCTCCACCATGAGCTCCGACCCCAGCCCTGCGTGTCTTTTTCTGATGAAGGGTCTGTTCAATCCCTTGCCTCATGTTTTAAAACATGTTGCTTCTCTTTTTTTGGAGTTGAAGGAATTCTTTGTACACATGTGCTGCGCCCCTCCCCTGACTCAGGCAATNTGATAACTAAAAAATAAATATTAAACATATTCTCTCTCTCTCTCTCTCTCTCCTCTCTCACTCTCTCTTTAAAAAAAAAAAAAAAAACAATTTACACTCCACAGCTGAATCATTGCATTTAGAGCAAACAGATCTATTCTTTAGAAGTAGTTGCATTAATTGGGAAAGTCATGTTTTTTCCTTCATACTTAATGGTCATATGAGAAGTTACAACTATACTTATTAAAGGAATACAAAAACAAACCATCCCATTCCCAGAAACATGCTGCGCTCCTCCAGAGGATGGACGCCTTGCGCCATCCACCTCAGCAGGGCCTTGCCATTGCCTGAGTCAGGGGAGGGGCGCAGCACATGTGTACAAAGAATTCCTTCAACTCCAAAAAAAGAGAAGCAACATGTTTTAAAACATGAGGCAAGGGATTGAACAGACCCTTCATCAGAAAAAGACACGCAGGGCTGGGGTCGGAGCTCATGGTGGAGCCCTTGCCTCGCATACGTGGTGACCTGGACTCGATCCTAAGCACCACGTAAATAAATAAATAAAAATAAGATACTGTGTCCATCTACAACTGAAAACTAAAACTGTGCATTTTCCAAAGGCCCCTTTGTTTTTTTTTTTTTTTTTTAAAGAGAGAGTGAGAGAGGAGAGAGAGAGAGAGAGAGAGAATTTTTTTAATATTTATTTTTTAGTTATCAGCGGATACAACATCTTTGTTTGTCTGTGGTGCTGAGGATCGAACCCAGGCCGCACGCCTGCCAGGCGAGCGCGCTACCACTTGAGCCACATCCCCAGCCCCTAAATTGTTAATGTCTAATGAAAAACTCCCTGTATTCCTGTCAAGGAAGTTTTTGAGAAATTAAATTAAAATCTAGAGAAGAAAAATTAATGTTAAGAAGACAGATTAGTGCTTGGTACTGGGCAACTTGTTCTTGTTCCTGTGCACAATGGTTTGTGCTCTTACTCTTGTTTGATTAAAATTAATAACAAGTCAACCACTTGCCGTAACCATGGCACCGGTTCCAGTCAGTAAGTCAAGAAAGAATAGTCAAGGTATAGGCCAATAGTTTGGGACATTTCTAACTATTATTAAAAGTTAACTAAGCAGAAACAGTTCAAAGCAAAACGCGAACTGAAAGTACAAATGCTTGCTTATGCATAAGCCAAGATACATTCTTCTATTCTAATTGTAGCTACGTAATATTTTGTTTCTTTGAATAATGATTCCTGTTTTGTAACCACAAAGTACAGTGAGCCTGCCAAAATGAAAAGTATATATGATCAGCTTCACAAGTAAAGATTGGGATCAACACCTTCACTTTGGTGTCTGTGTTGTTTCTCCACCCCTCTTTTGCCGACTCCTCACCATCCGTTCGTCTCCTGAGACCCCCTGTTGGAGCTGGTCTCCGACCCACATGGACACAAGTTCTTACTGACAGGTATTTTCTCCCAGCCCGAGGCTTGCTGATTTCTTTTTTTCTTTTTCGTTTTTTATTTTCTCTCTCTCCTTATTTGTACTCTTTCTTTTTTCTCCTGATACTCCTGTCACATGTAGAAGGCTAAGGCCACCAGTATCCCTCACCCCAAAGATCAACTCAGGGTGGGTCAGAGTTGGAACCTGAGACCTGGAAGTCGGAAACCACGGAAGGGGCGAGCGGGCAGCTCTGGCAGGCACTGGCCCGGGCAGCGGCTTTCTGTCCAGGACTCAAGAGCACAGGAAGGAGGAGCAACCCGGCCAGATGGGAAGACACCAAGTCAAGAGGTTCCCCGTAGCAAGGAACCGTCAGCAGAGAGGAGGGACAGTCTGCAGAGGGACGGCTGTGTCTGACAGAGGGACGGCCCCAGGACACACCAGGAACACAAGACACCAACCAACAGAAGTGACCCGGTTTAAAAACTGGGCACAGGGGCTGGGGGTGTGGCTCAGTGGTAGGGACCTGACCCAGCAAGCGCGAGGCCCTGGGTTCCATCCCCAGTACCACACACAAAAGATGAATAATTACAATAAGAATAAAAGACAGAAAGAAAAAAAGGAGGAGGAGAAGAAGAAAAAGGAAAATTATCTAAATAGAGTATTCCCAATAGAAAAAATGCAAATGGCCAACAAATTTATGAAAAAAGTCCCCAACATCAGGCAGGTCAGACTAGAATGAGACATCTCTCACCCCAATTAGAATGACTCTCAGAAAAAAAAAAAAAACAAGACTAACAAATGCTGGCAATTCAGTGGAGAAAGGAATTCCTATCCACTGCTGGTGTGGATCCAGATTAGCACAGGGGCATGGAGAACAGTATGGGAGTCCCCAGAAGAGTAAGAGTGGATCTACCCCATGTTCCAGCAATCCCCCCTCTGGGCGCATGACCCAAAGAAATGAAATCAGCACACCAAAGCAACACTGGCCTGTCCGTGTTTACTGCAGCCCTGTCCACAATAGCCAAGATATGGAATCAGCCTAGGTGCCCATCAGCAGATGCATAGACAAGGGAAGTCTGGTGCAGGTACACAGTGAAGTACTATTCAGCCATAAAAAAGAATAAAATCCTGTCATTTTCAGCAATGTGGACAGAATTGGAGAACAAAGTAAGTGAACTGTCGCATGTTGTCTGTCGTGTACGGACATTAAGAAAAAGTGAATCCAAATGTCAAATAATCATCAATGGAGGCTGGGAAGATTGTGGGTGTGGATGAGGCAGGTTGGATTTGATTAGTCCTTGCCATGCACAAGTGTGGGTATGCCACACTGACCCCATTAGATGTACAGCCAGTGCAGGATAGCAAAATCCAAAAACAACTGGAAATACTAAACAGGCGTCTGTCTTCACGGCTGCGAGCCCTCCTTTGTGGGAGTGCTCCCCCCAGGCTCCGGGCTGTGTCTAGAGCAGCTGCTCCTTCTCGCCCCTCCTCCGGTGGCCCGTGCTCCTGCAGCCTCCTGCAGCTCCCTCTTCACCGAGTCACCAGCTTGGGAATTCCTTACCTTCTTGACGCTCCTTTGACTCTGTTAAGATTCCTGTCAGCCTGGTTTTTTAAAGTTGTTCTATTTTTATTTTAATATTTATTTCTTTTAGTTGTGCACAAGGCCTTCATTTTTATCTATTTATTTTCATGTGGTGCTGGTTGTTTTAAACAAGGTATCTGTTCAGGGGTTCAGCCAGCCGGAAACCGTCGAGGTTCAGCAGGTGGCACCTCAAGCTCGGCTGAACCGCTTACTTAGACTTTTCCCTCTAAAGTAATCACACAGTCACTTTACCATGATGGAGACCACCCATGTCCTGTGACCCAGTTCCACGGAGGGCAACGGAGGGCTGAGTGTGCAGGCCAGACTCTGGTGTGCAAGTGTCTGGTGACACTCCTGGCTTGGGGACTTTTCAGAGAGAACGCCACAGACTTCTGAGACGGGTGCCACGGACCCCTTACAGCTGTCAGATTGAAACTGCTCAGGAAAATCACGTCTCCTATTTTTAGCTTTTACTTCTGTTCACCTTGTTTCTGTTCCAGTCGCCTTCTTCCAAAATCACACCTCACGAATCAGCTGTGGAGGGTTCAGCGCCCCTCTCCCCAAGATGTGGCCCCCAGCGATCTCCGGATGTGACCTTTCTGGGAGCAGTTTTTTTGGCGGATGCACAGCCATTGCCCTGTATCCCGTTGCAGTTACCTGTGGTGGTGGGGGGGGAGGTTATAAGGAAGACTTGGAGAGAGGGAAGAGAGGCCACATCCACGTGACGTTCAATATAACGGATCGCTGTGACCATTCTACGGTAGTCATCGTTGTCCATCACTGACCGCAGGAACAGCCGCAGAGAGAAGGCGTACCAAGTAATGTCTTTCCTAACGTGCTCACGGACGTTCAGTATTATTCATGTGTAACATTCTGTCAATATGGAAGGAGAAAAGTGACTCGATTTTATTTTGTTTGCCTGGGACAGAATGCAGAAGAGAAGGGCGGGGGGAGATTTCGGTTTGTTTCTTTACATGTAAAAGGGGAAACTCTCCATGCCCTGGATAAGGTGGATGAGCCGTCTTTGGTACATGTCTGCATTCCGGGTGACGAGATTCAGATGAGGTTCTTTGAGCCTGTTCATGGGCCCCACGTGCAGACCTTGACCTTCTCCGAGACCTGGGCTTTGGTCGGCCTTCTCTCTGCTGCTCTTCCTGGGCTCAGAGACTCTTGATGACCTTCTTTCACTCAGCCCAGGAACTTCCTGTGTCCTCCCAGGGGCCGAGGGACCTGAGCGGGTCACACAGTGCAGTGCGGTCCTTCCTCCTGTGGTGCTGTTCAGTGTGCTCTGCCTGCAGGTGCGCGCCGGCTTTACCCTGCTGGACACTGGCCACCGTTCCTACAGACAACCTGCACCTGGCCCAGGCTGCGGGCAGTGGGAGATTGAGGACTCCATGGCTCTCTTACGCCCTTTAGGTTTTCTCCAACAACCCCTATGCTATGCCTGTGACATGGGACAACATTGGTGTGTTTCTGGGACGCCCTAGCATGACAATATCCATAGCATTTCAGTCTATGTGAACAGAAATAAATATCACTGCAGTAAATGTTTTTTCAGCAGCAAAAGTAAGCACTGACGCTGTTCAAAGCCACACGTCCAGGATTGGCAGATACTGGGCCCTTGGCGGGAGCTGTTGCAGAGACCCCCACATGGTTGCCTGGTGGAGCCCAGGCTTCCTCACAGCTTGGTGGTGGCTGCCAAGGACCGCACACAGGAGAGAGGGCCGTGGAAGGGCCACGACATTCGACAGAGCTTCAGAAGCCACCATTGCTGCCATCATCCTCAGTTGTTCCGGGCCATTCCAAGGTCCCACCCAGACACAGGGAACAGACCCAACCTCTCAGTGGGAAAGAATGCAGTCCCACTCTAAGTAGCCTAAGGGAAAGGTCACACCAGTGTGACATACCATCTGCCACTCTCCTAATTCCCAGACTCATTCCTTTAATTCCAAGGAGGAGGTCTTTGGTCAAGTGTTTACACCATGTCAATATAACTCGAGATTGGAAGCCTGAAATGGTAGGGGTGACACAGCTCTCTCTCTCTCACCTAGAGTCTCATTCAGTGGCCACTAGAAGAGGTCTGCCGTCCTTTGTGCCACCTTGGAAGTGAGCATCCTAAGTTATTTCCCTTCACATTTATTAGGACCTTCAAAATTGCTGACCTGAACTCTGACCACACAGAGAGTAGAACTTTCCTTCCTTGCTTCTCGGTGATTGGGAAAATCCCAGGATCATATGTGGGCAGAAGCTCTGTATTGCTGTGGGTCCAGACCTCCAGGTTCGAAGCCTGGAGGACCCTGTGTCCAGCAGGACAGCTGCATCTCTGGCATGTGGCCCTCCTTGTCTGCCGGTCTCCATTCCATATTCTCCCTGAGCTGAGCTCTGCACCAGCTTGCGTGATTGTGGCTTTTTCCCTTACAGGTTTACAGTTTTCTGATTTAAGAAATTATATTTGTACTCACACAATATTTACCTCACTTAAGTGGAAAAGTCCTTCCACAGGAATCCATGTTACAGAAAACAGGTGGTTTGGAAACTGGACGGGGGATGCCAGGCAGCACCTCTGCACGGTGTGAGGAGGGAGAGGAGGAGGCACGAGCAAGCCCTGTGCCCAGGAAACCCTGCTCTGTTCCGATCCTGCATCCCACGGGGCTCACCGACGTCTCCATCCTTGAACTTCACAGGAGAGAGGAAGCAGAGAGCTAACCATCAAATGCTGCAATGTCTTGGCCTGCAACACCGAGATTCCGACAGAATTCTTTGCTAAAGAATATTGTGAATCTTCCTGTCCAACCGCCCTCACTCCTAAGACAGGGGAGCAGGTCTGTGTGTCCAGCATTCCTGAAGTCCTCTGTGAGTCCGTCATCCGCTACCTGAGACATGTCCACCGCAGGCCTCTGAGAGCCTCTGTGAGCTGGCCCTGAAGCTCTTGACATGGCAGGTGTGTCCCCTGGAGGAAGCCCACGTCCATTCCCATCCAGCACATCCCCATCTCTGAGGCCCCAGG
This sequence comes from Marmota marmota marmota, assembly GCF_001458135.2. NCBI lineage: Eukaryota > Metazoa > Chordata > Mammalia > Rodentia > Sciuridae > Marmota > Marmota marmota. Next base: position 18,890,376 of record NW_025999913.1, on the reverse strand, counting down.
GCAGGACACTGGTGTTTTATTAGGAGGAAAACTTAGAAAGGCAATGTGCTTTCCTGACGTTAACTCATTTGGAAAACCGTATTATGAATTCATTTGGTCTTGAATATTGACCTTTTTTTTTTTTCTATCTACAAATTATAATTTTAGAATATGGCTAAATGATCACTGATTCCATAGATATGGATATGGCCAAGCCCTGCTCTTTTCAAAATAATGCTTCATTTTCTTCACAAGAATTCTGCACACTTAGGAGGAACCGTGTGATACACACGCAATTCAAAGTTCCTCCTGAACAAGCTACACCCGTCTCTCCCCATGGGTGACCTGATCTTTATCAATTCAAAATGAAACGAAGACTTAAGGTAAGAAACTACTAGAAGAAACGTAAGGGAACACTTCAGGTCATCGGTCTGAGCAGACGTTTTTTGAATACGACCCCAAATACAAGGTGACAAAAGTAAGAAATGACCTATGAGCTTGTTGAGGGCCACAGCCGAGTCGGGATGACGCATGGCATTTCTGCCAGAAGTAGTGGTCGAGAGGTGACGCCAGCGAGTTCTCGCGGAGTTCCCGTTGAGTTCCAGTTGAGCTCTCCCGGGGATTCCCTGAGAGTTCCCATTGGTTGGGGAAGTGCCAGAGGAGGGATATGTCCGGCGGCTGGTTCCTGGACGAGCCTCGTGGCGTTCCGAGGATTCCCCGGGAGCGTGTGTGGAGTGCGCTGGTGGAGTTCAGAAATAAAGTTTGTTCCTGCTTCAGTGGCTCGTGATTTGTGCCCAGCCAGACTGCGGCATGAGCTTACACCAAACCACAACTCCTCTCCATAACAAAGGGACCGTCCACTGAGACCATCCACAGGTGGGAGAAAATATTTTCAAACTGTTCATCTAACAAGTGTTTAATATCCAGAATATAAGAGGAACTCAAAGAAATCAAGAGCAAACCCAAATAATCCAACTAAAAGTGGGGCAAATGATCTCAACAGACATTTCTAAAGAGAAGATACTCAAATGGCCAACGAACATATGACAGAATGCCCGGCATCCTTAATCTCCAGGGCTGGGAATGTGGCTCGGTGGCAGAGCAGTCGCACAACGTGTGTGGGATCCCAGCACCACAGAACTGCAAAACAAGACAAAAAAATCACTCATCATTAGGAAAATGCAAATTAAAAACACAATGAGAGATTATTTAACCCAGTTAGAATTATTTATTTAAAAAACTAAAACAAAACAAAACAATACCAAATGCTTGAGAGAATGCAGAGAAAGAGGAACCCTTATACACTGTTGGTGGGAATAAAAACTAGTACAGCATCATGGAAAATATCTGGTGATTCCTCAAAAACTAGAACTAGAAATAAAACTACCGTAAGATCCGTGATTCCACTAGTGCGTATGTATCTACTCTTTCAATTCCTTCACTCCAACCTTCTTTTATCATTGAGCTTAAAGTGAGTTTCTTACGGAAAGCGTACTGTTGGACCAGGTTTTTTATTTCTGTCATCTTTGCAATTAGTCTTGTAGTTGGTGGAGTTAGACCATTTATACTTAAGGTAATGGTTACATGTATATCTGCCTTCCTAGTTTTTGTTTTCTGTTCCTTTCTTGTTCCTCTGCTTCCCCTCTTTGCACCTTCCTGTGGATTACTTGAACATGTTTAGAATTCCATCTTGACTTTTTGTGCTTGTGAGGATTTTTAGTTGTAGGAGGGAGGATCTTGGAGAAATAGGGCTGTTCTACCTTGGCTGGAGCCACAGTGTTGAGTCATTCTGTTTCACTGTGGTAGAAGATACATGGCATAAGGTTCACCGTCTAATCTTTTTTAAGTGGGTTAAGTACATTTGTGAGGTTGCATAACCACCACTCTTTCCAGAAATTCCTATCATCTCAAGCAAAGACTATGAACACATTAGGCAATCATTCCCCAATCCCTCCTCCCCCATCCCCTAGCAAGTTCTATCCTACTTTCTATGCCTGTGAATTTGCCTAGTTTAAGTACCCCATGTCAGGTAGATTATATAATGTGCGTCCTTTTGTGTCTGATTAGTTTCTTTTATCATAATATTTTCAAGTTTCATCCGTATTGAAACATATAACTTTTTATGGCTGAATACTATTTCACTATATGTGTCGATCCATCCATCTGCTGATGGAAACTTGAACTGTTTCTACCATTTAACTATATGGATAGCACTGCTATGAACATTGATATACGTGCATCCACTTGAGTCCTTGTTTTTAATTCTTTTGGATATGGACATGGGAATGAAATTTCAGGATCATCTTAGTAACATTTTTTTTTTAAACATGAGAGGTTTCCCAAATATTCTACGCCAGCAAGGGAGCAGATTGGCTCAGAACCCCCAGAGGACAAGGAGGCGAGGTTAGGTCATGCTCTAGATGGGATCGTTTCAAGGACTTCATTGACTGCTATTGTCGCCCTTGGCTTTCAGAGGACATGCTGTGGACTTTAGCCGCCTCAGTGCCACCCCCTGGGCCAAGCTCTCAGGGTGAGTTGGGATCAGGAGCTACAGGAAGGGAAGGATTTCCAGAAACCCTCTTGTAGGCTCTGGTATGGAGCCCTTTCCTATGGAATCAAGAATCACAAAGAACAAGATTCGTTGACCCAGAGCCCCGGGTCGCATTATCAGGTTGGCCAGGAACTAGACAGGAGAACTTAGGAACCAACCCAGCCTCACGGCACCTCAGCCCGATGTTACTCAGTATGTGGGAGGTGGGGGGCGCACAGGGCTGGGCGGGGCTGCCTTTCAGTCTATCATCCTCAGAACCTTGGAGCTCGCCGTCCTCCCTCCCTCCCTCCCTCCCTCCCTGCCTTTCTTTCTTCTCTTTGCAGCACTGGGGACTGACACAGTCTCTTCACAAGCACTGCACACTGAGCTACCTCCCCAACCCTTTAAAAATCGTCACTTTGAGACAGGATCTGGCTTGGTTGTTCAGGCTGGCCTTGAACTTGCCATCTTCCTGCCTCCCCCTCCCAAGTGGCTGGGATCATGGTGCCCAGCAAGATTGCTTTCTTTCTAATGGTCAAATCCTCATTTTTGTAAAAGCTTTATCCTTCTAGATGCAGTGTGCTGACTGACGGGTTGGGGTGGAGCTCGTTCTGTCTGCCTCATACTGAAAGCCCGAGTTTGCACTCGCGGCCACACCCTTAGTTAGCCAGACTCCTGCAACAGGAATTTATCTAACACAGCAAATATTTATTCAGCTATGAGCTCTATGGCCTTGGCAGAGTTATTGGATATTGTCACACCCTAGATCCTGCTTGTATTTTATAACATTTCAGAATGACGACGATTCTTTTTAAACCCATTCTACCCTCCTGGGCTGTTTCTGTAAATACACCTGTCTTTTACAAGAACCTGGCTCATCTACACACTCTTCCTCCAGTTTTGACTGGATTTGCTATTGAAATGATACATTTTTACATTGCTCAACCCTCGGTTCCTCGTGCAGGCTGGTACAGGTGTCCCCTTATCTGCTTTAAAGACACAGTGTAGTTGTTCATTTACCAAAAATCATGCACCGTGTTGGCAGAAGGAGTCATTCCTGATGTTTCATATCTCACTAGGAAACTGTGGTTTGACAATAATTAATTGTCTATGTCAGAACAGCTACTAGAGCAGATTTAGAATGTTCCCAACACAAATGATAACTATCTGGAATTGATGAAAATGCCAATTGCCCTGGAACTGAAAATGACATTTGTGATTGTATTTGAACATTGTCGACATGCATTAAAATGCCACACGGTGTCCCAAAACATGTGCAATTACTGTATGTCGATTGAAAATAAAGAATATATTTTTTAAAACTATACACCACCACGATAGGTGTTGGAGACCCAGCAATGAGGAGGACAGAGGCGGCCCCTGTTCTGAGCTAGCCATGTCCAGGGATGAGGGGAGACGGCACGAAAGCAGTAATGAGTTGTGCGTGCTAAGAAGGAAAAGGCAGAGTTCTGCAAGCGGCAAGAGCTCTATCAGGATCTAACAAGCCTGAGCCCTGCAGGTGAAAGGGGCATTTAGGTTGAGACCTGAGCCATGAGTGGGAGTCAGCCAGGCACGAGGGGGAGGGAGTGCATTCCTCTAGAGGAACTGGTGAAAGGAGAGTGTTGGGGAACATTGGAACCGGGAGAGGGTCACACTGGAAGGTGAGGGATGGTGTGGTTGACAGATGGCTGGAGGCCCGGAATGCCCAGGACAGGCCATGACGGAGACTTTGGTCTTTATGTCCCAGGTATGAAATTGTGAAGAGCTTGGAGAGGGACGAGATGTGGTCAGACTGACATCGTGGAAGCTGTCTGGCTGGATGTGGCCTGCAGGTTGGAGGAGGGGTAGCGGCAGAGAGGCCAGCTGAGTGCTCCTGCTGGGTGAGGGCGTAGGCTTGGCTGGTGTGTTGCTCAAGGGCAGAGCACTTGGTGCTCTGTGGGCTGGGGGTGGGGAGGAGGAAGAGTCAAGAATGGTCCCCCAAAACCCAGGGAGAGAGGGCCTCAAAACAGAGAGCACCGCCAGCCGCACCAGCAGCTGAGATGCGAGGACCAACCTGAGCCCATGGTTGAGCATCAGGACGTGGGGGAGGGGTCACTGTTGGTGGCAGGGTGGGGGTCAGGGCCACGCTGTGGCTGGGGGAGCGCAGGGAGAGTGAGATGGGGGAGGAGACCACCCCTCCCAGACAGCTGCTCTGAGTGGAAGAAAGGGTGGTCACTGGGAAAGGTGGCAGTCCTGAGGTGTTCACCAGGGGAGGCTCCACATGCTAAATATGAAAAGAAGGAGCAGGTGTGTGGAGGGGGACCGAAGGTGGGAAAGACGCGGCCTGAGGCCCCGAGACCCGGGCTGGCCTGAGATGCCTGGGCTGGACACAGGCCCCTGTGCCAATCACCCTGTGCTGCGTTTAGCTGGCATCTCTTGGCTGGACATCCGTCTCCCTCATTGGCCTGTAGGCTCTGAGGACGAGGGACAGCACTTCATTTGGTCTTTTGTCCCTAGCCCTTGGCGTAGCCCAGGAGGGTCCTGAGGGGCTGAAGTGAGGTGCCATTTGTGGTAGGAAGTTCTCAGCAGTCTTCCCCGAAGGACACAAAAGTCCCCCATCCTTTCTGGGGACCCTTGCATTCCAAGACCCTCCCTCCCCCAGCAGATTCCTGAAACTGCAGCACACACTGCATATTCCTGCGCAGACACCGCGACGAGAGTCCGTCAGTCTGCACAGTGAAGCGCGGCTACAACGGGCAGGTGGGAAACGCGGCAGCCCCCGCAGCACGCTGCAGTGACGTGTGGGGACTATGGTCTCCTTCAGCTGACATGGACTGGGTAGCACACCCGGGGGGACAAAGGGGTGACTCACATCCCAGCAGGATGTGCCCAGGGGGCAGGAATTTCATCATGCTGTCTGGAGCAGCAGTTGAAAATGTAAGATTTGTTTATCTCTGGAATTTTCCACGAACACTTTCGGACTGCAGTTGACTCAGGTGACTGAAAGAAACTACAGGAAGCGAGACTGTGATACGGGCACGAATCAGACCAGACGCCCTGGACACTTCAGGAGCTGGCAAGCAACCTGAAGCCGGGCTTCTTGAACTGTCTCATAAAACGAGGGCCGTAGTGTGGCTGTCACAGGGCAGGTGACAGGCTTGTGCCTGGCAGGCAGGTCTAGTGGACAAGCCACCCTGAACAGAGGGCACCCAGAGCAGGCAAGTCAGGGGCTGCTAAAAGACGGATTCTCTGTCCTCGCTGTCCCCCTGGGTCCCCCGGGGAAGACCACAGCAGCACTGGGAACGGAGCTGCCTCTCATTGCCCTTGGCACTGGGATGCCAGGTGGCTTCTCGGCACGCGCTAAGAGTGAGTGAGGGTCTAACCCTCCCCACCAGTCGCTCTTGAATGCAGGACAGCTATGGAAACTAACTTGTTCAGAGCGACAATTATGGTGCATTCGAAATCTTCATCGGCACTGGCAAAGGAAGCAAAAAAATGTCTTTGAGTGTTTGTAAGGCGGGCAACATGGAAAGCAGATTCAGGACTAAAAGGCATTGTGAAAGCAAATAAGTTAATATTTCTATGAAATGTGTTAGAGGTCTGTGGTGACCAGCATCTGTTGGACTTCACCGGGACTCTGCTCGGGGCCCGGGGCTCGGCGTGGACAATGACAACAACAGAGCACAGGACTGGCCTTCCAGGGCTCGACAGCCAGCATAGACCTAGCCTGAAGTCAAGTCTCTCCAGGCTGCTTACAGGGACAGGGGCTCTCGAGGTTCTAGCCAACAGGATCTGAAAGAGCACATCAAGGTCCACTTAAGAGTGGGTGGTAATCATGACTTACAATCAATCACTAATAGCCAATGAATCCCACAGGGAGCGTCTTTGCTCAAAGCTAGATGAGGGGACATGACTTTGGACAGAGACAATGTGGGGTCCTCTCCTTCCTGTCCTGGCTTTGTCTTTGTGGACTTCCATGCTCCATTGGGCTACAGAGAGAGATGTCTGGGCTCACAGGGGAGGTCTGAGTCCAACCAGGCCACTCACGCACTTGGCCTTGGGAATGCCTGTGGCCACCATCCAGATGAGCTCTGCATCCCTCTGCTCACACCCTGGAGACCCAGGCAGAGAGAGGGGACGGTTGCTCCTAATGCCAGCACGAGGCAGGAGATCCCTGCTGTTGGATTCTTTAAGATCCCTGCCCTTGGATTCCTGCAGATCCAACTCCTCCACGTCTTTCTTCCTTCCTTCCTTCCTTCCTTCCTTCCTTCCTTCCTTTCTTTCTTTCTTTCTTTCTTTCTTTCCAGAGGTTTTGACCTCTGGAAATAAATGAGCCAGGGTGCCAGGCATGGGCTCTGTAAGACAGGTGCTGATCCAAGAAGCCTGGGAAACAGCGACCCAGAGCGGGAGAAACCAGCAGGGAGTCTGGGAGAGGAAGGCGGGAGAGAGGCATTGCGGATTCCTAGGGAGGAGCCAGTGCCGGTGACCTGGCGTCCCTGGTCTGGAGGCCACTGTGGCTGCCGAGAAGCAGAATGGCAGCAGTGTGGGCCTGGGTGCAGGGGCAGGGTGGCTGAGAAAACACACACCAACAACACACAGAGAGGAAGGAGCTGACCGCGGGACGGCTTCACCAGGGCAGGGCTGGGCCAGAGGAAGCTGAGCTGTGGACACAGGCCTTCCAGCAGAGAAGCCCTGGGGGCTCCTTCTGGCACTTTCTGTCTCAGTGGAGACTCCAGGCTGAGGGGACCAGGGGCGGTGGGACTGGCTTTCCCTGGGCACAGCAGCCCGTGTTCCCAGTCCTCGCCGTCCCCTGCAGCCCGTCTGTGCAGGAGAAGACCTGTCGCGTGGCTGGCCCTGGTTGCCCACCTCTAAAGCCGTCAGACTATTTATAGCATGGCTCTCTTCCGTGTTCCTGCCCGATGGTCATCAGGTCCTTCAGTAGGAAGCTAAACAAACCCTCTTTGCTATTCCCTTGATCGCTCCTCCTCTGTTCTCTGTTCTCTTCTGAGCTTTTTATGTAACAACTCGCCGCTGTTAGGGAGGACTGGACTTAGCAACAGACAACTGTCGCCCGTGGTTACTCCAACACAGAGCAGCGGTCAGCCCGACCTCAACCCAAGACACCACCCTCTGATGAGGATTGTCACCTGGACTGAAATCCTGAGGCACACCTTGTTGGATGTGGAGCAGTGACCATCACACAGAATGGAGGGGTGACCACAGGATGCCCCCCCAATGACTCCCTAGCAATGGCCTGACCACAACACTCCTCCGCCCCTCACTGCCCTGTAGCTCCCCTAAGCTGTAAGTGGACAATGGCTCCAACCTCCATGTGGCCCCTTCTGCGGGCCAGCCTGGACTGAGCCTGTCCTGCTGAGCCGCCCTCTCTGTCTCCTTCCCCCGACTCCGTTCTTACAGTCACCACGGGCCCCTCTTTCTGAACCTCTACGTCCTGCTCCCTCGCTCTGCCTCTGCTGCCTTCTACGTCACAGGTCCTGGCTTTGGTTTTGGTGTGGTGACGGCTGCCGGAGGCTTCCGGGTGCTGTGCTCAGCTCTGGAACTCAAGACTTTATTCCAAGAGTCGTTTGTGGTCCTCCTTCTCCCCCTTTCTCGTTGTACCTTCCTGAAGGTCACCCTGTCCTCTGAGATTCACAGAAGATATTTAATTCTAGGTCCTGATAGGAAAGTCAGCGCCTCCTCTTGTTTGCTGTTACTTTGAGCTTTTCGACTTCTGGTCCCTGTGGGTCTAGTTTTCTTCGGCTGGTGATGTCCTGATCACCATATGGAATGTCCAGCCCAGGTGTGGAACCCCTCCTGGCTGTGTGTCCCCCAGATGGTGTCCATGCCGTTCACCTTGGGGGTGCACTTTGCTGAAGCCTTAGCTGGGGAGGGGGCTTCACAACCTGCAGAGTGCAGAGCTGTACTTAAAGGCCTTGGCCTCTGCCTGGGCGCCTCTGCCCTCCTCCTGCCCTCCCCTGGGCGCTGGCAGAACTCCCTTCATCTGACTCCAGGACCCTCTTTGTTTCTCTGTGGATGCTCTAGGTCTAAAACCTCTTGCCACACCTCTTCTCTCCTTAAGAGAACTCAGGCTTCTGCTAATAAATTTTTAATGTCCTGATGCACCAATTAAAAAAATTTTGGAAGTTCCTCCTTATTTCCTTTACCAAGTCCTCGGGGTGAGACATCTTTGCTCTGGTGATTCAACTTGGTGCTACAGCTGGTAGCTGATTTTCCTCACGTATCTATTCTTTCTCATACATAAGCAAAAAACAGACTGCTCCTGTTTCTCAAGAGGCAGCTGCTCCTCGGTACTGGAACCTGGTGTGGGTTCCCTACAAGCAGCTGTCCGGGTCAGGGTTCAGTTCTTCTTTCTGGTGACTTCCTATGTCTTTTCTTAAGTGGGGCTTATGTGGAGTTTATTGACTATGTAATAAGCGTGGCACTTCCAGCAGTAAAATGTGGAGTGCCGGGAGTGTCCCAGGAGGTGCTACCCACTGATCTTCTCTCAGAGGCTCACATGCAAGAGCACAAGACAGACTCGTCACCCTCTGCCCTTTTTTACCTTTCCGGGTTCACTTTTGTGATGCACCTTTGGGTGCCAGTTCACTTAGTCTCTCTATTTTTTTGATTGCATTAGGGCCAATACACCAATCACAAAATTCATGGTTAGCATATAGTTATATAATGCCCACTTAACTAATTGTACCCTAAAAAATCTCTGCAAAATGCCAGGTGCAAAAAGCTTGTGGTATTGTAATGTGAACTCTTGCACTAGCTTCCAGGAGTGTAAATGAGTACCACCCCTTTGGAAAATTGGTTGATCATACCTGTAAAAACTAAAGATTCAGATGCAAATTGACCCAGAAATCCTTCCCCTGGGTGTAGCTCAAACACAAATGAGTGGGCATGTCCATGAATGGTCATCATACACCTAATCATAACTGCTAAAAACAGGCAACAACCCCAAATATCTAATAGTGGAAAAAGGAAAAGAAAATGTCGTATATTTATAAAACAGTACTGCACAGCGGTGTATACCAAGGCAAGCGGGTCCCTCGGTCAGAATGTTGGGAAGAACACTGTAGGGGCCAGGTGTGGCCTGGAGGAGTTGTTCCCATGGGCCCCTTTCTTCCTCCTCCTCCTCGATGACTTCTCTCCAACCTGAAGAGTGGGGTTGCCACCGTCCTCTTGCTTCTTGCTGGAAATCTGGCTGCAAGCTGTTTTCTACATAGCATTTTAAGCATTGTGGTGAAAACAAGCCCAAAGTCACATTTCTGGTGCTAAATATAATTCGAGAGACAGTCTAATTAATCTAATCAGAGATTACAATCTAGAGACTTACAATCTAATTAGGAGCCTGAAATCTCATTAGAAACAAGAAAACACAAATGAAATACTTAGAGAACTTAGTATTACTTAGTCTTTTTTAAAAAAGGTCCACGTTCAGAGGTGCAGTTTCCCCCAGACATTCGGGAGAAAGAATCAACGAGAAATGGAGTGGTGACTGCATTCCCGGAGAGAGAGAGGTTCTGAAAGTCCAATGCAGACCAGATTCCAGAGGGCTGCTTCCTGGGGCACTTGCTGAGAGTCGCGTAGGGACAGCCTTTCCAGAGCCAAAGAGGGGTTAGCCAGGAGACAGGATGTCCATCAACTGGGGGATAAACCATGAGGAACTGCAGCCCTCTCAGGAGAGCCAGGCTTGAACTCCAAGCTCCCACCAGCCTGAGCCCTGGCAGCCAGGAAAACCCACAGTCAGAAGAGTGTAGGGGTCAGGAAACCCGAGGCCAGAACCCAGCTACATGCCAGAGACTGGGACCCTTCCCTTATAATGAAGCACTTAGGATTCCTGCATTTAAAAATGTGGTCCGACCGGCTGACCTTCAGAAGAGCTCATGGAGTATGGGGGGGGGGGCGTGGATCAAGGTCTCCCGAGTGCTTTCTCCTCTTAGATCACATTTATGTCACACACACACTCTTCCTGGCTCCCGTGTTGGCAAGGAATTCAGAATTTATCTAAACTTGCCAGGCGCGGGTGGGTGGAGCAGGGAGGGGAATAGAGGGGTTGGCAGATCCCTGAAGACAACTAGCACTCCCTGCAGAGAGGTTCCAGCCACGGGAGTCGGATCCCTTTGCCGTGTTCTCAACTCCTGCACTTCTGCAATCGCTCTTGAAACGGCTCTCTGGCTGCAAGAAAATCCTATCAGATGTGTTACCAAGCAAATTGAAGTTTCCAGTCCCTCCAGGCCAGTGTGGCAAGCATCTTCTACTCTCCCTGGGAGCTGCTTTGTGCTTTTGGCACTTTCCTATCTGGGATGGAGCAGAGGTATGGTTTATAACCTTCCCCACCGAAATTAGGGTGTGCATTTGTAGTAGTTCGTCTTTGCTTTGGTGACTGGGTATAAGAACAGAGAGCTCTTGGTGGGAGGTGGAGGGGTTTGATGCGAAGGCGGTTTTTAAACATAGGGTCTTTGAGCATCTCTGATTTGTAGCTCACCCAGCTGCCTGGCCGTGGAGCTAGCCTGCCCTGGGCAATCTGTCTCCTGGAGCCTGCGTCCACTTTGCCCACCCCCACCTCCTTCTCCTTAGCGCCCCCTCAGTTTTCTCTGGTTGCAGGCAGATCTTCCCGAATTGGCAAGTTTCCTTCTCTCAACACATTTCTTCCTGTTTTGCTCAGAGCATAGAAAGCTTTAAGACCAAGAGAGATGCTTCAGAACAGAGGTTAAAAAGACCTGGGAACTCAAAGCCTGGACTTGAGGGGTGCTCTGGACCAAGAGGTACACTGAATTTATGGCCCCAGAGTGCCCCCAGTCTTAAAGCACCCATTGATAAAAGGCTGACTGCTCTGTGGGGTAGGTGAGGTTTTGGTGGGCTGGGTCAGAAAGCCCTGGCCATCTGTGGTGTGTTTCTGTGGGGAAACATCAACTGCAATACAAATAAGACTTCAGACCACTGTTTACTCATAACCCAGGGGCACTTTCCATTGTACCTGGGATTTCTTCAATGTATATCAAGTGTCAGTGCAACATTTGCTGAGCTCCAGGTCCCCAGCGAACTTGAAGCTAATGTAAGATGAGAAGGGTGTGTGTCAAAACCCAGCTTTGAGGGAGGGTTTTACAAGGTCACGGCTGCAGGCCATTCCCAGCAATGCTTGTTTAGGGAAAGCCTCAAGTTTGCCGTGTGGAGGATGGGAGGCGAACTGACGCAGATGTGGCAGTGTTATGGGCCAGGCTATGCGGGCAATGACCTAGCAGACTCCATGTCATGTAAGAAACGCTTCTCCCATGGGAACACCCCGCCTCTGTACCCCTCCACAGCTGCTGAGCATAGCATGTTTGGCAACACAAAATTCTTATACACTGCAAAGTGGTTCTCTCTTTGGATCCCACTTTTCTTGAATATTCCCCGTCAGAGAATGACTGTCTAGATGTTAGTAACCCATCTCCAACTTGTACTCAACTAGGGTCATTTTGACCTGCTCCTTCTTCTGCTTATGATTTTAAATCTCATGACATTTGTTCATGGTTTTGAATCATAGCAGTAGCCACTCAGGATTGATGTGGTTTTGAACTATAAATGCTGTACTCCGACCCTTGGAGGAGGTCAAAGGGTGTAGACTTGCAGCCTCCCCCTTAGCCTGCCAGCTGGTTGGTGAATAAAGATGGTTCCATCTCCTGCTTTCAGATCGACTCTGTGGTTTATTGCGACCTCGCCATAACATTTTCTCCTCTCCTGTGGCTCGTGGCTAGGGAACAGGGACATGAATCAATCTGATAATGAAAAACAAAATGCCAATTTTTCCAAGTCATACTGAAGGGAAGAAGGTGGCACCCTGAGAGCGTGCATTCCCTGTGGTGGGAGTCCCCTTACCAGGCCATCACAAAGACCTTCCAGCAGACACACGTGGGATGGGGACCAGAAAAGGGGCGCTGATTCTGTGAAGAAGGGACCAGAGGCTCAGAGTCCACATCTGGGGCTGCGCTTTGAGGAAGAGAAGACGGTAGCGTCGTGCCTTTAGGAGGAAGAGCACCGTCGAACATGGGCTAGAGGAAGTGGTCAGTGTTCAGAGATCACAATACATAGGTCTGGAGTCCGGCCCACTGTTCCTGGCTCCTAACTCCCTCCCCAGGTCGTAGAGACAAGGATTTCTCTTCCCCGAGGGAGGTCATAGAAATTCTTCTCTTCTCCCTGCCCTGGACTTGCCCCCCCCAACCTTCCGACTTACCTTGTCCGAGCAGATCAGAAGACCCCGTCTCAGAGGGGTCCTGCCGACATCCGGAGGAAAGATGTACTGCACAAAGAGGCCCAGAGAGTCTGGACGGAGCTCGCTTCCCCACAGGAGGGCAGACCCCTCTGTCCCACCACATTTGACACGCTGTCCTGACTTCAGTCATGCCTACATGGTAAAGTCGCTGTGGAAACCCAAGGGACAGGGTCTGGAGGCTCCCGGACAGTGTTTCATTAGGAGGCTCCTGCACAGCGCCGAGCTTCTGCCCAGGGACGGTAGCGGCCACTCACAGGTCTTCCTTGGAGCAACGTCTGTTTAAATCCCTTGGCCCTTTAAACTTTAGGTTTACTTGTCTCCTTATTATTGAGTTTTAAAGTTTTTAAATACGTTCTTGATGCAAGGTCTTACAGCTATCTAATTTGCAAATATTTCCTTCTAGCTCATGGGCTGTTTCTTTCTTTTTCCTTTTTGTACCAGGGATGGAACCCAGCAGCGCTTACCCACTGAGCCACATCTCCAGGCAGCTGCTCATTTTCTATTTTGAAACGGGGCCTCCCTAAGTTACAGAGGCTGGCTTTAAACTTTCCACCCTCCTGCCTCGGCCTCTTAAGCCACTGGGATTACGGGCATGTGCCACCCGGCCTGGCTATTCCCATTTTTATAATATAAGTGAATCAGAGATATTCTTTGTATATGGGCCCTAAGTTGTTTATTTCTTCGTAGCAGGCTGAGACCCGTTAGCCCAAAGTTTGGCAACCCCCAATTTAAATTTTTACATATCCAATTGTTCAGCCCTTGGAGCCTTCCCTGCTTACCCGGTGACACACACAACACCCTAAACTTTAGAGAAGATCAGCCCAAGTGTTACAAGACCAGAAACTGTGGCTGCCTTTGGGCCCTTGGACCCAGAGACCCCCGTGCTGCTGCCGAGCATCACCCAGATGCTAAGCCACCTGTCCAGTCCTGTCCCTTGGAAGTTCCCTGGCTCTCCTCCCAGCTGGAGGGCGACCCCCCAGAGCCTCAGACAGTATCGGGAGCTGAAGGCCTTCCTCCTGCGTGCCTGTTCAAGTCACACCTGAAGAAGGCTTTGCCTCTCACGGCCTCACCTGCAGTCTTATGGCATAGCTGATTCTTTGATCAGCACAGAAATCTGTGAACTCAGCCTCTCTGATTTTCTTTGAAAAGGTTTATGATTTTAGTGATTGTGTTTAGGTCCGTGATTCATTTTGAGTTAATTTTTGTGTGTGATTTTGAATGGGGTACAATTCATCCTTTTTCATGTGGCCATTTATTTGTCCCAGAACCATTTATTGAGAAGATTATCTTGTCCCCCCATTGAATGGTCTTGACACTTTTGTTGAGAATTAATTCACAAATCATGCATGGGTCTATTCTGGACTCTCTATGCCATTAATTTCTGTTTATACTCAAGCCAGGACTACACCATCTTGATTCATGTAAATCTGTATTAAGTTTTGATATTGATAACTGTGAATTTTCCACTTTTTGTTCTTTTTAAAGTTTGTTTTTAACTATTTTGAATCTTTTTTTGTGTTCATAGGAATTTTAGAGTCAGTTTGTCAATTTCTGGAATTCGGATGGGAATTGCATTCAATCTGTAGGTAAAGTTAGGGAGTATTGCCATCTTAAAAATATTAAATCTGCTGACCTATGAACATAGGATAGATCTTTATTTAGATCTTTAATTTCTTTCAATGTGTTTTATAATTTTCCATGTACAAATCTTGTGCTTCTTTTATTAAATTTATTCCTAAGTGCCTTTTTTTTTTTTTTACTATATTTCGCATGGAATTGTTTCCTTAATCCATTTTGGACTGTGCGTTACTAGTGTATAGAAATGCAGTTAATTTTTGTATATTGATTTTGTAGATGAAATTTTGCTGAGTTTGTCTATTAGGTCTAGAAAATTTTTTTGACAGGATTTTCTAAAAGCAAGGTAATGTTTTCTGCAAATAGTTCCACACTTCCTTCTCTGTCTTATGACTTCAACTTACTTATCCTAACTAGCCTGACTGCAAATGTTGGATGAAATGAGACCTCTAGTGAAATGCTGAAGAAATGTCAAGACGGGGGCAGATAGACATTCTTGTTTTTCTCCCCCTGATTTTAGGGAGAAAGTATTCAGTTTTCACCAGTAAGTACAATGTTACCTGTGTTTGGTGTTTTTTTCATAGAGTCCTTGCATTAGATTGACGAAATTCTCTTTTGTTCTTACTTTGTAAAGTTTTTCTTATTTTTTAAGTCATGAAATGGTATTGGACTTTTTCCAATTTTTCCTGCATCTTGTGGTCATATCCTGTGGCTCTCTCGTGTTCTGTTCATAGGGTGCACTGCATTAGTTGATTTTCAGATGTCAACCAATCTTATTTCCTGGGATAAATCCCCCTCAGTCTAGAAGAACTGGTGGATGATCAACGTTAATTCTTCTCTGTGTGTTTGGTAAAATTCACCAGCAAGGCCACCTGGGCCTGGGGTTTTCTTGTGGAAAGACCTGTTTTCCTCTTTGGTGCTGGGAGCTGAACTCAGGCCTGGTGCCTTCTGAGCACATGCTTCTGAGCACCAGCCCCACCTCGGCTTCTACCTGTGGGAAGCGTCTTACTTACTGTCAATGTCTTTATCTGTAACGTGTTTGTTCCGTTTTTCTATTTCTTCATAAGACCATCTCGGGAAGTTGTGTTCTTCTGGAATTTTCCCCACTGAACCTAAGTTGTCCAGTTTGTTGGAACAGAGTTGCTCACAATGCTGTCACCATCTTTTTACTGTCTGTGGGATTCACAGTAATGTGGTAATGTCCCCTCTTTCATTTCTGACTTCTGTCATCTGCACTTTCCTTTTGACCTTGGTCAGTCTACCCTAAAACATTTGTCAAGATTGCTCTTTATAACTTTCATTTATTGATGTTTTTTTGCACTGTTTTTATTTTCAGCCTCTTTAGCTTCCATTCTGTCATTATTTCCTCCTTCTCCTTGTCTTGGGTTTAATTTGCTCTTCTTTTTTCCGGATCTACTGTTGACGTCATGTGTTATTGATTTAGGATCTTTCTTCTGTTGTAGGACACCATTTAATCTACAGATCTGCCTCACGTCTTGCTTGGGCCGTATCCCCTGACATGGCCAGCTCTGACTGCTGTCCTCTCTCTCACATCCCTAACAATGCACTTCAGTTTGTCTGTTGGGGGATGTCCTTCTGTCTTCCTTTCTGTCTGTCTTTCTTTCTTTTGTTCTTGGTGCTGGGCATTGAACCCAGGGCTTAGCATATGTTAGGCAAGTACTGTACCATTCAGCTGCACCGCAGCTCTGCTGGGGAACTGTATTTGAATGAAATCACATTGCATAACATTGTCATAAATATACTTTCCAGGGGCTGGGGCTGTGGCTCAGAGGTAGTGCACTCGCCTTCCATGCATGAGGCACTGGGTTCGATCCTCAGCACTACATAAAAATAAAATAAAGATATTGCAGCAACCTATAACTAAAAAAAAAAAAAATTAAAATAAATAAATAAATATACTTGCCAATGTTATGTTTGGTACTGGTACATTTTGTTACAAGTAACCTATATTGGTTTGTTTCTATATTTTTTCATTATATTCCATAGCACCATATCCTGTTATTGTGTGCATACTTTATTTATGTAATAAATAAACATAGAATCTTATTGTTGATGAACATGTGAGTTATTTCCAATTCACACCTAGTGTACGCACGGCTGTGCTGTGCCTGCATCCTGTACATGTGCCTTGGAGCTGTATGCACGTGTTTCTCTAGGTATAGTGCTCCTGTGTTTTTTGTTCTTCAGTGGGACTCGGTCACACTGCCTTCCTGCCGGTCCTGTATGAGAGTATCCATCTCTTCCCGCCATCGACACTTGATGCTTACAGTTGTTCTAATCTTAGTTATTCTGTGGGTGCAGTGTTATCTTCTTGTTGCTTTAATTTTCATTCTCTGTGATTACTAGGAAGGCTGAGCTCTGTTTAAACATTTATTTACAACTTTCATATTCTCTTGTATGAAGTGGCTCTTCAAATATTTTTTTGTCCATTTTTCTCACAGGTTGCCTTTTTTAAAAAAAAATTATTTGTAGAATTTCTTACACATTCTGCACTGAAGTCTTTTGTCCTATGTGCATTGCAAATACTGAATTTTTGTGTCTTATCTTTTCACTCTTTTATAGTATTTTGGAGTGAATATAAGTTACTCATTTAATATAAGCAAAAATATGAATGATTTTCTTTTGAGTAGTACTTTTTATAATATTTTATGGTTAAAAAAAATCCGCCTTAGCCTAAGATCATGAGGATGTTCCTCTAAATAAACCCCCAAAGCTTCATTGTCTGTCTTTAGATATCAGTCTTCCACCTGCCTGGGAGTGGTCTTTGTCTGTGAAGAAGGAAGAGCTCCCATTTATATTTCCAGCAGGATTCCAGGTTTTCCCTCCCCCAGCCCTCCCTGCCCTGTGACATCCCACAGCCAGCGCTCCTGCAGGTGTGGGCTGTGGACAGGCCTCCGCTCCGTTCCCCGTGTGTGTCTCCTCTGCCGTGGACCCAGCACTACACGATGCCAATTATTAAAGCCTTACCATAGTTTTCAAGTTCAAATAGGACAAATCTTCCCCTATCCTCTCCTTCAGGAATGTTTTATCTACGCCAGGTACTGTGGTGCACACCTGTAATCCCAGTGATTCAAGAGGCTGAGGTAGGAGGACCTCAAATTTGGGGCCAGCCTCAGCAATTTAGCAAGACCCTATCTCAAAATTTAAAAAAAAAATTTAGAGTCTGGGGATATAGCTCAGAGGTAGAAGATCCCTGTGTTCATTGTCTAGTACAAAAAAAAAAGTTTAATTTCATTTTAGCACTTTATGCTTCCAAGTAATTTTTAGTGGAAGAAGTTTCAAGATGTAAATAAAACAAGCAACAAACTTTCTGTGCATTTGTAGTAAATCCACAAATTAGTTTGAAGTGAATTGACATCTTTATGCTGTTTCTATTCCATGGACTTATTACAACTTTCCACTTACAGATCTATGTGATGTCTTAATTTTTTTCAATAGAAAACTTTGCATCTTTTTTCACATTTATTATTAAACATTTTATATTTTATGGTAGTTTAATCATTAATTTCGGGTTTCAGTTTGCTTTTAATTGAGAATAAGCATACATATCATGGGGTACAGTGTGATGTTTTAATACACATATATATAGTGTGTGCATATATATAGTGTGTGTGCATATATATATATGATATATTAAATAATGGTACTTCATACATCCATTAGCTCAAACATTTATCATTTCTTTGTGGGGAGAACATTTAGAATCTTGCAGTCATTTTGAAATATACGCCGTGACATCGTTGACTACAGTCACCCTACATGCTGCACAACACCAGAACTTACTCTTTTTGTGGAACTTTAATGTATCCATTGACAAATCTTCCCATCAATCTTCTTAGGCTATTTTAAATTGTGTCTTTAAAAAATTCAATTTTCTTCTATTTTTTTGTTGGTATGAGAAAAAAATTGATTTTTTAATCTATTGGTCATATATCTGACAACTCTGCTTTGCTCTTATACAGTCTTACAATTTATACATGGATCTTTGTGATATTTTATGTATTTATAGTCGATCTTCAAATAACGAAATTTTTTTCTTGCATATCAGTTCTTAGGTCTTCGACTTCTTTTTCTTGCCTTGATCGCTGAGCAATCTGTTTGGGTCTCTTAGTTTTATACAGTGTCCTTTCTGTTCCGGGTGAGACCCGGGCACCACATGACATCTGGTTGCCAGGCCTCCTTGGGCTCTCTCGGCTGCCAGGGCTCCTCTGCCCCTCCTTGTTCTGACGACCTTGGCGGTTTCAGGGCGTCCTGATCAAGTACTCTCAGGGGGCTCTCTGCTGGGATTCGCTGGATGTTTCCTTGGGACTAGCCTGGGGCTGTGCACTGGGCGAGGAAGACCTGGGTAAAGTGCCAACTATAGCTCTCAATCCAAGATGACCAGCCGACTCAGTCCGCCCCTGCCGAGGTTGCCGTTGATCTTGTGCATGAGGCAGTGTTTGTCACTCGTCTCCATGGTAATGTCATTCTATTTTCACACCCAACTCTAAAAGGAAGCTGCTGTGTGAGGCCTAGAGGAAAAGGTGGGGATTGAAGTTCCCCTTCTTTCAGGGATTTAGACTCTATACAAATCATCTGGAATCATTGCCTGCCTCCACTCATTTCCTCATTCAACAGCTTGTTCATGTTGGTACGGTCTCACAGCTACTTCTTTCTTTTACGCTTTGGACCATAATCCGACACTGCTTGATTTTACTGCACAGTTCCACTTTGGGCCACCGGGGGCTCTTCTAGATGACCCCTTTGTCTCTTGTGCATCCCATCCCTGTGGCCTCCTGGGGTGGGCTCCTCAGCACCTCTTTCTCTCTGACCCTGCAGGATGCTCCAGGCTCATCTTGTGTATTTCCCCTCCCAATTCTAGAATCAGCCATTTCTTGAAGGATCTCTAATTCCTTTTATTGGAGAATACTGTGAACCAAGACCTGGGTGCGAGCTGCTTGTTGTTATGGGGTCTTCTTATTTCTGGTACCTCTCAGCTGACTGAGCCAGGAGGTAAATGTGTGCATATGGGCCGAGGCACATGCCTGTGAGTGCGTCTATGTGTACCCACTATTTCCATGTTAAGCTCAGCATGGGTGCAGACCGGGATTCTAACTCCAACCCATTACCACATAGGCCACCTTGGAGCCCTCCCTTACCCGTGGAAACAGCCCCGCCAACAGTGAGAGAGCTGGCTCTCTTCCTCCCTGCCTTTGCTGGATCAGCGATCCCAGCACATGAACTCAGTGCCTTGGGAAGTCCCCCTCACCAGGGTTTTTTGTTGTTGTTATTGCTCTTTTCTTTTGTTTTTGGTGCCAGGAACTGAACCCAGGGCTCTTAACCACCGAGCCACATCCCCAGCCCTGTTTTGTATTTTATTTAGAGACAGGGCCTCACTGAATGGCTTAGACCCTCACTAAGTTGATGAGGCTGGCTTTAACTTGAGGTCCTCCTGCCTCAGCCTCCTGAACGGCTGGGATTACAGGTGTGCTCCACTGCTCAGGTGTGCGCCCGGCTCAGATTATTGATTTTCTTCTATGGATCAGATCTTTGGCATTGTATCTAAAAAGCTGCCCCCAAACCCACGGTCATCTGCATACCTCCTGTATTATCTTCTAAGAGTTTCATAGTTTTGCATTCTACTCTCTGGTCTCTGGGCCTCTGGGATCGACTTCATGAAGGGTGCTTGGTCTCAGTCTGGATCCATGTGTTTGGAAGCGGGTGGCTAACGGTTCCACTGCCCCTCGTTGAAAGCAACACTGACCTCACTGCGTCACCACTGTTCCTCTGTCATGCTCAGTTGCGAGGGCTGCTCCTGGGCCCGTTTTTCCAGATCCGTGTGTCTGTTCTTTCCCCGGCTCCTCTCTGCCCCCCTCGCTGCTGTTGAGGCTGGGTGGGGTCGTCTCTGATTCTGCTCTTCTCCTTCCATCTCCTGGTGGCCATTTGGGCTTTCACCCCTCCATATAAACTTTGCAATTGGTCTGTCCATGTCCACAAAGTAACTTGCTGGGATTTTGATTGGGATCATACAGAATCTACGGAGCAATTTTGGAAGAGCTGACATTGTGACAACATCGAGTCTTCGTATCCCTGAACGTGAAATGCCTGTCTATCTAATTAGTACTTCTTTATTTCTTTCATCAGAGTTATGTAGATTTTTAAAATGTGGCTCTTATATGTATTTTTGCTAATTTAAATGAAAGTGTTTCATTTTTGGTGCTAACACAAATGATATTGTGTTTTTTATTTTGAATCATTCTTGTTTGTTGCTGTTGTATAGAAAATTGATTGGCATTTGTACGGGAACCTTGCACCTTGAAAACTTGCTATGGAAGCTTGTTAACTTCAGGACATTTTTTGATGATTGCATTTAATTTTATAGACAGTCATGTCGTCTGTGATAAAGACAGCTCCTTTCTCTCCAGTCTGCACCTTTTGCTTCCTCTTCCTGTCTGTTGCATTACTGAGGACTTCCCTACAACACGGAAGAGCAGGGGTAGGAGGGACAGATGCCCTCACCTTGCTGGTGACTGGGGTGAGAAGGCTTCCAGTTTCTCTCTGCTGGGCATAATGTGTGTTCTTGTACATGGTCTTTCCAAGCTGAAGAAGTACTTCTCTATTCCTACTTGGTGGAGAGTTTTGTTTTTGTTTTTTAATCATGAGTGAATGTGGAATTTTATCACATGCTTTTTTTGTGTCTTTTGGTATGATCACATGACTTTTATTTTTTTTTTTACTATTTTTTTTTTAGCTGTAGATGGACACGACACCTTTATTTTATTTTAATGTGGTGCTGAGAATCGAACCCATTGCCTTCCACATGCGAGGCGAGCACTCTACCACTGAGCTGCAATCCCAGCCCTGACTTTTCTTTTTTAGTCTTCTGATATGACAAATTATATTAATTTATTTTCAAGCATTGAACCAGTCTCATATAACCTGGAATAAATTCCACTTCGTCAGCATAGCAATCTTATTATACAGCACTGTATTTGATTTGATAATATTTAGTGCACATTTTTTCATCTGTGTTCATGAATGAATGATATCAACCTATAGTTCTCTTGTGTTCTTTGACTGGTTTCAGTAGTAGGGTAAAGATGGGCCCATGGGATGGACTAGGAGATACTCCCCCTGTTTCTGTCTTCTGGAAGAGACTTTGGAAAGCTGGTGTATTCATCCTTTAAATTTTCCATAGAATTCACCAGTCCATTCATCTGGGTCTGATGAATGTACTTCTGCTTTAGAAGGTTATTAGTTATTGATTTGACATAATTTGTAGACGTGGGTCTATTAACATTGTCTAATTCTTCTTGTGCAAGTTTTGGCCAATTGTGTCTTTCAAGGCTAGGGTCTGTTTCTTCTAGGTTAGCAAGTTTGTGAGCTCTGTGGAGATTTTCACAGCATTCCTTTATCATCCTTTTAATGTCTGTGGGGTCTGTAGTATTGTTCTCTCTTTCATTTCTCATATTAACACAGGTGGTCCTTGGCTTAGCATGGTCTGATTTATGATTTTCTGACTTGATGGTGATGCAAAAGCAGTATGCATTCAGTAGAGACCGAATTTTGCATTTAGATATTTTCCTTGGAAAGCAACATGCAGTGTGATGCTCCTTTGCCATGGTGCAGGGACAGCGAGCCACAGCTCCCCTCAGCCATGTGGTCACCAGGAGTCATTTATTGCATACGTATTCTGAATCTTATCTCTAGAAAGAGCACAGATCTTTATTGTCAGACAGATAATTCAGGTGATACATGTAAATGCTAATGGCAACGCTAAGTGGACAACTGACAGCCTACAGGGTGCTGTGTCGCTGAACTCTGATGTTTGTAGGTTAGGTATATTCATGCATTTATACTTATAATGGGTTTATCAGGACATCATAAGTTGAGAACCATTTTTTCTTCTTTTTTCTCAGTTTAATTCTAGCCATTTTATTTTTATTTTTTTTTATCTTTTCAAAGAACCAGAATGTGGTTAGTCTGATTATTATTCATTCATCCACTTATTTATTTATTTAATTTTTGGTGGTGTTAGCAGTTAATCCCAGGGCCTCACCATTCTAGAAGGCACTCTACCACCAAGCTACATCCCCAGACTGTTGTTGTTTTTTTTTTCCTATTAGTTTATTATTTTTAAATTCCATGGATTTCTATTTTAATTTCATTTCTTTCCTTCTGTTTACTTTGGATTCAATTTGCTTTTTCTCCCCCTAGTTTCCTGAGGTGGAAACTAAAATTGTTAAATATCAACATCCCAGGGAATAGTAGGGAAATTCCTTTGGACCTCACTCTTGTGAGGGTGAAACAAGTGTCAGATCTCTTCCAAGCACAGGTACACACACACACACACACACACACACACCATGAGATAGGTGCTGTGGCCTGGGCTCTCCTAGAGCGTATGTTTCTGAACATTTTTGCACTCAAAACAAGACAAAAATAACTGAGTTTAAAAAATCACAGGTAGCAGAATGGACGTCTAAACCGACAGTCCTGGCTGTTTCTGAGTGGCGTCCTCTGGAGGAGTGCTGGGTTGGTGAGAGGTAGCTTTATCTGGGCTTGTGTCTGGCGTGGGCCCAGCCTGGGTGGCATTCCCACCCCGGTCCGTCCCTCAGCGCCCAGCCCAGAAGCCCTGCCACTGGCTTCTGAAGCGATCCTCCTGGTTTGTGGGAACATCAAACCATGATGAAATTTTTACCTCATAGAACTCAACTCTGCTATTTTTTTTTTGAAGTCTGTATTTTGACTTTTCTACGTCAGTTTCCAAAGCATCGCTCTTCATGCCAAAGGCCCTTGAAATAAAATGTCAATGGGTTCTCTTTGCCAACCTAAGTACATTCCTGTGATACCTATTGAGGCAAATATTAAGAGTTCATTTATTATATACTTGTTCTAGATTCTACTAATCACTGGGAAAAGAGCATATGGAGAATTGTCAGGCAGATAATTCAGGTGAGGTCTATGAATGGCTTATGGAGGTGAAGTACAAGCAGCTCCTAGTTCAGGTCCTAATTACGCATCAAGAAGAACAGGCCAGAGTGAGGGCAGGGACAGGGAAATGCTTGCCTGTATCCAAAGGATGAGGGAGACCTCAGAAATGAATCATCAAAGTGAACGTCATTTCAACACAGTATTTTGAAAATAAAAATCGAAGCAAAAACTCTATTGACAAGCAAAATATCAAAAACTTAGGATATTACACTGCCATGCCAAGCCACCAAATCTGAGGCCAAAGGAATATGTACGTCCCTATACAAATGTTTTTGCATATTTCTGTAAAGGTTGTATTTTAAGAACACTGAAGCATTTGAAAAATATTAGAGCATTGAAAAGCAGATATTTTAAAACTTATTTTGATCTAAATATTTTATTTACACCAAGACCAGAATTGACAACAATTTTATGTTCCCCATTTTAAAGGAAGTAAATCCATCAATGGTCTCTCTTAAATACTTTGGGTAAACTATTTAAACTGTACACAAAAGCCAGCCTAAAGGAGCACACATTTTTTTCTTTTGCCCGAGGCTGCTCTGTGATGGGGCAGCTACATACACAGTCAGCACCTCCTGCTCCTCAGGGGTGGCCAGGACTTGGGACCTAGCCTAGAGATTTGGCTGTAGGATCCATTCAATCAGGCAAAACAACATCTGAGCAGGTTTTCCTTTCACACTTCCTATTTTTCAAAGAATGGTCTCTGTGCTCAGTTTAGCTTGGCATTAGAGAGTGGATCTCATCAGAACAGAGTCAAAAACAGGATTCCCAAGGCTCAGAATAGATTTCTTCCTATCAAATTCATTTAAATGTGAGTGTGTGTGATTTTTTTTTGGGGGGGGTTAATTTCAAGTTTATTGTGAACAGAATTACTAGGGATTTTGGACAGAAGTGACGGTGAGACTCAGCTTGGAGGAAGCATATGAAACCGCAGATCTATGCCGAGTTCTGGAAGTGGCTCCTGATGGGCCCAGCATACTGTTTCAACTGTTCCTATCCCCCATCTAAAAATTTTGCAGTTCTTCTAAAAATGAAAGTAAAAGCGCCACAAATATACTTGAGTTCCAAATTAGTTTTAAGTTAGCCTGAGAAGATAATTTTAGCTACATTTAGTTTGAAGTAAAAGGTTAAATAAAACATGTGCCCAGATTTTTATGTCACGGGCATGAAAACTTGTGAGCAAACTTTAAATTCCATCTTGACTCAGGGTTGCATTAATTAAGTAGGGGTTTGAGAAATATAAAATCTGGAGTTTCCTTGGAACAAATACAGAAGATCCAATACTTCACTGGCCAATGGAGCTTTTGGAAAATTATTCAAATTGAGTTCGGTGGGAGGGTTAGTTTGTTAACTAGCTACGAGGTGGAGACATCACCGGAAAGACAGTCTGCGAGGTTGTGGGAGAGAAGACACTGGGCTTCTCCAAGTACCACGTGTAGGTGAAGAGGCGCGTGTGGGGCCCTGTGCGGGGCAGGACACCACCCACCAGGTGTCTGGGAAAGCTTGGCTGGGAGGGCCAGGGGGGCCACTGAGTTCTGGAGGCTGAAGGGGAAGGTCAGGGAGAGGAGTGTGTTGCAGGCAGGAGAAAGTCAGGGGCAAAAGCAGGCAGGGAGCTCGGGAAGCTCAGAGCTTCTTGGACCTGAAAATAGGGCCAGGCTTTTAAAAGAGATGTGACGGGGAGGAAGCAGTATCGACGGAAGTAGTGAACTGGGGTAAACATTCTGCCCAGGCTGAGCGACGCTTTGTGGGAGCAACTGAGCCGCAGAGGTGGGAAGAGCAGCTGCAGTCCTTTCAAAATACCCAGGAGCCGGCCGACAATGAACAGGCAAGTGCGAGGAGGCTAGCTCTCTAACAAAGAGCATCAGAAGCTTCAAGAACTAGGATGCAGATTCACATCCATTTAAAGGGGGGAGAAAGTGCACTGGGGTGGCCACCATGCCTGGTACTTGGAGCCAGGACGTACAGAATATTTTTAATGAAGAGGGCTCTTGAGCTCCTGAGCTCTCAGTTCCAAATGATCATCCCTTAAAACCTGACACAATTAATCATTCCCTTCAAAATGTTTGCCTTTTCATAGCATGAAACAGACTACTGAGGTCCTGCTGCATCTGGCACCTGCTGAAGTTGCCAACCTCAAGGAAGGAATCAATTTTTTTCGAAATAAGAGCACTGGCAAAGACTACATCTTATACAAGGATCAGAACCACCTGAAGGCATGCAAGAACCTGTGCAAGCACCAAGGAGGCCTGTTCATCAAAGATATCGAGGATCTGGACGGCAGGTACCAAGAGTCCTTTCCTTTCTCACGGGCAGCCTGCTTGCAATTCGATTTGTCAGGAATTGTCACCTACAAATTCTAAATGCACCCATCGGCAGATTGCTTCCCCTGGTAAATTTTTACTCTCGCTCCTACGTCGGACATCTCTCTGAACTCAAAAGTATGTTTCCTTTCATTTTTCTTTCTCTTTCTAAGCACTCTTAATTTAAAATTCTTCCTAGCTTGAGAAGCAGTAAAACTCCTAGGTTGTATGAGTTTCTTTGGGAGCATTTGGGGTAATGGGAGGGTACACGTTTACCTGGTGTTGTCTTCAAAGACTCCAGCCTCCTCCGAGTTCTCATTCCCCTCCCTGGTAGTTTGCTATGTGGGGACGGTTGGGGGCACTTTTCCAAACCCTATAGGAAGGCAGATACCATCTTCCTTCCTGGCAGTCTAGTTATGATTACAGATTAAAAATGGCAGAGCCCCAGCTCTCACTACCCTGATAGTTTCTTGGAAGAACAAATGCTTTGGCCGGGGCATCCCCCTGTATTATTAGATCTTCAGAGGCAAACCACAGAGCCCACTAGCTTCTGGGGCTCCTTGGAGCTGCCAGATTGGCAGGTGAATGCCCAAGACATCCTGGTAAACCTGCATTTCATAAAAACAATGAATGTCTAGTATAAATATGTCCAAAGTAACGTGCAGGACATGTTTGCTGGCAGGTCTACCCCGGAAGACCCTCAGGAAATTTGCTGACAGCTGGTCTGATCTCTGGCTCTCTTCCCCGTGTATTCGGGTCAGGGGGGCCTTAAACACAGCTGTCTCTGGTCAACACGTGCAGCACTCAGGACTGCTGAGGTCTCCTCTTCTGCCCTGGGGAGTGTTGAAACTGGATTTCCTTTCTTCTCTCCTTAGTGAGTCGTTTCACACAGTGCCAGTTAGCTAACCATTTAAGGAGTTGTCAAAACTTGGTGGTTAAGAGGTGATCTCTCCTCCCCAACTGCCTGCACCTGACTCCCCCACCCACAGTTTGGCAATGACCTTGAACGTGTTTCACAGCCTTTCTGGGCCTCAGTCTACTCACTCCTAAGACGAAGATGAAAGTGGTCCCGACTTTGCTAGGTCTCTGTACATGATATCAAATATAAAGAAGCAGTGAAAAGAATATTTGGTGGCCCATGATGAGGCTACATAAATGTTCATCACTGTGTCATTGCCCTGACCCCTGACCCCTGTGTAGCTGGGGCAGGCTATTTATAGAACGCAGCTTTCCTCTGCACGCAGCCTGCTCATCTAGATACAGGGCTGCTTTTCCACTCTAGCCTTTCTCCTTCGTCCAGAGTCTTGGGTGAGCGGGTTCCCCCATCCTTGGTTCTCCTGCCCAGGAGGAAGCAGGTATGTACCGCAGCTGGTCCTTCAGGAAGCTGGCCTGCCACAGCCTCCCAGCCACACCTGCAGACCCTGTCACTTCTCCCAGGCTTCTCTCTGCAGCTGTCCACCTGAAAACACGGCCTGTCCAGGGTGCAGTCTGCAACAGTAACCAGCCTTCTTGTTCGGTCCTTTCTTCCACTGTCAGTCTTCTTCTTGACAAATGACCACACTCAGCAAATCTGATAAGCTGTGCTTCTCCTTGTTTAAGTCTAATGAGTCTTGGCACCCTGTCCTGTGTGCGCAGCCGCTGTCCTCTCCAGGGGCCCCTGGTTCTGCCAGCCTCCCTCCCAGGGTCCAGCATGCAGGTAGCTGCAGGTGGACTGTTCTGTCTTAATTTAGAAAGGTCATTGGCTGCTCATCACTGTGAAAAGAGGTGGCGAAGTAACCAGTCATAAACTGAAGTGTGGAATATGCTTTTTCCTTAGCAAAAAGAACATTAAAGTTTTTGGATAGAATGAAGATTGAAAGGTCATATGACTTGCTTATATGTTAAAATACATGATTTTCAATTTTTTTAAAAAAATCTGATATTTCTGGTTTAAGGTATATTTTTTGGTTAAAAAAGTTCTTCAACTCTTATAAAACAAACAAACAAGATAAGCCTTCATTGGAAACACTACTAAAATAAAGAGAAGAAATGAAACTGTCTATAACCACCTTCAACCACACCCCTTTAGCTCTGCTAAGCTTCTTTTGCTGGGGAAAACATAATGAACATGGGGTGGTAGCCCTGCTGGGTAACAGTTTGAGTCTCATAATGAAGTGGGGTTGAAACAGCAACTAAAAAGACAATAAGTTCAAATTACAGATAAACAACACATTCTAGTATTCTTGCAGATGCAGCTGTTGAATACTGAGGTGGCTGGTCCTGGTTTCACACTGCTTTGTTCCCAGGCAATGTTATTCTCTTAATTCTCCTGAACAGAAGAGGCTCCTTTGTTTTGAAGACTACTTAATTCTGTTGTCTTATTGATATCTTAAAAGCATGTCAGTTTTTGAGATGCAGTTTATCTTCATTCTTTTAATCACCTTTTAATGATTAGAGTATATTTCCTTGGATATTTCAGGATCAGCCGTGAATAGTTTTTCTTTTGTGAATTTTGTATTCACCCAACTAATTTAATTTCATGGTCAAATAGTGCATCTAAAGCTAATCAAAATTAATTTTTATTTTTACTTTTTCATTAGCCTAAGTATGATTTTGTTTTTCACCCAGGTCTGTTAAATGCACAAAGCACAACTGGAAGTTAGATGTGAGCACCATGAAGTATACTAACCCTCCAGGGAGCTTCTGTCAAGATGAGCTGGGTAAATAGCATGTCTTCTGCTACTGTCCCTACTGGGGTCCTTCATGTTGACCTATCTCTAAGCTCATCTGAAGCTTTGGGTAATTCTGGTTTTAAACTGTTAGAGTTCTTTTTAAATAACCAACATTGAAAATATGTTGGCTATTTCTCCAAAATAGCCCTTCATTCATTCATTGGTTTGGTAAATAGTCGTTGAGACTCTAACACATAAATATTGTGCTAGATATAGAAAGCTACAAAGACCGATAAGATAGAGTCAATGTGAATGAGACAATAATCACCTGCAGTGGTTGGCTAAGCCAAGCCGGAAAGAGCTAAGAACAAGGATGTCCTGGGAGGTCTCTCAACAGAGATACAGGGAAAACATAATGAACTATGCTGTGATAGTTGGTTTGAAGTCTTATCTGTGAAGAGACAAAAGATAAACTGTGTTGTGTGTAGATCTTCTCAACAATCTGATCCAAGTTCACAACTTGAGGGGAAGTGAAGGGCACAAAACTAGCTGGTTCCTCCTGGTACAGACAGGAACTGAGTCCCCGAGATCTCAGTGCGGGGGTCCCCTCCACCCTCCTCCCTCCTGCCTGGGAAGGACTGAATAGGAAGCTCAGTCACAGGGACGAATTGCCTCTCTTCTTCCGAAGGACGAAGTCAGGACAGATTTATTTTGCAGATCACAATTGCTTTAATTACAATTCTGGACAGTATCCCACCACTTGTGCAGGTGGTATTTATTGCCAGAAGAAAAAAGGGAACCACCTGCAGGATCAACGAGGTTGGCTGCAGAATGCATCTTTTGAGGTTTTCGGCCTCTGATTGGCTAGAGGCTCGCCTACTGCGATTGGCTGAGCCTGGGTTGCTAGGTCAGGGAAGCCCTCACTCGCCATGCATCCACTCCCGCTTCTGCGACCCTTTTGACAGCCGCACCCTGTGACAGGTGTCCACACTCGCTGTCTGCTCCTTTGCCCCCTGTTCGCTTGAGCTTCTGTCCGTCCTACTCCACTAACACGGCTGCTGTCAGGTGGCCATTGCGCTCCTGCGGCCATCCCGGGGACGATTCCAGGGTCATTTGCCCATCCGCGTGGCACAGGGGCTCACTTTCCCCCCTTGGTGTGCCTCCTCTTGGCATTTGGAGAGACAAACTCTCTGTATTCATTTCCTATTTGCAACTACCACAAGCTGTCACTGGGGGCTTAGAACTGCGCAAGGGCGTTAGTGTTCATTGTGCATCTCCGGAGTCCAGCAGGGGTCTCACCGCGGGGTCAGCAAGGCTGCGTTCCTTTCCGGAAACTCTAGGCGACCAGCATTTCCTGGCTGTCCAAGCTCCCTGTCTCCGTTTTCGAAGCCAGCCACATTGCGCGCTCCATGCTCTGCCATGACATCCCCCTGTTCTTCTGCCGGTCCTCCCACTTAGAGTGGCCCCTAATGATTACTTGGGGGCTCAGCCAGAGAATCCAGGGTAACTGCCCTACTTGAAAGCCAGCTGACTGGCGACCACAACAGTATCTGCAGCGTCAGTTCCACTCCAAGGTGCCACCTAAATTACCCTGTACTGGGATCAGAGCTCAGAGCACATTCTGCCTCCTGCAGTCTCCTGTCTGCCATTCGCACCACACTCAGCCCCTTCTCAGGCTCTGCTGGACTTGGAACATTGGGTTGCCCTGAAACTCTCTCCTCAGTTCTCTTTATCCAACTTCTTATAAATGTAAGTGATCACATCTACATTCACGGCCCCAAACACCGTCTTTACTCAGATGCTGACTTGAAAAAGTTTGCCCTGAGCTGGGTGCAGTGACACATGTCTCGAACCCTAGCAACTTGGGAGGCTGAGGTAGGAGGATCACAAGTTGGAAGCCAGCCTCAGAAATGTAGTGAGACCATCAGCAACTTACCAAGACCCCGTCTCAAAATGAAAATTAAAATGTGGTTCAGTGGTAAAGTGCCCCAGGTTCAATCCCCACCACCAAAAACAAAACAAAACAAAACAAACAAACAACAACAACAACAACAAAACTTTGCCTCTGGCTTCCACCTCATCCCTGAGCTCGATTCTGCCCTCTGCCATCCAACTACTTATTTAACGTATCTTGCATTTCTAACAGGCTTGTGAGTGCACAACCCAAACTGAACACCTCATGCACAACTCGACTTGTCCTCAACACTGCCCATGCAGCCTTCCGCATCTCTAAATGCACAACACCTACCACTTACACGAAGCCTGGGAGTCATCCTGAGACTCGTCTCCTTACACCCCAGATCCACTCACTAATCAAGTGATGCTGGCTGTCTGGAGACGCCCAGGTCCACCGGCCTCCCCTCGTCACTCTCTTCACCCTCCTCTTGGTGCCTAACCTTTGGCCTGAATGTCTGCCTTCCTGCATCTAGGTTCGCTGTCTCCCTCTGTTTGTTGTCTCCCTATCCAATCTTTGAAAGGTCCAAATCCACTCACATTCGCTTTCCAACCCCAAACCCTCCAGAGGTTCCTAGCACACCTAGGCCTGCGCCTTCCTTCTGGCTCACCAGCCCACATCCCAGAGCGCATCTCAAGGAAATCATCAGTGCACGGCCCCGATGCAGCTCCAGGACTGTTCCTCCACAGCGTTCTATTCACAGACGAGAAAACTTGAATACAAATCAATCATGAGAATTCCGATAGATACTCAAGTGATACAATTGAAGAAACTATAACAATAAGACATATTTTTGATATCTAAAACAAAAATTGGGTTATGAATAATATGTATAGTATATCTCATTTCTTTTTTTTTTCCTTTTCCTTTTTCTTTTTTCTTTTTTTTTTTTTTTGTGTGTGGAGGGGTACCAGGGATTGAACTCAGGGACATTTGACCACTGAGCCACATCCCCAGCCCTGTTTTGTATTTTATTTAGAGACAGGGTCTCGCTGAGTTGCTTAGCGCCTCACTTTTGCTGAGGCTGGCTTTGAACTTGCAATCCTCCTGCCTCAGCTTCCTGAGCAGCTGGGATTACAGCTGTGCACCACCATGCCCAGCAGTATATCCCATTTCTGAAAAAGATCTACATGCACAAACACGCATGGGTGATAGAAGGCAGGCTGAGTGGTGGTCACCTGCCGCAGTGGCTGAGCAGGGCCCTGGGCTCTGGACTGTGGACTTCAATGATTCCATCTTTACAATTTTTTCAGGCTCACATTATTTTGACCATACTATATGAGATGGTACACCAGGGCCGTTTCCACCCACGCGCCTCTGTGAGACCATCTCTAAAGAAAAAGACCCTGTACAGGGATGAAAGGACCTGGGCATCCTCCCAGTCCCCCTCGGAGCAGAGAGCCACTGCTGAGGGGCACTTCCTTCACCCCAAGGAGACAGAGTGCTCTTCTGGAGACAGTTGCTATTTGCTTTGGCTACAAGTTCATCTTCCCTCCACCTCTCAAAAGGGACACCTGAACACCACCTGTTTTCCCCAGTGAACGTCGCCCAGGTCTGTTGAGCAGGCCTGGAAAGCCCGCAGACAAGTCTCCATACTAGGAACTGGTTATTGTGCTGTATAAATATTATTAAATTTATCTGGCATAAACTCACCAGATACGTAGGGTTAGGCATGAATACCATTAGTTTGCAGAAGTGAAATGAGCAGATTATGAACATATTACTTGGAAACCTAGAGCTGTTTAGATGCTTTTCTGGAAACCGTGAGGTCTATTAGACAAGAGCTCCGAGAGCCGCCGCAGCGCTGTGGTGGGGGGACAGTGATAGGCTTGCCACACTGCCTTGCCGTCCCAGCTCCGTGATGCTGGGTGAGTTACTCAACCTTTATGTGTTTCAGTTTTCAGAAATGCAAAGTGGAAATGATATTGTTAGTTCCCATCTTAAGAATTTTTAAAATGAACACTTGTTAAATTCTCAGTACTTGATACACAGAGCATGATGATTTATCTGGGTGTGTACGTCTCAGGTAACCTGCTTGCATCCTCGGGAACCAGAGCAGCAGGAGAGGAACGAGGGATCTCCCTACCTGCATGAAGTCGGCTCAGCAGGAAAAGCCATGAAGGCTGGGAGCCGAAGGAGGGGGCTGGTGCTCCTGGCTATGGTGGGTAAAGGGCAAGGCCAGAGGAGGCAGCAGGTGGTGGCCCAGGAGATGGCCAACCCCCATGAAGTTCGACTTCTGCTCAACCAAGGAAGCCCCATGGGACTGGGAAGATTTGCAAACAGAGCTTGCTCTTCAGTCCAGTGCTGCCAAGACCGAAATGATTTCATAACGAGTCCCAAGAAATCGGTGGGCACAGTCCACCTCGGGGCAGGCTCAGCTGGTATTGGGTTTTATTATCATTAAAAAATATAGGGCCATAATCAGAAAATTGGGAATCAGAAAGGCAGAAGTGAGAAGAGGTCACCTGCTCTCCCACGTGGAAGCCGTTTTGATATATCTCATTCCAGACTTTGCCGCCATCCCTCTCTCCTGCACCATCTCCTCTCCTCCTCTTCCTTCTTTTCCTTCTTCAAGAAACAACTCAAGTACCATAAAATTCACCCTTTTTAATGTGTCCAATTTAATGATTTGTATCATATTTACACGGCTACGCGACCACCACCACTACTTAATTCCAAAACATTTCATCACTCCAAAGAGAAACCCTGTGACCAGTGATCACTCCGCATTCTCTTTATTCCCAGCCCCTTGGCAACCAGAAATCTGCTTTCCGTCTTCATGAGTTTTCCTTTTCTGTAGATGTCACATACTTGGGGTACTACAACACGTGGCTGGCTCCTTTTACTTTGTGTAGTGTGTCCAAGTTTGGTCCATGTCACAGTGTGTACCATCTTTATCTCCTTCTCTTTAGTGGCCAAACCTTGCTTCCCGTGGCTGCATCCCACTCGGGCGAGGATGAGTGAAGCTGCTGTAAATATTCATGTGCAAACTTTCACGCAGACACTTGTGGTGGTTCTCTTGGTCGTACACCTGGGAACGGGACTGTGGGATCACGAGGCAGCCTGTGGTCACCTGGAGGACTGTCACGGTGCTCCTGCCGCTCCACACCTTTCCCATGCCCATTAGTTGGGTGTGATTGCTCCCCTCCTCCACATCCTCTCCTGTACTCGGTATTCTCCATCTTTCCTGCTGATTTTCTTTGAGGCTCAGATATTTTGGCAACTTTGTTGAAAAATCAGTCGATCACAATGAAAGGGTTTATTTTCAAATCAGGAAGTGTGAGCCCTTCTGTTTTCTTTTCCAAGACTGATTGGCTCTTCTGAGTGGGATCTTTTGATTTTTCCATGTGAATTTTGGAGTCAGCTTTTGGACTTCTTGAAAAAATATTAAAGGCAATGGGAATTTCGATAGGGATTATATTCAATCTGTTAATTTGAGGGAGTATTTCCATGTGAATATTACCAACAATGGATATTTCTTGATCCATGAACATGGGATGCCTTTAAAAAAATTTTTTAGTTATAGATGGACACAAAATCTTTATTTACTTATGTAATGTGGTTCTGAAGCTTGAACTCAGTGCCTCACATGTGCTAGGCGAGCTACTCTACCACTGAGCCACAACCCCAGCCCCAATGGGATGCCTTGTGAGTCTTCTAAAATTTCTTTCAACCATGATGTATAGTTCTTGGAGTGTAAGTTTTGTATTTCTTTTGTTAAACTTCTTCCTGAGCACTCTGTACTTTTTGGTGCTATTGTAAATGGAATTGTTTTGTGAGTTTCATTTTAAGACTGTTCGTTACTAATGCACAGAAATATCATCGATTTTTTTTTTCTATCGACCTAGTGTCCTGCAGCATTGCTGAACTCATTTATTGAGTCTAACAGTTTCCCAGTGGAGACCTTTGGATGCTCTGCACACAAGATGGTGTCCTCTGTGAAGAGAAGCAGTTTTACCTCTTCCTTCCCACTCCGGATGTCTTTTATTTCATTTTATTGCCCAGTGGCTTGATAAAACCTCCAGGAAGAAGTGGCCAGAGCAGACCTCTTTGTCTTGTTCCTGCCTTTAGGGGAAAAACAACAATGGGGTTTTTGTAGATGCCCTTTATCAGATTGAGGAAGTTCCCTTTTATTCTTAGTTTCTTTCTTTTTTTTTTTTTTAGAGAGAGAGAATTTTTTTAATATTTATTTTTTTTTAGTTTTCGGCGGACACAACATCTTTGTTTGTATGTGGTGCTGAGGATGGAACCCGGGCCGCACGCACGCCAGGCGAGCACTACCGCTTGAGCCACATCCCCAGTGCTTTTTTAAATCAGGAAAGGGTGCTGTATTTTGTCAAATGCCTTTTTTGCATCAATTGAGATAACCATGTGATTTTCTTTTCCTTTTATTTTGGAATGTATTATACCGACTGATTTTTTTGAATATTAAGACCACCTAGCATAAACACTTCTTGGCCATGTTTAACCTTTATATTCCTAAATTTTATTTGGCTAAGACTTTTTGTACCTATATTCATGAGAAATATTGGTCTTTGTTTTTCTTTTCTTGAAATGTCTTCATCTGACTTTATTATCAGGTTATTTCTGACCCATTGAATGAGTTGGAAAGTGTTCCCTCTACTTCTGTTTATTGGAAGACTTTGTGAAAGACAGGTGATAATTTGCCGCAGTCTGGCTGGGCACAATCAGGAGCCACTTGTCAAAAGAAACTAACTTTATTTTTAGAACCACACACGCCAAACAAAACAGCCTCTCAGGAAAAACCCTCAGAGCCTCAACTGCCACCACCGGCTTTCCACAAGCCTCTCTCTCCCACCCAAGCTTCTCTCCACCTCCCACAATCCTCCTGCTCTTGAGGCC
>NW_025999913.1:18842431-18855278 GCF_001458135.2 Marmota marmota marmota | reverse complement strand
AAAAAAAAAAAAAAAAAAAAAAATTCACCAGTGGAACCATCTGGGCCTGAGCCTGTCTTTGCAGGAAGTTTTTTTTTTTTTTAAATACTAGTTTAAATTTTTTTTCTAGTTAGAGACCTGCTCAGATTTTTCCCTTTCTACTTGGGTTGGTTTTTTAATTTGTTAATTTTTTCTAGACATTACTCCAATTTGCCTGGGTTATCTATTCTGTTCGTGTATAATTGTTCATAATATTACCTTGTAATCTTTTTTTTTAAATTTCTGTAAGTTCAACAGTAATGTCCTGTTTTTTATTCTTGATTTGAATAATTTAGAAACCTCTATTTTTTTTTTTTTGCTCAGTCTAACTGAAGTTTTCTCAATTTGTGGATCTTCTCAAAGAGCTAAATTTTATTTTTATTGATGTTCTGTTTTGTTAGACTTTTTATTTATTTCTGCTTTAGATTTTTATTATTTCCTTTGCTTGCTTTGTATTTTGTTTGGTCTTATTTTTCTGGTTTCCTAGGTAAGAGGTTGAGATTTTTCTTTTTTAATGTAAATGTGTACAGGAATGAATCTCCCTCTTTACACTGTGTCAGCTGAATTCCGTTAGTTTTGACATATTGTTTTTGAGTTTTCATTTGTTTCAATTTCTGGCCAACTTGCCTGCCTTCTTTTCTTCCTTCCTTCCTACTAAGGATTGAACCCAAAGGTACTTTAACACTAAGCTATAGCCCCAGCCCTTTTTATATTTTGTTTTGAGGCATGGTCTCACTAAGTTGCTTAGACCAGCCTTAAACTTGTGATCCTCCTGCCTCAGCCTCCCAAGTAGCTGGGAATATGGGTGTATACCACCATGCCTGGACCAATGTGTTTCTAATTTCTCTCATGATTTCTTCTTTAATCAATCAATTTGTTACTTAGAACCATGTTGTTTAATATCTACACATTTGTGAATTCCCCAGTGTTGTTCTCTTGTTGGTATCGAATTTCATTTTATTGTGTTACAGAACATATTTTATATGTTTTTGTACCTTTAAAGTTGATTGGAACTTGTTTTATGGCTGACATATGGTCTGTGCGGGAGGCGGTTCCGCAGGTCCTTGGGGCGAGCGTGTGTCCTGCTGTCCTTGAGTGGAGAGTTCTCTGTGGGCCGGGTTGGGGTCTTGGTCAAGTCTCCTATTTCCCGTTGATCGTCTGTCTAGTTGCTCCACTCTCCAGCCTTCTGTTCGGGCTTCACGTGACGAATAGTTGTAGTCACCCTGTGTTATTTTTGCATTTTGAGGTTCATCCTGTTCACATTATAATAAGCATCAGTCACTATACACTGTACACTGGTGTCGGTTCGGCGGCGGGGCGCGTGCTGAGAGCTGCGTCCCAGGGCAGTTCCGCCACCTTCATGGTGCAGAGGTGGCAGACACAGTCCCATGGCCCGGCCTGCCGCTCGCCCGGCTTGCACAGGGCAGCCTCTGCTCCTGGGCGTCGAGCCTGGAGGGCGCCTGGACGTGCTGGATACTGTAGGCAATTACCGCATGAGGCTGGGTATTTGTGTGTCTAAGCGCCGAGAAGGACAGTAAAAATAGTCCCAGAGGTCTTTAGATGGTGCCTGGCTGGGCGCACGCGGTGGAGGAGGCTCTGGGCCAGGAGTCGAGGCTCAGGACCTGGAGTGGAGGCTCAGGGCTGGAGGCTCAGGGCTGGGAGTGGAGGCTCAGGGCCTGGAGTGGGGGCTCAGGGCTGGAGGCTCAGGGCTGGGAGTGGAGGTGTGGGGCCTGGAGTGGAGGCGTGGGACCTGGAGTGGAGGCGTGGGGCGAGTGGGTGCGCAGGCCTGGGCGGGTTTTTGATTCTGAGCTTTCTTTAAGAATCGCCCCTGGCTCACGCTGACTTTTTAACATTATGAACTTTTTTTGTCTCTTTCTATCAACACTTAGCTTAAAACACAAACAGTCGTGTAGCTGTAGGAAAGTGTTTTCTCTCCTCTTATCTTTTTTGTACATGCTTTCTTCTATTTTAAAGTGGTTTTTTTTTTGTTTTGACTTAAATTGGTTTTGTGACTGGCTAAGGCACACACCCTGGGTCCTCCGGGGTCAGTCTCACCACACCCGGCCTCCAGCTGCGCTCGGTCCAGCAGGAAGTTCTGGGCGGGAACAGTGACCACAGCCTGTGGATGGAAACTAAAAGACCTTTCTGCAGGACCTGCGCTCTTGAGAAGAAGGTGGTCCACAGCAGCTTCCTTGATTAGTTCTTTGATTGGCCACAGATTCGCTTTTAGCATGTAACACGCTGTGAACATCCTATTAGTGAGGACCCTTGGGGCTGGAGTCCCGGGTTCCTTAGCTTCTGCAGAAGCTGGTCGAGGTCTGAGAGCTCCTGCGTTGTCTTAGGGGCTCCCCTTTCCCTTCTCCGAGGGCTCCCTTTTTTCTTGCCTCTTCAGCTGTGGGTTCACTAGGTAGCACAAATTTCTCAGCTCCAATTTAATCTTTTAAAAAACATTTATTCATTCATTCTAATTTGTTATACAGGACAGCAGAATGCATTTCAATCCATGGTACACGTACAGGGCACAATTTTTCATGGCTCTGGTTGTTCACAAAGTGGAGTCACACCATTCTTGTTTTCATATATGTGCTTGGGGTAATGATGTCCCTCTTGTTCCACCCCCATGTCCCCTCCTTTCCCCTTCCTCCCCTTGACCCTATCTAAAGTTCCTCCATTCCTCTCATGCTCACCACCTCCCACCCCTATTATGGATCAGCATCCTCATATCAGAGAAAACATTCGGCATTTGGTTTTGGGGTTGGCTAACTTCCCTTAGCATAATATTTTCCAGCTCCATCCATTTATCTGAAAATGCCGTGATTTTAATCTCTTTTATTGCTGAGTAATAGTCCGTTGTGTATATATGCCAAAGTTTCTTTATCCATTCATCTACTAAAGGGCATCTAAGTTGGTTCCACAGTTTAGTTATTGTGAATTGAGCTGCTATAAACATTGATGTGGCTGTGTCCCTACTGTAGTATGCTGTTTTTAAGACCTTTGGGTATAAACTGAGGAGTGGGTAGTTGGGTCAAATGGTAGTTCCATTCCAAGTTTTCCAAGGAATCTCCATACTGCTTTCCATATTGGTTGCACCGATTTGCAGTCCCACCAACAATGTATGAATGTGCCTTTCCCCCACATCCTCACCTACACTTATTGTTGTTTGTATTCTTGATAGCTGCCATTCTGACTGGAGTAAGATGAAATCTTAGAATAGTTTTGATTTGCATTTCTCTAATTACTAAAGATGTTGAACATTTTTTTTTTTTGTATATTTGTTGATTGATTGTATATCTTCTTCTGAGAAGTTCCTTGGCCCATTTATTGCCTGGGTTATTTGTTCTTTTGGTGTTAAGATTTTTGAGTTCTTTATATATCCTAGAGATTAGTGCTCTATCTGATGTGCATGTGGTAAAGATTTGCTCCCATTCTGTAGGTTCTCTATTCACCTCACTGATTGTTTATTTTGCTGAGAAGAAGCTGTTAGTTTGAATTCATCCCAATTATCGATTCTTGGTTTTATTTCTTGTGCTGTAGGAGTCTTATTAAGGAAGTCAGGGCCTAATCCCACATGATGAAGATTTGGGTTTCTATTTTTTTCTTCTATTAGGCACAGGATCTCTGGTTTAATTCCTAGGTCCTTGATCCACTTTAAGTTGAGTTTTGTGCATTGTGAGAGATAGGGGTTTCATTTCATTTTGTTGCATATGGAGTTTCAGTTTTCCCAGCACCATTTGTTGAAGAGGTCATCTTTTCTCCAATGTATGTTTTTGGCACCTTTGTCTAATATGAGATAACTGAATTTATGTGGGTTTGTCTCTGTGTCCTCTATTCTGTACCATTGATCTACCAGTCTGTTTTGGTGCCCATACCATCCTGGTTTTATTATTATTGCTCTGTAGTATAGTTTAAGATCTGATATAGTGATGCCACCTGCTTCACCTTTCCTGCTAAGGATTGCTTTAGCTATTCTGGGTCTCTTATTTTTCCAGATGAATTTCATGATTGCTTTTTCTATTTCTATGCAGAATGTCATTGGGATTTTGATTGGAATTGTATTAAATCCGTATAGTGCTTTTGGTAGTATGGTCATTATGACAATATTAATTCTGCCTATCCAAGAACAAGGGAGATCTTTTCATCTTTTAAGGTCTTCTTTAATTTCTTTCTTTAGTGATCTGTAATTTTCATTGTAGAGATCTTTCACCTCTTTTGTGAAGTTGATTCCAAAGTATTTTTTTTTGAGGCTATTGTAAATGGGGTAGTTTTCCTAGTTTCTCTTTCAGAAAATTTGTCACTGATATATAGAAATGCCTTTGATTAATGGGTGTTGATTTTATATCCTGCTACTTTGCTGAATTCATTATTAGTTCTAGAAGTTTTTTGGTGGAATTTTTTGGATCTTCTATGTATAGAATCTTATTGTTGGCAAATAGTGATAATTTGAGTTCTTCTTTTCCTATCCTTATCCCTTTTATTTCTTTCATCTATCTAATTGCTCTGGCCAGTGTTTCAAGAACTGTATTAAATGGAAGTGGTGAAAGAGGGCATCTCTGTCTTGTTCCAGTTTTTAGAAGGAATACCTTCAATCTTTCTCCATTTAGAATGCTGTTGGCCTGGGGCTTAGTGTAGATAGCCTTTATGATGTTGAGATATGTTCCTGTTATCCCTAGTTTTTCTAGTGTATTGAACATGAAGGGGTGCTGTATTTTGTCCAATGCTTTTTCTGCATCTATTGAGATGTTCATAGGATTCTTATTTTTAAGTCTATTGATGTGATGAATTACATTTATTGATTTCCATATGTTGAACCAACCTTGATCCCTGGGATGAACCCCAGTTGATCATGATGTACTATCATTTTAATATGTTTTTACATGCTGCTTGCCAGAATTTATTGAGAATTTTGCATCTACGTTCATTAGAGATATTGGTCTGAAGTTTTATTTCTTTGATGTGTCTTTGTTTGGTTTTGGAATCAGGGTGAAATTGGCCTCATAGAATGAGTTTGGAAGTATTCTCTCTTTTTCTATGTCATGAAATAATTTGAGGAGTATTGGTATTTGTTCTTCTTTCAAGGTCTTGTAGAACTCGGCGGTGTATCCATCTTTTCCTGGGATTTTCTTGGTTGGTAGGCTTCTGATGGTGTCTTCTATTTTATTGGTTGAAATTGATCTGTTTAACTTGTGTATATCATTCTGATTCAGTTCAGGCAAATCATATGACTCTAGAAATTTGTCAATTCCTATGATATTTTCTATTTTATTGTAGTACAAATTTTCAAAATAATTCCTAATTATTTTATATTTCTGTAGTGTCTGTCATGATATTTCCTTTTTCATCACACATGTTAGTAATTTGAATTTTCTCTCCTTCTCTTTGTTAGCATGGCTAAGGGTTTATCAATGTTATTTATTTTTTCATGGAACCAACTTTTTGCTTTGTCAATTTTTTCAATTATTTCTTTTGTTTCAATTTCATTGATTTCAGCACTGATCTTAATTATTCTACTGCTTTAGGTGTGGATTTGTTCTTCTTTTTCTAGGGCTTTGGTCATTTACTTATTGACTTTTTCTTCTTTTAAGGAAGGAACTTCATGCAATGACCTTTCCTGTTAGTACTGCCTTCACAGTGTCCCAGAGATTTTGATATGCTGTATCACTGCTCTCATTTACCTCTAAGAATTTTTTAATCTCCACCTTGATATCTTTTGCGATCCATTGTTCATTTAATGGCATATTATTTAGTCTCTAGGAGTTGGAGTAGCTTCTACTTTTTATTTTATCATTGATTTCTAATTTCATTCCATTGAGATCTGATAAAAGAAAGCGTGTTTATTCATTGAAGGATGAAATATTCTCTATCGGTTAAGTCTAATTTATTGGTTATATTATTGAGTTCTATAGATTTCTTAGTTCAGTTTTTATTTGTAAGTTCTATCCAGTGGTGAAAGAAGTTTGTTAAAGTCACCCAGAATTATTGTGTAATGGTCTATTTGACTCTTGAACTTGAGAAGAGTTTGTTTGATGAACATGGCTGCTCCATTGTTTGGGACATATAATTGTTATGTCCTGTTGGTGTATGGTCCCTTGAGCAGTATGTAGGGTCCTTCTTTATCCCTTTTCATTAACTTTGGCTTGAAGTCTACTTTATTTGATATGAGGATGGACACCCCTGCTTGCTTCCGCAGTCCATGTGAGTGGTATGTTTTTTCCCAACCTTTCACCTTGAGTCTATGGGTGTCTTTTCCTATGAGATGAGTCTCTTGGAGGCAGCATATTGTTGGGTCTTTTTTTTTAACCAATCTGCTAGCCTATGTCTTTTGATTGGTGAGTTTAGACCACTAACATTCAGGGTTATTATTGAGACATGATTTGTATTCCAGCCGTTTTTGTTTATTTTTGGTATTTAACATGACTTGGTTTCTCCTTTGATTAGTATTTCCTTTAGTGTACTATATCCCTTTGCTGATTTTTATTGTTGTTTTTTATTTCCTCCTCGTGAAATATTTTGCCAAGGATGTTCTGTAGTTCACGCTTTATTGCTGTAAATTCTTTTTAGCTTTTGTTTGTAATGGAAGGTCTTTATTTCATCATCAATTCTAAAGCTTAATTTTACTGGATATAATTTTCTCAGTTGGCATTCATTTTCTTTTAGAGCTTGGTGTATGTTGTTCCAGGATCTTCTAGCTTTCAAGGTCTGGGTTGAAAAAATTTGAAGATATCCTAATTGGTTTTCCCCTATATGTGGTCTGATTCCTCTCCCTTGTGGCTTTTAAGGTTCTATCCTTATTCTGTATGCTGGGCATTTTCCTTATCATGTGCCTTGGTGTGGATCTGTTGTGATTTTGTACATTTGGTGGCCTGTAAGCCTCTTGTATTTATTTGATTTTCCAATTAATTCTTCATGTTTGGAAATTTTTCTGATATTATTTCATTGAACAGATTGTTCATTCCTTTGGTTTGGACCTCTATGCCTTCCTCTAGCCCAGTAATTCTTAAATTTGGTCTTTTTACATTATCTGATGTTTCTTGAATGTTCTGCTCATGGTTTCTTACCATCTTCACTGCATGGTCAACATTCTTTTCAAGATTTTATCTTTTGTCTTCATTGTCTGAGGTCCTGTCTTCCAAGTGGTCTAATCTGTTGGTGAGGCTTTGTATTGAGCTTTTAATTTGGTTTATTGGTTTTTTTTTCATTTCAAAGATTTCTGTTTGGTTTTTTCAGAACCTCTATCTCCTAA
Organism: Marmota marmota marmota; assembly: GCF_001458135.2. NCBI lineage: Eukaryota > Metazoa > Chordata > Mammalia > Rodentia > Sciuridae > Marmota > Marmota marmota. Next base: position 18,848,020 of record NW_025999913.1, on the reverse strand, counting down.
TTGTAGTATTTTGCTTCCTGTATTTGCTCTCTAATCTCACCCTTTAATTCACAGAACATTTTAATCATGTACATCCTGAACTCCTCTGTCCTTTCTTCTGCTGTGCCGCCCATGGATTCTCATCATGTAGTATCCTGGTTTGTTGGGCACTTCCTTCCCTTGTGGTTTCATGTTGTTCATGTCCCTTCCCTTCTAGCTCTGGGGATCCGAGGTGTGACAGTTTTTACCCTATAGGCTCATGGTGTCCCTGCAGGTTTCCAGGACCTCTGTCTTAAGGGGGAGAACAATGTGAACAGATCCCAATGCAAAGACATACAGCCTTAAACCAAATAGCTGCTATTGAGACATTCATGGTTTTATCACAGTATCAGAAATGGTGAGTTCAATGATTAACTACAATATAAACAGTAGGTTTTCAAAAGGGTCTACACTTTCTGGTGGTGGACTAAGAACCCGGGGTGAGGTGTAGGGTGAGATGTTGAGGGGTAGGAGGTGAGGATGCAGACTTATTAGATCTTAGGAAGTGTGAAAGAGGAGTCTAAAAAAGTTGGTTAGTAGCAGGAGAAGAAAGAGAAAGTGATTTGGGGGAGACAATAAGTGGGAAGACAGTAGAGTACAAAAACAAACATAAATATTAAGAAAGTAAAAAATGTAAAAATAGGAGGTAAAACAATATACAACATCATTGTGACATACTATTCAGACATCCCAGTCCTCAGCCGCCCATTTCATGAAAGGTTCTTGGTTTCACAGATGTTGGGGATGTGAGGGTGGGAGAAGAGAGAGAGAGAGGGAAAAAAAATCTGGAAAGAAGGTCTTTTGTGGGAGGTCAGTATCTTTCCAGCTTCGCTTCTCAACCAGCAGGTGAGGTCATCTGCTGTTTGCTGATATCTCACCCTCAGGATGTGAAGGTCATCAGGGTTGGTCCAAGGATCTCCTTTGGGGCCTGCTCGTGTGATGTGGGTGCCTGGTCTTATCTCCTTATATCCCTGTTGACCTCACAATTCCTGGTCTCTAACTTAGTCTCTAAACTGTGTCTCACTCACCCCTCCCTTTCTACTTCCTAATTAGGAACCTTTGTCTCTGGCCGTCTTGTGGGCTGCACTCTGGGGGCTGCGCCCTGTCACAGACAGCTGTTTTATATTGGACAGTTCAGGACCCAGTTTTGTGAGCTAAGGACCAGCCGCGTAGCCTCAGGCACTGAGCCAGGTTAGCGGCTGCTGGGGAGAGGAGGGAGTTGGGGACTTTTGGTACCTTGATATTGCTTCTAAGCCCCAGCCAGAGTTCCAAGCAGGGAGTTTTCCCAACTAAAGATGGCCACCAAGGTGTCCCATGATGGAGGTGGCTGCTTTCAGCAATGGGGTGTTGGGTCAGGTGGGGCCAGGCAGTGGTGTTGAACGGCTTGTTCAGAGATGCAGCTCAGTGGCATGCAGTAGTGTGGCTGGTGGCTATCTCTGGATCCAGGGCTGTGTACCAGGTTCAGGCTACCGGGTATAGGGGACTGTGACAGTGGTTGCAATGCCCCAAGATGGAGGCGGCCAGAGGAGCCCCACATGGTAGCTGGGGGTCCACACAGGAGTTCCTGTGCATGGGCTGCCCTTGGGTGTCCTGCACGAGTGCTAATGCCTTTGTCCTACTCGGGCACCTGGAGGACCTGCGTGGCAGCAGCTGTCGGGGGTTCTCTAATCACTCGCAGAGAAACAACATTCCCACTACTTGGATCCCAGGTCCCGGAGTGACACAGAATGCTGCCTCCCTCTAGCCTGCCATCTTGGATTCTACTCTCCAATTTAATCTTAGGGGCCACTGTCTACGTGTGGCCCATCATTGAATGAAGCATCATTATGAGGTGCATGACCCTATATATGATTTTTAAGTGTGTTCATATTAAGTGCTAACATAGAATTCATTTAGCCCTTTCTCTGTTGGAATTTCAACTACTTACGTTTTTGTTTTTGCTACCAAAAACAAAACTGATGGGCTGGGGATATAGCTCAGTTGGTAAAGCGCTTAACTTTCATGCACAAGGCCCTGGGTTCAATCCTCAGCACCACAAAAATAAATAAGAGCTTCTCTGCATTTAGTGGTGTTGCCATGGAGTCGCTGAGTTACTGGCAAAAGGTCTGATTAATTAAACTCCTTCACCCACATCACACTTCCTACCCCTCCACCTACAGCAGGCTTCACATGAACGTGAAGAGCAAAGTTGCAAAGCTACAGAAGAAACACAGGAGGACATCTCTGGCTTGGAAACGGTGTGGCACTTCTCAACTCTTCAGACAGTCATTAAACTTCAAAAATATAATTTCATCAATATCTAGGATTTCGGGTTAAGGAAGGGCATCATGGATTAAAAAAAAAAACTAAGACATGTGACACTTTCCGATATTTTGCAGTATCCATAACCAACAAGAGATTAATACCCAGCAGATGATAGGAAGTATTTCAAGTTGACCAAGACAGGAAATGCAACATAAGAAGGGAAGAAAGGGCAGGAACTAGTGTTTTACAGAGGAACCCACAGACTACTAAACACACAAAAATATTTCTTTAACTCATAAATCAAAAAACTACAAGTTAATTAGTAACCAGAAAACTACCAATGAAGCCAGGAGATTTCACTTGACAACTTTTTAACTGGTTAAAAAAAAAAAAAGATAGAAACTAAGATGATGCTAGACGTTTTCAGGGACGTAGGGATCGCGAAGAGTCTGCTGGGAGCGTGGCTGGTGCAGCCGTTCTAGAAAGTGTCTGGCAGAGTTACCATCAATCTACTCCTGTTCACATCACAAGAAATTCCACTGAGGCAGGATCTGGGGAATGAGTAGATAAAATGTGGTGGACGTACACCCACCATGGACTGCTCAGCACTGTTAGGAGAGGAGCACTGAATATGCATCTGGCAACACCGTGGACCTCAACATCAGGGGGTCTACTGATGTGGAGACCCTGCACTGGGCATAGGACTTAATGCACACAACACAAAGCACCTCCTGCACAGATACTCTGAAGGACACCCTGTAAAGCAGTGAAATGAGATAAAGGGAGCAAATAAAAGAGAAAGTAGCTTTACATGGACCAAATACCTCAGGAATTGAGAAGTAGGATGAACACAGCCCTTTTAATTAGAGACCCTACATGAGTGCGTGAGTCATTGCCCATTCTCCATTATGAAGTGTGTTACCACCCATTCTTCAGAACGGATGAATTTTGGCTCTCAGCAAATAGTATCTGTGCATGACTTTTCTCCCCATACCTTAACTAGCTCAGGGCATTCCTGGTTTTCAGACTTTTCTCAGTTTTTTTTACAGGTTTTCAAAATACTTTTATTTTTTTTAAAGTTTACTGTGCATTAAGGAAAAATAAAAATACAAGCAAAGAAAAAATTCATCCAGTCATAAGCAGCTTAGTATGTTAAAGACTTTTCTATTTTTTTCCAGTGCAGGGTATTGAACCCAGGGCTTTGGGTGTGCTAGGCCAACATTTTACCTTTTGGGCTCCATCCCCAGCCCTCAGACTCTTCTCATTGAGGCAAAAATTGTATCTTGTTACTTTTACTTAACATCTGTCTAACAAATGTGATGGTCATAGTTTGTTTAACTGTCATTTAGCAAAACATGCTTGACATATTGTTTCAGCATTGAAACATTTTCCTTTTACATTTGTATTTGTTTAGATTTTCCATGGAATTATTTCCACTGCTGCTGAACTGAAAAGTTCTCCCTTGGTAGTTGTTTATCATAAGTTTTCCAGATAAGATCGCATTCCTTTGTCCTAACTTAACTGGAATGTTTAGCTAACCAACCAAGAAATGTGATTCATTAGACAGTCTGCCAATTTGTGATACCCTCTTTAGAATATACTCATAAATCAGTTATATAATCAAGGATCTATTGTTTAGTGATCTTAATGCCAATAATCGATTATTTTATTATTATAGTTTTCTAATGTGTTTTTGTTCTAGTTCATCTTTATTATTCTTCCTTACTTAAGAGTTTAAGGAATATCATTCGTTTGTTTTTCTGGAAATTAAATTATTATCCAAATGAAGTAGATTTCACCAGTCTGCAAGGTCAAAATCAGGATACCACTTTCTCACCACTTTGTGAACAGAGGCTGAGAGTTTCTCTTCCCTGAGTAAATGCAATTTATCTTTGTATTTTCAGAACAATAGTTAAGAGTTTCAGGTTCTTAATTTCTTTTGCATCTTTTAAGAGAAAAAAATCAGGAAGAAGGAAAGTCCTTAGGAATGGTATCAGAGCGAGAGGTTTGGAGGGTGTCCCTGACACCACTGTGTCTTCCAGCTGCCCACTGATAATAGGTAGCTTTGTTCACTCTGTAATGAATATTCTTTTTAACTCTTCTTAAAGTGTCAAATAATCACCATAATAATGCTAGTATCTTTTAATGCCTGCTCTGTCCCAGGCGAGGTGCTAGACACTTTAGGATTCACCATCTCATTTGATCCCCACCAGAGCTATGTGAAGTATGTGTCATAATTCCTGCGCTGGTGCCCAGAGCACAGCCAGGTCAAAGTGGCCCAGGTGAGGGCAGGAGGAATCAGCAGCTCTGCCCACTGACCCGCCTGGAAGGCAGAGGGTCTGGGAGCCCTTGGTGTGGTCTGCCGGAGTCCACTCCTGGAGCAGAGTGGACAGGTGAGGGAAAGCAACGGGGAGGTGTGACAGAAGGGACCCATGGGGGCTGCCTGCTGGGACCCTTTCCCAACAGCCCTCAAAGTGCCTTGGAGAACAAAGGAAAGGGATGCACTATGTTTCTCGCTCGTGTTGAGGTGACTCTTCTTTTAGGTGCTGACTTCTTTAAGTCAGGTCTGGGCAGGAGCAGCACCTAGAGGGGCCGTGCAGCCCAAGACAGTCTCAGAAGATGAGATGCCAAGACCATGAGTCAACTACCACACACTTAGTGAATCCCACGTGGTCCCAACATGGCTTGTGGCACCCAGAACCATGACAAGCAGAATGATCCTGCTCTCGCGGAGCGTGCATTTGCAGGTCAGATGGACCATGAGCAAACAACCTCGGTGCACCTATGATAATACAAAATGAGAGGAAAACAGGAGACCTGGAGGCCAGGGAGGGACGGCAGCCTCCGGCTGGACGGGGTGGCCCATGGGTGCAGGGGAGGGTGCCACAGGAGATGCAGCTTCCTGTCCTGTAGCACCGGTGTAGCTGGGGTTGGAATTAGTGGTATCTAGTTGTACCAAACTAGGTGGTAGAGAAGATTTTGCATGTTTTTAGCACATACAAATTGTAAGGGTGAGGGAAAAGCCAATCACCTGATCTGATAGCCTGTGTGCATGTGTTCACATACTTAAATGTATGAATGTTACATTGTATCCCATAGGTATATACAATTACTATGTGACAAGTAAATTTTTTAAATTTATTTTTTAGTCGTAGTTGGACACACTTTTTTAAAAAAATTTATTCATTTTTATGAGGTGCTGAGGATCGACCCCAGGGCTGCTCATGTGCTAGGTGAACTCTACCGTTGAGCCACAACCTTTTATATATAAGAGACCAAAAGAGAAAGAAAGAGAAGGAAGAGGAGGAGGAGGAGGAGGAGGAGGAG
>NW_025999913.1:18828379-18841721 GCF_001458135.2 Marmota marmota marmota | reverse complement strand
GAGTGTATAGGAGGAGGAGGAGAGAGAGAGAGAGAGAGAGAGAGAAGGGAGAGGGAAGGAAAGGGGGAGGAAGGCTCTCTCTGGTAAGACGACATGTGGTCCCAGTGGAGCCGGAGGCTGAGCAGGTTGATAGGCAGGGGCAGGGGCCTTCCAGGCAGATCTGGTCAGGTGAGCCCCCTTTTGCCAGGGCAGAGGGAGGAACACAAGTGGGAAGGAGAAGTTCAGGAGGGCATGGGGAGAAGAAAAGGCTTTTAGAGGAAGTGAATTTTTACATTTTCAGTCCTTTCCTTGTATGGTCCATCAAATGACCTAGAAAACTTGAAGTTTGATGGAGGGATCTCTGTTTACCGTGGCGGAGACTAATTCTGAAATGAGTCATTTTTTATTCTGTGGTCACTTTTACCTCATTTTCTTCCATAGGCAGTTTTTTCAAAGTGAGTATAATTAGCAGTGGTTTCCAAGGGGCAGATGAGACATCTCCACATTCGATGTCATTGCAAAGCACATGGCTTCTAGGACAGAGTGAAGATGCCCTTTGTTTAACATTTTTAAAATTTGCTCTAATTAGTTATACATGACAGTAGAAGGCAGTAGGATACATCATACATAAAGGGAGTATGATTCCTCGTTCTTCTGGTTTAGGTGATGTAGAACCCTACCGGCTGTGTAGACATATGTGTACACAACATAATAATGTCCAATTCATCTACTATCTCTCCTACCCCCTACTCCTCCCTTCTCTTCACTCCCCTCTACCTAATCTGAACTAACTCCATTCTTCCTGAGCTCCTATGCCCCAATTATGGATCAATATCTGCATATCAGAGAAAACATTCAGTCTTTGGTTTTTTTGGAATTGGCTTATTTCACTTAGTTTGATATTCTCCAGCTCCATCCATTTACCTGCCAATGCCATAATTTAATTTTTCTTTAAGGCTGAGTAATATTCCATTGTGTATATGTACCACAGTTTCTTTATCCATTCATCTACTGAAGGGTACCTAGGTTGGTTCCATAGCTTAGCTATTGTGAGTTGAGCTGCTATAAACGTTGATGTGGCTGCATCACTGTGGTATGCTGATTTTAAGTCCTTTTGGAATAAACCATGGAGTGGGATAGCTGGGTCAGATGTAGGTTCCATTCCAAGTTTTCTGAGGAATCTCCACACTGCTTTCCAGAGTGGTTGCACCAATTGCAGTCCCACCAGCAATGTATGATTTTTTTCCACATTCTCACCAACATTTATTGTTGCTTACATTTTTGATAATTGCCATTCTGACTTAGAGTAGTTTTGATTTATATTTCTCTAATTGCAAGAGATGCTGAACATTTTTCATATATTTGTTGATCATATTTCTTCTTCTGTGAAGTGTCTGTTCAGTTTCTTAGCCAATTTATTGATTGGATTTTATTTATTTATTTATTTATTGGCATTAAGTTTTTTTTTTTTTTGAGTTCTTTATATATCCTGGAGATTAGTGCTCTATGATAACGATTTTTCTCCCATTCTGTAATCTTTCTCCTCTCATTATTGATTGTTCCTTTGCTGAGAGAAGCTTTTTAGTTTGAATCCATCTTGTTTGTTTATTCTTTTTTTTTTCAAGAGAGAGAGAGAGAGAGAGAGAGAGAATTTTTTTTAATATTTATTTTTTTTTAGTTATCGGCGGACACAACATCTTGTTTGTATGTGGTGCTGAGGATCGAACCCGGGCCGCACGCATGCCAGGCGAGCGTGCTACCGCTTGAGCCACATCCCCAGCCCATATTTATTCTTGATTTTACTTCTTGTGCTTTAGGAGTCTTGTTTAGGAAGCCAGGTCCTAGGCTGACATGGTGAAGATCTGGGCCTGTTCTTTCTTCTGTTAGATACAGGGTCTCTGGTCTAGTGTCTGAGTCTTTGATTCACTTTGAGTTGGTTTTGTCAGGGTGAGAGAGAGGGGGTTCATTTCATTTTGTTGAATGTGGATTTCCAGTTTTCCAGCACTGTTGGTCGCTGTCTTTTGGAGATGCCCTTGACAGGGACTGCCTTGGTGGCAGACAACATATGCCTCAAATAGCAATTGGTACAATTGCAGTGTTTATTAGGGTCAATTATCCTGGTATCCTTGGAAGTAGCAAAGGTTAAAGATAAGAACATCAAAGAGGGGGAGCAGGTGCCTTGCTGGAGGTCACCCACTGTGAAGTGGGGAAGTGAGAGTTCTGCGGGGGACACCTGTGTCCAGCTCACGCCCACCACACCACAGGGAGACCATCCAGGGTGCTCTTCCTCCCTCCCGCAGAGCCTCCCGTAGGTCTCGCAGGGATCTCAGACTAGTTCCGACTGTATTACCCTCCTGCTGCATCCTGAGGTGCCGTTTTGACTTCCTGCAATAGAAACCCAATCCCGGGTCCTGACCCTACGGGGGCCTGCTTCTCACATCACAGCAACTCGGAGAGCAAAGTGCCGTGGTTCCATGGCTCCATCCAGGAGCCTGCTCGCCTCCTCTCTGCTTTGTCTCTTAGTAAGTGGCTCTTTTCCTCAGGGTCTCATGACGGCTCCTGTCCCTAAGGAATAGCAACCATGTCCAAATAAGAGGGGAAAGTGGAAGGCCACTAGGGCAGGTCCCTGGATCCTTCCTCTTGGTCAGGGAAGGAGCAGTGTTCCCGCAAATCCTGCTGCAGACATCCACGCACATCCCGCCGGCCAGAGCTGTGCTCAGAATGTGTAGGAGCTTTGTCTAGGAGCCCCCAGGACCACAGGCATGCCTGAGTGGCCCGCCTCAGCGACACACACCTCCTGGGGAAACAGAGGCTGCAGGAAGGAGGAGGAGGACAGTGGGTCCTGAGCAGGCTGCCACCAGGGTCCCCACAGTGCCTTCACAGCCTCACTGATTCCTCCTGGCTCCAAGATAAAACCTAAACCACTGGGCATGGCACGTGGGGTCCTTCAGGCTCTGACTGGTCCAGTCCCCATCGGCCATTGACTCGCCAGGCTGTCACTTACCGGGCACTTTGTGAACAGCGAACTCTCCACACCCGGCACCCGTACATGCTGGGGCCCATCCCCCTGCCTGCATCACCAGGGTTCTCTGGTCCCCAGACACCCCACCTTCCCGGGCTGGCTGGGGTTACTTATTGTGTGAAACGGGCTTGGCCCTTACCAGAAGGCGCTTCTCGGCACCGAGCCCATCCCTCTCCCTCACTCACTGCGGTGAAGTGGTGCATGTCCAGCGCCGCAGGCCTCTGAGTTCTGGGCTGTAAAGTGAGTCGGAGGTAGACTTGTTTTAATTTTCCTTTGATTTTTTTTCTACTCTGTGTACTTGAACCACAGGTTGCTATTTCAGTAATACTTTTTAAGCCATTTTTTGTTAATAATCCAAATTTATTTCCCTTTGGTTCCAGTTGTTGAAATGGATGAAAACAGTGGACTTTTACTTCTAGAACTAAATCCTCCTAACCCCTGGGATTCAGATCCCAGGGCCCCTGAAGATTTGGCTTTTGGGGAAGTGCAGGTAAGAAAACAGTAAAATTTTAATATTCTTAGAAATAAAACAAAAATATCCTTCATATATATTCAGGGAAAAACAATACAAAACTTTAGAACAGATCCTAAAGGAGAACCATACAAAACTACTAGAGGAAGTTCAGAAATTAGCTGGATGTCAAATCCTCATCAGACAGAATGGTGTTTTAGTCTGTTTTCTGTCACTGTAACAAAATATGTGAGGCTGGGTAATTTATAAAGAAAAGAGACTGACCCATAGTTCTGGCAGTTCAAGAGCCTGAAGCTGGCATCTGCTCAGCTCTGGTGAGGGCTTCCTGGTTGGATGGCATCCCAATGGCAGGAGCCCGTGCAAGAGTGGCAAGAAGCACCTTTGTGAAAGGTGCCAGTCCACCTGTGACAACTTGTCCCCTAGGCAGTTGGGCTGATCCTGCATCAGTCTAGGGTGAGGCCTCCCACTAGGCTCTGCCTCTTAGCATCCCCCCACCTTTTACCGGCCATGATGGCATGGGGCTGGTCATACAGGAGACTGTGGGGGACAAGCCACATCCAAGCCCCAGCAAGGGACAGTGGTATATTTCTACATCTTGCCCTAATATCTTTCAAAACCTCCTTATCTATTTTTCCAGACTTAGAAGTTGGGATTTTTCAGAGGAAACATTAGTTTGGGAGAGACAATCTTAAATTCATTTCTCTGTGTGTTTGGAAACGTGGGCATGTTTGAGCAGTTACTTCTTCAGGAAAAACAAGGGAAGGCACCCCAGATGGGCAGAATTTGAGCTAATTTGGCCCCGACCTCTCCTGCCCTGCTCCATTGGCTTTGGTGCTGGGGCTCTTGCTACCTTATCTTTCTCAGGCCAGGCGGGGGCAGGATCAGGAGGAATGGGGTTGGAATTCCCCAGTCTGTGCTGGTCTGTGTAAGCCACTGTGTCTCCCAGGACCTGCATCCTGCAGGCTGAGCTGGCGGGTGATGGGAAGAGAAGGCCACGCAGGCCTCTTGACGGACATGGCGGGTCCATCCAGGCTGCTCCGCTGTGCCAACCCGCACCCGCACCCTCCTCGGCGTCATTCACTCATGTCCCTGTTCACAGCCACTCTCATGCTTAGATCCCCAATGCTGGCCACAGCACCTTGCAGACTGTGCTGTGAAGGACGAGTCACAAAAGATATTCATGGTGCAGGTCACACATAAATGCCAGATTTAGATAGAGTGAGCTTGGGTAAATCAATTGGTTTGACACCTAAAACCCAACACGAGAGCGTCTGCTCTGATAGAGTCAGGGCTGTGCTGGGAGTTTGTTCATTTCAGGCACCTGCTGAGCCGCAGTTGAGCCCAAGATCTTGCCTAACCTTGCTTAGGAACAAAACTCTCCGACCCGAGTTGTCAGCGAGCCAGGAGAAGCTTTCTGTTTACTTTTGCTGCCCAGTACTGACTCAATCACAGGAATCTCACTCTGCCCACAGGTAACGTATCTCACGCATGCCTGCATGGACCTCAAGTTGGGAGACAAGAGGATGGTGTTTGACCCTTGGCTAATGGGTCCTGCCTTTGCCCGGGGATGGTGGCTGCTGCATGAGCCTCCCTCAGACTGGCTGGAGAGGCTGTGCCGAGCAGACCTGATTTACATCAGCCACATGCACTCAGACCACCTGAGGTAAGGAGCCCTGGCACCACCTCGGAGGCCAGTAACGCTGCGATACGAGCAGGACGGTCCTCCAATTCTCCTGCAGTGACCACTCGCTCCGAAGCACTTCATTTGGAATGAAGAGAAGAGCACTAACAAAGACGGATGTGTGCATGCACTTTGCAGTTTCAATGTAACAAGGGCTTCCACGCTTTGTGCCAGTGGAAATGAGGAAGCTCTGTCAGGGGGACAGGGTTCACAGTCCCCTCACGTGCCACCCTTAGACTAGGCGGTGCAAGTTTAGGCTGAAGGTCAGCAGGATTGAGCTTTGGGGTTTTGTTTCCTCAGCTCAGCATTTATAACAGGAATCAGCCTCTGTTTCATTTTTTTTTTAAATATAAAGAGCCAGTGTAAATATTTTAGGCTCCGAAAGCCATGTAATCAGCATTGTGACCGAGTCAACATTACCACTATCATTCAAAAGCAGCCACAGATAGTCCTGAAAGGAAATGACTCTCCCAATAAAACTTCAGGGATGATGATATTTTCATATCACATAATTTTTATGAATCATATATTATTATTGTCTGTTTGATTTTCTTTACGATCATCTAAAAGGAGAACACAACTGACTTCAGCTTGCAAAGTCACACAAAAGCAGAGAGCAGGCCAGGCTTGGCTCCCGCCACTGGCTTGCCAGGCCTGGTCTACAGCCCCTAGAGCTCCTGCAGGACTCAGGAGCCCGAGTCAAACCCAGGCCACACTTTGCTGAAACCAGAGGAACTGGACACTGGTGATCCCGAAGAAGCATCCCTTACCCAGGCCGTCAGAGGAGAGAGGAGGGAGAAGCCACTCGTATTTGTGAATGAGCTGTATCAGAGGAGGGAGGACCTTCTCCCGCCCCTCAGCTGAACTGCAGGGTGGTGCTTGATTACCTGGTTTGCAAGCGTCATCACCTTTCCTCAGTTGCCATCATCCACACAGAGCCGTGGCCGCAGGGTTCTTCTGAGGCAGCTTCGCCTTCTCCTACGTGACAGAGTCACATAAATGCCATGGTTAGGGTTAATAGATTGGCTGTTGGTTGACTGGCTCCTTGCTGGTCTATTCTAAAGCACACGGGAACTATGGGGCATGGATATGCTTTTGTTTTTATTTTCTAAAGGCAGTAGTTTAATTTTTTTTAATTAACTGACTTAGTAACAGAGTACCTGCAACATGCTCCTTAACTGACCACAGCCCACTGCAGTGTGGTGGTACCACCGTCCAAAAAGTCCACTAATCGACCATCTGATTGCTTTGTCTCACACAAGCCCTTGGAACCAACTTTGCACAACTTTAGGCTTATGAGACCCTGGGTTCTTGTGCTGCACAGTGACTTGAAGTGTGTGGTACAACTTTGTATGGTTGGTCATGGCACCATGATAACAGTATCATGATAACGAGGCAATTGTTTTATGGTGTCTGCTATAAAATGTAATTGCCTAAAGTTCAAATGAGAACACTCTCTGGGAATGCACTGAGTTTTAGGGGCATGGGTAAGAATTTTGAATGTCATCTAGTCAGTCTATTCTTTAGCCACTGGCTGAAACCTTTTTAGGTTAGCTTCAGAGGCTTGTGTGGCACAGTTGTCATGCACCAAGACACTAGGTTCCACTGTAGTGCCCGACACCTGTGCGGTGTGTTGCCAAGAACCGATCACTGGAAAGTTGCTGAAGCTTGTGACTTTTACTCCCTGGAGTCATTTCTTTGGTTGACCATTTTCAACTCTTTCTTAGTCGAACAATAAGTGTTGAGTTCATTTGCTCCCAGTCATACCATCTGATCTTTATTTATTGAATAGGACCTCCCTGAATCACAAAAACAAGGGAAATGGTCAATGTATTCTAGCGGATAACCTTTATTCAAAGAAAGCTAGGCAATTCTTCCCCACCGGACCTATTTTAACAGTGTTGGAATGCGAACATTGTCAGTACAGTTGATAAATCCCATATGTGGACTTTGCTCATACTTTTCTTATGATTACATATTTTATTTCACCTGACATTACATTCTGTGTGTGAGTCTGATTCTTAAACTGGAGAGGACATTCTTGAAAGTTAGACCTGCCTTCTAAAAGAAGCACCAGGTTCAGAATCAGAAAATCCAGATGTGAGTGCCAACGTACTATTTGTGAGTTGTACATTTCTGAAGATGTTTTCTCGTCTACAAACAACCTCAGAACTCTTTGTGAGAATCAAATAAAGTGTGAAGAAGAGCCTAGAACTCGTGCACATTTGAAATACAGTAGGCAACTGGCCGTTCATCATTCGTCCTCGCCATACCCCACAATGGCACACACAACCTTGGCACATAACGACCCTCTACAGAGCTACCGTGTGGTGCGTGCACGCTCTGAGGAGAAAGCACAATCTCCTAGAGACTCTCCTTATCACTTCAATCAGCCTGGAGCAGAGATGCTCCTCTGGTCTCTGTTGAGGGTCTGATTTTCAATTCCTTGCTCTTCGGTCAACGTGTTGGTCTCAGGAACAGACAGTCTCTTATCCTAGACAACCCTATTTTTCCATCTTTCACCTTTCCCACTCTCTGACCCTAGTTACCCGACACTACAGAAGCTTTCCCAGAGACGACCGGATGTTCCCATTTATGTTGGCGACACGGAAAGACCAGTGTTTTGGAATCTGAAACACAGCGGTGTCCAGTTGACTAACATCAACGTGGTGCCATTTGGAGCATGGCAGCAGGTCAGGGATCAGTTCCCTTCTGTACTTTCCACCTGTGCTTTCTGAGGTTGACTTTAGATGAGGTGACTAAGAGAAAAGGCCATGTTGTTTGGACCTGTGCTGGGTAAATACTGCCTTCATTTAAGCTTCAAATGTTGCACAGTTAAGTAAAAGAGGATTAAAAGACGATTTATCTCCACTAACAACAGTAACCCTATAAGACAGGGTAATAAATCCCATTCCAAATAAGGGGCTTTTAAAAAATTGTCTGAAAGGTTTTTTAAAAAGGTCTGGTTAACCAGTGTTTCCAGAAGTGACAACCTTATCAAATACTGGATTAAAGCCCAAACTGATATACACAGTTGTTGGTTTTATTGTTAAATTCCAGGTAGACAAAAATCTTCGATTCATGATCTTGATGGATGGCGTTCATCCTGAGATGGACACTTGCATTATTGTGGAGTACAAAGGTACTTTCTCCTCCTTAGCAACAATGAAAAATGAAAAAATACTCTGGGTAGGAGTGATGGTGGTAGCCACCTGCAGCTTCATCCTGTTCTCATCTTCTCTGTATCTTCATTTTCAGAGGATCGAGTACATTGTATCCTTGTCTTAGTAAGACGAGTAGCCATTCCTATGTTCTTTTCAGAGAAAAAAATTACCAATAATCTAATGTACATATGAGAGGGGTGAAGATTTTTTCTACTGGGCAATCAATATTTTATATTTTATAGTAATTCTTATATTTTATAGTAATTTTATATTTTATATTTATAGTAATTTTTTCAAAAATATCTTTTGTGAATAAATGTCTTTAGTTACTTTCATCTCAAAATTTCATTAGGAAATCCAATCATACACTTTGGACTTTCTTATGAGAACATGGTCCTCCTGCCTTGATAATGACTTAAGTTTGAACTTTGCATAGAATTTGCAAAAGATAGAAGGATTCGTGATGATCGGGTCTTTCTTCCTTCTTTGCATCCTTTCGGCTTAATGTCTGGAGAGAGTTGGTTGAGACGGGTGATATATCTGCGACCCAGAGTGGAATCAATCTAATTATCTTCCTGAGACACCAGAATCTACCCGATCAAATGCAGTGATTCACTTGAAAATTTAGAGTATGCTACTGAAGTCTTTATATTTTGCAAGTTTCTTCTTTTTTTCCTTGAATGTAACCAATTCTATAGTAAAATAAGTCAGATTGTAGAGCGTACCTAGAAGACTGCTGGCGTGGGAACTCTAGCTGTGCTGTTTGAGATTCCACCTGAACATGTGTTCTCTTTCCACAGGTCACAAGATACTCAACACCGTGGACTGCACCAGACCCAATGGGGGAAGGCTGCCCGTGAACGCTGCTCTGATGATGAGTGATTTTGCTGGAGGAGCATCAGGCTTTCCAATGACCTTCAGCGGTGGAAAATTCACTGGTAATATTTTGTATCAGTGAGATACCAAACATCAGGCATGGCCCTTTGCTCAGTGATGTGAGAATAAGTACAAAGATAATGGAGATGTGCTTCCTCCCTGCAAGAAATTTGCAGCCTTCCAGGGAAACCAGACTTACAGCCACATATGTTGCAAACTGATGCTCCCAGCTCAGAATCTGATGATGGTACATGAAAGGAACACCAAGATCAGATGCAGGACAGGGAAGAGCTAAGAGAAAGATTGAACGGGGTTTCTGGAACCCAGCAGAATGGAGAAGGTGTGAGACTGGTGCCCAGGCTTAAATGCCCTTGGAATATGATCCAAAACAGCTCAGGTGGCATGTCCTGTTGTTCCTGTGTAAACTCAGCAGGGAGGGGCATGGACAGAAGGAGCCCTCTAAATTGTGGGATCCCAGATAGGAGCCCTTTTACTCAGAGCACTGCAAGAACAGAGCATGGCTTAGCAGGAGGAAAATGTGTAAGTGGTATATTTCTTTCATTAGGTATCCTCGACCTCAGCATCTGAGTGCTCACTACTTCTGATTAGTGGATCACCATGTTAGTAACGATCCCTGTCTGACAATGTGGCAGGAAATGCCCTCCTTGCAGAATGAAGTAGCCTCTCCCGCGCCCCTGCTTCCTTCTGCAGTCGGCTTCACAGCCTCCAGGATCAGGGAAGACAGGGAGGCTTCTGGCCCTGGGAACTCACAGTGTGCTAGGGAGGCACTCATTCCGGGTTAACCAGCACCGTGCCTGTCTGTGTGAGTGTGTGTGCAGGCATCAGCATCCGGGAGGAGCTGGAAGAGCCAGAAATGCTATCAGTGCCTGTATCTGGGTTATGGGTAGCTGCTGTTTTTCTTATGTTCTTATCTTTATCAAATGTCATGGCAATAATGATAGTAACGGCTCTCTGACCCTAATAACGATAGTAACGGCTCTCTGACCCTAATAATGATAGTAACGGCTCTCTGACCCTTGGCCCTGCACACTCTGGTCCTGCCTAATCCCCAGCTCACTCTCCCGCCCGTCTCCCGATGCCTGCTCTCTCCCAGCCGCCCTGCCTTCTGTTCCTCACCCTCGGCTTTCCAAATGTCCTCCTGCCAGGGCTTTGCATTGGCTCTTTCCCCTGCCTGGGGTCCTCCTTCCCACAAACTGTGTGACTGCCATCTTTTTGTCCAAGTCTCAATGGCCATTGGTTCCCTGACCACCCTGCCTAAAGACCCTCCTTCCCACCCACTTGCCCCAGACATCCTCTGTCCTCTGGCCCAGTTTTAATTTCTTCCTAGCACCTAACTCTCTGTGAAGACTTTTCTTATTTGCTTCTCTCACTAGAGCAAATGCTCCCGAGAGCAGGCACCTGCCTGGTCCTGTTCACTATTGTATTCCCAGTGCCTACAACCACTTCTGGCCCATAGTAGGTGCACAACAGATATTGATTGAGAGAATGGATTGGTGAATGACAATCTTGTGAAGTAGACATCAGGATTCCGGTTACAGAGGAAGAAGCCTACGTTGAGAAAATAGATAGTTTAACCCAATATTGCACAACCAGTATATGGTGGGGCAGGACCTTGATCCTAAATCTGATTCAACATTTATACTCTTAATTGCTTGCATTGTAAAGTCATGATAAATAGGCTTTATAATACTTTTATTATACTTTTAAAATACACTAAAAGTATGGTAATAATCATTTATGTGTTAGTAAAGTTAGAATTAAGTGCCTTTAAAATGTGCTCACACGCAAGGTGTGACTATACATGCTGACCTATGTATTTAGCTAGGGTCCAAAAAATTACCCCTATCAAGGAGAAGACCCAGTGCCTCAAAGCTTTATTCTGCTCTAGTTGTCAATCTTCCTTCTGAACAAGCTCCAGCTTACCAGATCATCCACTTTTCTGTGGTTTCTGAACAGAGGAGACTCTAACCCAAATACTGTCATTGCAGAGGAGTGGAAAGCCCAGTTCATTAAGACAGAGAGGAAGAAGCTGCTGAACTACAAGGCTCAGCTGGTGAAGGACCTGCAGCCCCGAATCTATTGTCCCTTCGCTGGGTATTTTGTGGAGTCCCACCCATCAGACAAGTATGGCTGGACACTTCGTACGGTTTTTACACACAAGTTCATGCATGCTGGAGGGGGTGACTGTGCTGGAATGCAATGGGAAGGGGAGAGAGGAGGGGAGGGGAGGAGCCCTGAGCTGGTTAAACAGCTGCCAGAGAAAAGGGAGCACGAGGCAGAAGACACCCAAGTAAGCTCAGAGAGGGATCCTCAGAGATCCCCAAGGGAAGAGCAAGGCATTTATTGAGGGCATGCCAAGAAGTGAACAGGGGGCTGTTAGCCAAGCCATCTAAATTAGCCCCCTGATGACCCTGTGAAGAAGGTGGCATGTGCCTGTTCTGCAGATCAGGAGTCTGAACAGAGGCAAGGGACGTGCCCCAGCCACCCTGTTGGAGAGTGGCACTGAGCAGCACACCCTGGTTTGCCTGGCTCCAGAACCTTCTCTGTGTCCCCTGCACCTCAGAATAGAATTGTGTCGTGAGGCTACGTTCTCATATCCTGGGATGTGATGTGATTTCTCTTGAGGCAACATAAATTCTTCAAATGCTTTGAACATCACCAATTTATGGAAAGATTGAATTTTCCAATCTCGTGCATTTTGTCAAAGCACATTGGTTAAGTCAGGGAAGACCTACACTGTTGATTCAATTCGGGATTCCTGACGCAAAAGAAATGCTTGGCAAATACTCAGGAATCAAAGACAAAACCAGGCAGTGTGGTTACATTTTCTCATCATGGAACAGCTTGATTTGAAGGTGTGGTGAGAGGCAAGGATTCTTTGTGACTGGTTCTGTAAGGATAGTGCTAGTTTCCTAGGGCTGCTGTTTAAAACTTGCCACGTACTGTAGGGCAGCTTAGGACACCACCAGCAAGTGGTCTCACGGATATAGAGCTGAGACTCTGAAGTCCAGGTGCGGTGGTCAGGCCTCTGCGGTTGCTGGGGAGGAGCTGCTCCAGGCTTCCCCACGCTGTCTGCAGGTGGCCTTGCCTGCGCATATCTGTGCCATCAGGGCACCAGTTGTGCTGGATCAAGGTCTACTCATGGCCTCATCTTACCTTGACCACCTCTGTGGAGTTTCTACCTCTCTGGAAGGGTCACTTCTGAGGGACTGGGGGTTAGCACACCAACGAATCTGTTTGGAGGGGAACCCAATTCAACCCATAACGAGTTTTTGTGTTAAAATGGAAATGTTTCATGACACAAATCAATATTATAGCTGTACATATTTTTCTAAATTAAATATGCAGATAGTTTTATTTTAATTGGACAGCATTTACAGTTCACTGAAAAATTGCAAGTAGAATTTGAAGAATGTTATGTTGTATTTAGAGTTGCTTAATGATTTATGAATGATTTATGAAGTCAGTATTAATATTAACAAGTTGCTACAAAAGTTTGTGAACTCCCTAAACTTGGATAGATATATTTGGTGGTGTTGTTCTTTTTTTTTTTTTTCACATCTCTGGTTGTATACAAAGTTTATTCACACTAATTCGTGTCTTTTTACCTGTACTTTGGATAATAATGATTGATCCTCACATTCTACCATCATTAATAACCCATGCCCCCCTCCCTTCCCCTCCAAATCCTCTGCCCTATCTAGAGTTCATTTAGTCTTCCCATGCTCCCTCTCCCTATCCCATGTTCATCTATTTATTCCTCCTATGCTCCCTCTCCCTATCCCACTATAAATCAGCCTCCTTATATCAGAGGAAACATTTGGCATTTGGTTTTGGGGGGATTGGCTAACTTCACTTAGTATTATCTTCTCTTTTTTTTTTTTTCTGAGCAATTTAGCAATTTTTTTTTTTTTGAATTTTTATTGTGGTTTGTTCAAAACATTTACAAATTTCTTGACATATCATATTCCACACTTTGATTTCAAGTGGGTTACTGAACTCCCAACCCTTCACCCCATACACAGATTGCAGAATCACATCAGTTACATCATCCATTGATTTCACAAATTGCCATCCTAGTGTCTGTTGTGCTCCGCTGCCTTTCCCATCCTCCACCCTCCCCCTCC
>NW_025999913.1:18816999-18825231 GCF_001458135.2 Marmota marmota marmota | reverse complement strand
GGGGGAGGGGGCGGCTCTGCCTCTCAGCAGGCAGCTGCTCCTCTTCTGCTGGTGGGTCGCAGTCCCGCCTGCCTTGCAGGAGTGATTGGAAGCTCTGTTCAGCCGTGGGCCACTGGGCCTTTTCTGCCGGTGGTCACCGTTCCGCCTACCTGGCAGGCGCTGGGGGTGGGGGGCAGCTCTGCCCCTCAGCAGGCCACTGGGCCTGCTCTGTGGATGGTCACAGTTCCCTCTACCTTGTCAGCGCAGGGGGAGGGGGCGGCTCTGCCTCTCAGCAGGCCGCTGCTCCTCTTCTGCTGGTGGGTCGCAGGCCCGCCTACCTTGCAGGAGTGATTGGAAGCTCTGTTCAGCTGTGGGCCACTGGGCCTTTTCTGCCGGTGGTCACCGTTCCGCCTACCAGGCAGGCGCTGGGGGTGGGGGGCGGCTCTGCCCCTCAGCAGGCCGCTGGGCCTGCTCTGTGGATGGTCACAGTTTCCTCTACCTTGCCAGCGTAGGGGGAGGGGGCGGCTCTGGTGGTGTTGTTCTTTATACTGGGGATTGAGCCCAGGGATACTCTACCACTGATCTCCATCACTTTCCTTTTTATTTTTTGAGACCGTGTCTTACTGAATTACTGAGACTGGCCTCAAACTTGCAATCCTCCTGCCCTGGCCTCCCGAGTTGCTGGGATTACAGGTGTGTGCCAGCATGTCCAGCAGATAGACACAGTTTTGAAGCTAGATATGCTTTTTCTTCAAAATCAAATTAATTCTTCTAAAAAACAAGCTAGTTTTGTCAATCTAGATTGGAATTACATAAAGATGAATTTTTGATGGTTAATTCTGTTATTAGAAAAATTTAAGTTTATAAAAACTTGAGCATGTGATTCTACTTTTTAAATTATAAATTTTATTAAATATGAATACAGATAAAGTTTTTCTGATGAAAATTTAGTACCTGAACCGAGATATAAGTTTGAAGTACACATTGGATTCCAAAGACTTGGTATTAGAAAAAAGAATGTCCAAAATCTCATTAAAAGTTTGAACTATTTTTTAATTGACAGATAAAATCATATATATTTATCATGTAATGATGTCTCAGGCTGTTTATATACATGCAGAATGACAGTCTAGCTGGTTGGCATGAAATGCCTCACACTGTCATCCTTCCTGTGTCGAGAACACTTCCCTTCCATTCTCTCAGTGTCCTCGATAGTTCTTCCAGAACGTGGTCATTGTGGATAATGAGCCATGCTGGGTGGCAGAGTTTCCTGGATAGCTGGAGTTTGTTTCTCTAGATATGGGAATTTTTGATTTTGGTAGAATCATCTTCTTGGAAAGCGCCTTAGGCCAAAATGTGTCTCTTCTTAACTTTTTTGCATTATCATCACCTCAGGGTTTTAGGATCTGCTGTGACAGTCTGCTGTCCCCAAGATCCACGGAAGCTGCTGTAGCAGAACACTGTCCACGGGGTGTTTGCCCCAGCATCAGCAGCCCCAGGCAGAGAGACGCTGAGTGTCCTTCTCGTGGTCTTGCCAAGAAGTTGTCATTCTTCCTGCTGGGACAAATCCCTGCACCTCCCCATTCTGCTTTTGGATCTGCTGCTTCTGACCACCTGATTAGTCAGGAGTCAGAAGGAGGCTCAGCGTCACTGCCTCGCATCACATTAGGTGCGAGTGCTACGAGCAGGGCCCTGGCAGCTCTCAGTGAGGGACCGTGGAAGCTTGGTCGGTTCATGGGTTGTGGAGTGAGTTTGTAAATAGGAACTCAGATCATGGCTTTCACCTGTGAGAACTGTAAAGAAATCCTTTGCTTTTAATTATCCTTAATTGTCTTCTCTATAACCCAGATCCAGTCCCTTGGAACATTATTGCATTTCTAAGTCACGAGATCGGTGGTCCTAGTTTCTATTTGAAAAAAAAAAATCATATATACTCTTTTTCCTAGGCAAACTCCTATGATGAAGTTTGAAAGTTATAAAAAAAAAATCTTTTGGGATTGTGGATAATCCTGGATGCGAGTTTAAGGAGTGTGCTCCCACTGAAACCTGTTCAATCTCAAAAATATGTCAAGAGCAGTTTTCCCTTGGAAACTGCCGTAAAGAAGGGGTGAAATTTAAGAGCTCTGTGTCACACAGGCGACAGTCTCTGTGCAGCTTAGCTGTGAGGGATTCAAGTGGAGGAGGCACGGCAGGACTAGCAGAGGGAGCAACAAGAGACGCAAGGGGGGGGGGAACCTCGGTGTGCGGGATGCAGGCTCAGCACGTGTTTCCCAGACGCTCGAAGGTGCTGGCCCGGGACACTGGGTGAGGCTCTCCAGTTTCCTAAGGGAACCAGGAGTCCTCTGTAGTTCAGTGTGTCTCTCGCTCAACTCAATGTAGAGTTAAATGGCAGTCAGTTGACAAAAATAAGTTTTCAATTCCCCTTGGAAAAGATGACATAGCTATGGTCCAAAGACTTCTTCTGAGCAGAGGGGCCAGCCCAGTGACCCGCCAGTGGGGCGTGGATGCTGATCATGTGGATGTCAGGAAGAGTTGATGGGATCCTGGAGGGAGGTTCCCAAGCCTCAGTCCTGGAGTTGTAGGAATCTGGAGAGGGCAGGAGGTCCGGGGGTGGCGAGGGCAGGTGGCTGGGGTGGCTCAGGGAGGCAGACTTTAACCAGCTGGCACAAAATGACTTCAAATGTCGACTTCTGCAGTGCCTGCCAGCTAGATATCACTTCTGTCCTGAAGGCTTCAGAAAGGGGTTCAGGAGAGACCCTAGAGCCACTCACAGCTGCCACATCACAAAGCATGGGGACTAAGGAGAGAGATGGAAGACAAGTGTGAGCAGCCTCCATCCTTTGCCATGTGTGGAAGTGCTCGGCAGAGTGCAGGTCATAGGTCTGCAAAGAGGGGAGGCCAGAATTGGGATCTGCACTGCATTCCACCTGGGTCTGTATTCTCCTGCTTACTAACAGTGGGACCAACTTGATTCCATTTTCTGTGAGCATAAGAATGATTTTAAAGGGTTATTTTGGGGGCTGGGATTGTGGCTCAGTGGCAGAGAGCTTGCCTTGCACACGTGAGGTGCTGGTTTCAATTCTCAGCACCACATAAAAATAAATAAACAAAATAAAGATACAGTGTCCACCTGTAACCAAAAAAAAAAAAATTAAAAAAAGGTTATTTTGAGAATGATAAGATCATGAATGTGCGCTGCCTTGCCTGGCACATGGAAGGTTCTCAAAAAACATCATTTTCTACAGCCTTCCTTTCTTTCCCTCTCTTGATTGTGTACTTAATAGTTCAGAGCAAAGGATTGAATGCAGGTTTTCTGAAAGCCAGTTCTGAGATGGTGAAATGACGTTGAGCATTTCAGCTTGGCAGAGGGATGGTCACCAGGAGAGGCAGCAGGCACTGGATGAGACCCCCAGGTCTCCCATCCCTCTGCCCTGCAACCTAGCAGGGCAAACAGGTGTTCGTTTCTGCCAAGGCAAACAGCTCACACCACCTGGTCTCCGTCACCGAGGGCAACCATACAGAGGCATGGAGCAGGCCCCTGAGGACTCTGAACAGCAGGTGGTAGCAGGCAGATCTGGGGAGGAAGTGAGAATTTGAAGTACCAATGAATCAGCCGTAATTCCCCCATTTTAAAAGAGCACCGTGTCTCCCAGCTGTATTCAAGGACAGCCTGAATCTGGCACCACGCCCTGGTGGGAACTGAAAGGTAGGGAAGTCTTCTGGGTGTGGGGGTTTGTTTTTTCCATCTTCTCCCGTCCATTCCCAGGCAATCGACCCAGCAGCATTGGCAGGAACGCCTGCAGTCATCGTGCAGGTACCTGAAACTGCAAGGGCAGGGATCCCTTCTCTCAGTTCAGGTAATTTTGGCTCCAAGAGGGGGAGAGATGCCTGTTGCTGTTTTTCTCTCTCTAACCTCTCACCACTTGAGCCCAGAAGCAGGTGTGGTTTTTAGAAAGATTTGGGAGGTAACCAAGTTAAAATGGAATCATTAGGGTGGGCCCCAATACAGTTAGCTGGTGTCCTCATAATGGAAAAATCTGGACAGAGAAACACATATGAAGGGCAGATGATGTGAAGAAACAGGGAGAAGCTGTCTAAAAGGAGATGCGGGAAGCAGGTCTTTCTCTCACAGCTAGCACCATTTCATTTCTAGCCTCCAGAACTATGATACAGAACTTTTCTGTTTGTTTGAATTTGTTTTTAAGCATCACCGTCTGTGGTACTTTGTTATGACGATTCACACAGTAGATGTGATACATGTGATAATTAAAGCACTGCATCAAGGGTCCTGTATCACATCTCCATCCAGCGCCAATTGGTACAATGTAGATGCTAAGTAGACTGTGGAAAGTTACATATGAATGTTGAATCCCCAGAGCAGCAACTATAAAAGCTACACCACAAGACACAGTAAAAACACATAATAGGCAGACTAAATAGAATACCAAAAAATATGTAAATAACAGAAAAGAAGGAAAGGGGAAACAGAAGAATGAAGAACAAAGAAAATAGAAAGCAAGTTAAAAAAAATGGTAGACATAAACCCCCAAATACCAATAATTACATTAAATAAAAGGATCTACAGACATGGGAGTGATGCCCTTGGGGGTGTTCTAGAGAAGCCCTGCCACAAATAGAGTAACACCGAGTGACCCCACTCAGCACCACGCAGAACAAAAATCCATCTGATGACCAGTGAAATGTTGAGATATAATAAAGTGTTTCTTTTTAAAAATTTGCCCCCAAAATTGGATATTGTAATATTGGATATTGTAATATTGGATATTGAAAAATTGTAATAATGGATAAAAGAACAAGACCCAGCCCCATGCTCTCTATAAGGAACCCATTTTAAACATAGCAAAGTAGGTGAGTTAAAGTGAAATGATGGGGAAGTCACACCATGTCAACCCTGATCCACAGGAAGCTGGATCGCGCTAGCATCAGAAGATTCAGCCTCCAGAGAAGAAAAGCACCAGGCGTACAGGGACACAGCGAGGGTCGATGCACCCAAGGTGCATCCTCTAGAGAGCTGTGACAGGCATAAACGTGCTTGTGCTGAAAAGCAGAACTTCAAGTACATGAGACAAAACTGGTAGGACTGAGTACAGAGGTGGAAACCCACAATTACTACTAGACGTCAGCATTCTTTTCTTAGTTATTGTTAGAACAAGAAACAGGAGATCACAGGGACATAGAAAACTGGATCTGATTGACAATTATGAAGAACTCACTCCAAAAGAGCAGAAGACGCAGACTTTTCAAGGATATATATTCGCCAAGAGAATCCGTCTCCTGGGCCATAAAATAAACCTTAACCAAGTATAATGTATGCTCTCTAATCATTTTGGAACCACACTGGAAATCAAGAGAAGGCCACTGGGGAATCTCCAAACACTTGAAAATTAAACAACTTCTAAGTAAATCCATGGACCAAAGAGTCAGTCTGATAGGAAGCTACAGAACATTTTGATGTGAAAAAAATAAGAAAAAAAATATTTGTGGGATACACACCAGGGGCAGATTCATGCCACCTGCCATCCCAGCTACTCCAGAGTCAGAGGCAGGAGGATGACTGGAGCCCAGGATCCAAGGTCAGCCCAGGCAACAGAGTGAGACCTGTCTCAATCAATCAATCCGTCAATCAGTCAATAAAGACATGTGGCATACAGATAAAGTAGTTTTCACAGAGAAATTTACAGCCTTAAATATTTACATTCTAAAAGAGGAAAAGTATCAAGTCAACAATCTAAGCTTTTACCTTCTAAAAGAAGAGCAAAATAAACTCAAAGCCATAAAAAAGGAGATGATAAATGTTAGAGCAGATGTCAATGAAATTAAATACAGAAAAACAATGAAACTTAAGCCGGATTCTTTGGAAAGGTGAGTAAGACAATAAACTTCTAGTTCAACTGACCAGGAAAACAAGAAGAGGTGACTGTGAGAGCGGAGATCTCCACAACCCCAGAGCCGTGAAAATACTGATAAATACCATGAGTGCTTCTGTCCACCAATTTCCCCTGAAATAGGCAAATCCCTTAAAAGCCATGAACCTCCAAATCTCCAACAAGAAGCAGTCTGTATTTACTAGATAAAGTAATTATTTTAAACATTCCAAAACTGGAAACTTCACACCAACATTGTATGTTGCAAATTCTGACCACCTTTTTTTTTTTTTAAATGGTACTGAGGATTGAACTCAGGGGCATTCAACCACTGAGCCACATCCCCAGTCCTATTTTTGTATTTTATTTAGAGACAGGGTCTCACTGAGTTGCTTAGCACCTCACAGTTGCTGAGGCTGGCTTTGAACTCACAGTTCCTCCTGTCTCGGCCTCCCAAGCCGCTGGGATTATAGGGGATATAATTTGCCCTAAATCATCAGTCCCCAGTACTTCCCCTTTCCCTCCCCCTGTTCCCTTTCCTCTATTCTGTGGGTCTGTCTTCTATTTATTTATAGTTTTTATAAGTGTGGAACTCACTGTGGTATGTTCATGTATGTACAAAAGATAGTTTGAGGCAATTTCATTCTGCCTTTTCCCTTTCCTGTCCCTTCTCATTCCTCCTCAATTCCCACTGGTCTCTCTTTTCTTTTCATAGGATTGGTTCCCCTTTCCTGCTTTTTTTCTTTCTGGCTTCCACACAGGAGAGAGACATTCAACCTCTGACTTTCTGGGTTTGGCCTATTTCACTTGGCATGATATTCTCCAGTTTCATCCATTTATGCCATAATCTCATTCTTTTTTATGGTTGTGTAGAACTCCATTGTGTCTACATTCCACATTTTCTTTATCCGTTTGTCTGTTGGAGAGCACCTGGGTTGGTTCCATTACTTGGCTATTGTGAATTGCACAGCTAAACACATTGATGTGTAATTGCCATTCTGATTGGAGTGAGAAGAAATCTTGCTATAGTTTTTGATTTGTAGGATATTGTGTGGGTATAGACAGTCTCAGAAAAGGCAACGAAACTAGACTAGTCAAAACAATTCTGTCAACACAAAACTAAGCTGGAGGATGCATGCCATCCAATTCTAGGATAAACTGTACAGCTATGGAAATCAAGATCAGGTGGTGTTGGTGACGGGCTAGACACACACAGAACAGGACAGAGCAGGGAATCCAGAAATGATCCACAAAGCACGGCCAACTGATTCTGACAAAGGTACAATTTGGGGAAATACAGATGCAAAAAAAGCAATCTCTTGGAGAAAGGAAAGTCTTTAATAAATGTTATTTGAGCAATTTCACAATGATCTGCAAAGAGAACCTCTAAACCTCACACCATATATACAAAAAGTAGAGATGAATCATAGGCATGTATGTAAATTTTATAAAACTGTAAGACTTGTAGAAGAAAATCTTTATGACCATGAGTTAGATACTTCTTAGATATGACATTGAAAGCATGACAAAAAAATTAACAGAACATTATAAAAATTAATAAATCTTGATGTATAAAGGAAACTCAAAAGAACAGAAAGGCCAACTACAGACAGAATATATTACCAAACTAGTGTTCACAGTACATGATACATTCTTAATACTCAGCAGTAAGACCACAACTTCAAATAATAATTTTTAAAAATAAGAAGTAAGAAAGTAAAAAATGGGCAAAATGTTTTAGCAGCCACTTTACCAAAGAGGATCTATGGATGGTAAATTAGCTATGAAAAGATGCTCACAGGCACCAACCATCAGGGAAGGCAAGTCAACACCACAGTGCCCCTGACTATTAGAATTAATAGCCTTCTGGAAAATCCACAATGCCAAGTCCTGGCAAGGACACAGAGTGACAGGAACACACACTTACCACTGTTAGCAAGCTGGAAAAGGGGTTAGCAGCTTCTTTAAAGGTAACCTTGCATCACGATCTAGGAATTCCACCCCCGGGTATTTACTCTAAAGCTATTTAATCTTTATTTACCAAATGCTATGCAAAAACATGAATAGCAGCTTTACTCCTAGTCAACACATTGTCCCAGCTGACCTTCAGCAGGTGGGTGGGTCAACATGCAGGGGCTTCAGTCAGTGTAAGAGCAACCTCTGTGTACAGGGCACAGGTGCCTCTTGGGCACCACGGATGGCAGAAGCCAGTCTCCAAAGGTTGCCCTCCACTTGACTCTGTTCATACAACATCCTGGAAAGGGCAAAGCCAGGGGTTGGAGAACAGGCTGTGCACAGGAGTTAGGGCTTGGGGCATCTGATTACAGAGGGAAGCTCAAGGAGAACTGTGCGTTGAAGCCATAGGAGT
>NW_025999913.1:18778955-18816618 GCF_001458135.2 Marmota marmota marmota | reverse complement strand
CCCCCGCCCCATTCAAATAACTGCCTCTCAGGAAACATGGAAATTAAAGAGCAAAAAAGGTGAACCGTTCCTAAGGAGGCCTCCCATTAAGCCATGGTAGGTGAAGCTAATATACTTAAATCATATCTGTGAGGCCATAAGTTGGTATTTGCACATTTTATAGAATTCACAATCTCTCGTAGAAACAACAGAAGATATCTACCCATTGAGTAGGATTTGGAGCATAGTTTTATTATTTGAAATGCTAAATAAAACTGTATAGATGTTTGAACTTTGCTTTTATGATCCCATTGATTAGAGTTTATGGGATCCTGAGTGAACTCATGACTCAGGCCCTCACAGAGTGTCTTTATGAGCAGCTACCACCTGCTTCACAAAATCCACTTTGAGATGGGTTTCCCGTCCAGGGAGAGGCTGCCACGTGCTGGCGAGAGGTTCGCCCCCTCGCTGCAGAGCCACGCCTCTCTGCTTATCTGACTTTACTGCTGTCAGGAAACCTTTTGCAGCCTGTTTCATGACCACCTTCAGGTAAGGCTGCCTCCGGCTTCCTCCAGGGGCCACAGACAGCGCAGTAAGAGCCGCGGGCTGCGTGCAGTCCAGGTTCTGCACCGCTCGTTGGGACCAATGCTCTGCCCACTTCAGACTTCATCTGTCTCATCCTTAAAGCACGACTCGCCACTTTGAAGCCAGTTAGCTACATGTGCGGTCACTCCGTGTGGCCTTTTCTGGTGTGTCCCCTTCCTTTAGCCTTCCCGTGGACATCACTGAGCTGCCCCACACCTTCCTGACGTTCTTCAGTAGGATTGGCCTAAGGTTAAAAGATGATTTTTTTTTTTTACCATATTCACACTTTTGCTGAAAAAAAAAAACTTTTTAAAAAAATATTTATTTTTTAGTTGTATGGACACAATACCTGTATTTTATTTATTTTTATGTGGTGCTGAGGATCGAACCCAGGGCCTCACAAGAGCTATACAAGCGCTCTACTGCTGAGCCACAACCCCAGCCCCCCAAAATGATTTATTTTATCAATGCTGTCCCTCAGTCATGTATCACTTATCTTATTTTATGTTTTTTTATTGTTTTTTTTTTGGGGGGGGGTGGTACTAGTGATTAAATCCTGGTACCCTTAACCACTGAGCTGTAGTCCCAACCCTTTTTTAAATTTTTATTTTGAAACAGGGTCTAAGTTGGTTAGGGACTTCCTAAATTGCTGAGGTTAGCCATCAACTCACAATTGTCCTGCCTCAGCTGCCCCCAGGTCACTGGGACTACAGGTGTGCACACCGTGCCCAGCACTTTCCATGTAGTGAGCAGGCCTGTGCTAGGCGCTGGGGACTAGAGGTCAGTGGCCGTCCCCAGTTATGGTTTACTGGAAGAGAGACACTTGAATACAGTGTGATGAATGTTCTGATGGCCAAGGGCACACAGGTGGTGGTGAGCAAAGGACTCCTGGGTGGTCACAGACCAGCAAGGTGAACAGGTGTGGACAGGAGGCTGCAGCCAACAGGGAGAATAGAGGTCTGTGAGGGGCAGGGGAGGGGCATGTCTGGGACTGCACCCTGGAGGGGTGGGGAGCCAACAGGGCATCCAGTGAGGAGCAGGGACACAACTAGACGCCAGGTTGCATGTCTGTATGGTGGAGAGGACAGGAGGGCTGATCCTGTGACGAGGGACGGGGACAGGGATGAGAACTCAGAGGGAAGAAATGTGATGAGGGATTGCAGGGACTTGGAGAGGAGGGAGGGGGTTGACATGCTACCCAGAGGCTGCCTTTGGAGGCGACTGAAAGCAAGTCTGTATGTGAGCAGCTGGCGGACGTCACCCTCAGCACCACCGTGCCCTTCAGAGCTCGGCCTCTCGACGTGGATTTCGTCATGGCTCTAGAGAAAGCAAAGCATCGAGAAGTTGTGGAATTTGGTGATGCCACACATGGTGTTTTAGGAAGAGGCTCGAGATGGGACACTGAAGGCAGGGAGTCCAACGGCAGCAAGAGGAAGAGAGAGTGGTGGCCCTGCCTTTAGATGAAGGACCTCAGTCACGGGGGGACATTGATGGGGACCGAAAGGGAAGGGCTTGGATGCCTGTGGGTGCAGAGACAACAACTTTGCTCACGTCTGCTCATTGATTCCAAGCTACAGATGCTTCCGTGTGCTTTGTCTGTCTCACCTGAGCATTCCAAGTCCAGGCAGCCACGCCGTAGCACATAACCGGCTGTCTGCCCAGACCACGCCTTGGCCTCCCGTTCTCCCTGCCTTCCAGTGTGACACAGAGTTGGAAAAGCTACAGCTCTCGAGAGAGGTCCTGGTTTGGTGTCAGATCTGGGAGCGCCCCCCCCCCCCGCCACCGGGGTCAGTAGGAGCTGGGTCCAGGATGGATTGTGACTGAGCATGTGTGTGGTCTCAGGACAGGGGTGTTGAGGGTGGGGGGTTCTTAATGGCTTTGAACCAGGGACTTTTCAGACTTGCCTGGAGTTGGGGGAAGCCCCTCCCTGCAGCCATGCCTGCTGGGGCTGTGTGGGTCCTGGGCTGGACTGCCCACTCAGGTCCCAGCCAGTTTTCTAGACCTGAGGTTTCTTCTGCCTACAGCGAGCAGGGTAGAGGTGACGCTCTCGGGAGGCATTGTGGAGACAAGCTCTGTCTGTCGCACCTTCCAGTCCAGCCCTCAGGTTTCCGTGGACTGATGGGGGTGGCTGTTAAGAAGCGGGGACTCTGTCACTGTCATAGTCAGAGCAGCCTCTGGGAAGAAACCTTCTTACATGGGAATGCCCTTCTTTCTCAGATACATTAAGGAAACAAACATCAAAAATGACCCAACTCAACTCAACAACCTTATCAAGAAAAACTCTGATGTGCTCACGTGGACCCCACGGCCTGGAGCCACCCTTGACCTGGGCAGGATGCTGAAGGACCCAACAGACAGGTTTGTCTTGAATGTTTATGGAAGATGAAAATGCTTTATAAACGTGTTTCAGTACTTTGAGAAAAAAAAGGGCTTCTCTCTCACTCTGGACAGGCTCCTGTCTTGGAGTCTGCTGAGTTGCTTATTAAGCTTCCTATGCCATGAGATCCACATAGCACCTTGAAAACTATAGCTCTTATTATTTAAGTTAAGTAAACTAATACATATGTTTCAAATCTCAGGGAAAAGAAGACAGTCTGCTTCCAACATTTCATCTTCACCTTACTAAAGGGTGAAGAGTAAGTTATTTTCTGATATGGATCAGCTCAAATTTTGCCGCAGTCCGGCTGCAGCAAAATAACCGGGGGGTGACGAGCAACTTGTGTAGGGATTGATACAGCAGGAGTAGGAGCCGTTTATTGCAGGACAGGAGGGGTATATATACATTCCACACAGCTTATCTTAAATAACATAAACTAGATACAGCAGTCAACCAATCAGGAATCTCCACACTTAATGGCTCACTGGCGTTACTTCACAAACCACTCTCTCTGGCAAAATGCCAGGCGCCATTCTGACTTGTTTACAGACTCTAACAAAATTTATGTTGCTTTATATAAGTAAAAACAACAAACAAGAAAGCCCGTCTTCCCATCAGCGCAGACCCTGCCGACCACCTGGCCCACAGGCATCTCCTCAGCACAGGCAGTGTGAGTCACACTGAGGTCACAAACAGCAGGGTTCACACTGAGGGCACAAACCTGGACCTAAGTCCTCTCCCTGAGCCAAACAGCAGCCCAGGTTTCTTCCCGGCATTTGAAGTGCACTAATCTGGGGGAGGGCCGTGCACCCCTGGCCCAGCCTTGCCACGTCTGCATGGAGGGTCAGTCAGACCATTTTGCCCGTCAGCTGGCTTTCCACCCAAACTAGCTCCCAGTCAATCTTCATGAAGTTTTTACATGTCCATCTTTCTTCTGCAGCATCTTGGCCTCGGCCTCAATCCCACTGCTCACAGCTCCTCACCTGGCTGCCTGCAGTGACCCTGACTTGTGTGTGCACCTGTCCCCCACCCCCACATCCAGCTCCATGCAGGCATTTTTCAGTCTGCAGGTCCCACACCAGAGGGGGGTTGTAAAATCAGTGTCACCTCCCACAAACGCATCTCCATTAAAGGACAGAATGGGGTGGAATGGAGGAATAGAGCAGAACAGAACAAAATAGCAAAGGCCCGCGGGCACTGCACCTAAGAAGGGTATTACTTCATGAAACCTCTGTTCACAGAGAGCCCTGGCTCATGGATTCTGATGTAGAGGCAGCTCTCGCTGGGACTAGAGGCTAAATGTTTGAAAGCTCCTGTCCTCATTGCTGACAAGTGAATCTTTCTCCATTGTAAAACCATTCCTGTTCCTTCCCTGCTTAAAATTTCTTCAAGATGTCCCCAAAGTCCCCAGGACAGAAGTGGCTCTCCTCTTCAGGTCAGGCGTGAGAGGTGGTTATCAGTGGCGCCCAGGCGCTCTCGTCATTCAGCACTGGGCTCGTCATCTCCCTGGAGCCCCAGAGGCATCCTGCTGCACTCATTAGCAAACTTGAGTGAACATCAGAGGCCGGAGGGACTTACAATGCAGCTCCCTGGGTTCCCGTGCAGGTTCCGAATCCATAGATCTGAGGTGGAGCCCAGGAATCTGCATTTGTAGCCTGGTGCCACACCAAGGGCTTCTGGGAAGCCAGAGCCACTGGTGTTGGGTCTCAGTGCTAACACTCAGCATAAGGGACACAGAGAGTAAGAGCTTAAGGCCTCCTTTGGAGGGGACAGGAGAGGTGCCTCTGCAGTCCTTGGCATTTAGGGATGTCTTAGGAGGGGGAGGCTGGAATGGGGATGGGGAGAGGAGGGGAAGGGACAGGGGGCTCCAGCCAGAGGCAGTGGTGGGTGCTGGAGAAGGGGATAATAGCACTGTGCATTTTGTGAGTGTAGGAATTTCAGAGTGATGGACACATGCGTTGATTTAGGAATGATTTATTAAGCGCCTCCGTTCACCAGACCTCACACGGGTACAGGGCATACAGCTGTGGGGAAGTCCCTGCCCTCGGGGGTCTCACGTGCCTGAGTTCAGGGCTGGTGAGAGAAGGAGCAGGAGGCGTGGACAGGACTCCTCAGGGAGGCCCGGCTGGAGGAACCCTGCCCCTGGCTCAGGCGGAACTTTCCAGCAGCCTCAGCCTCTGCTCCGGAGGCCTTTGCCTTCCCCGCCTCGCACTCTCCCCTCACTGTTGTCCCTCTGTGTCTTTAAGCAAGGGCATCGTGGAGCCTCCAGAAGGGACCAAGATCTACAAGGATTCCTGGGACTTCCAGCCATACCTGGACACCCTGCATGCCGCTGTAGGCGACGAGATCTTTCTGCACCCATCCTGGATAAAAGAATACTTCACCTGGGCTGGATTTAAGAATTATAACCTGGTGGTCAGGGTATGCCTCACTGTTGCTCCCTCGCATGGTGGGGATACACGGAGTCCCCTCTGTCTACCAATCTGTCTGTCAGTGAGTGTCATCACGTCCTGCCGCCCGCCTGGCAGAGAACAGATCTGGCATTGTGAAAAACATCCCCTCCTTGTGCAGTGGGGACTGCCCTGAAGTCCAGCGCAGTTTTATTTGGAGGCATCCGTCCTCTCCTATCACTGTGGGCTGCCAACGTCTGTGTCTGTCTGTGGGTGTCTCATTTTGGTCTCGGTGTTTGGCATGGCAGGGATGAGTACTCAAACAGGGGGGCGAGGAGGTGGGAGCCACCCAGAGGGTGGAGACAAGGGAGAGGAGACAGAGCAGGTAATTTGTACCCACAGATGTGCTGAGGACAGAAGGCACCAAGAGTCGGGCTAGGTCGGACACACCCCGGCCACAGCAGTGCACAGGGCAACCAGACAAGAGCTCAGGTTAAAACCCGACGGCAGAGCTGGAGGTGTACGCGAAGGCAAATCAGCTACCAGCAGACGGGGTGCAGGGAAAGGGGCCTGAAATGGGCATCAGGACTGCCAGGTCAACGAGCAGCCAGCCAAGGCCACGTAGTGGGGCAAAGGCTAGGGATGGCACCAGGAATGCACAAACCTCAGGCCCTAGAGACAAGTGTCGGTCACCCTCAGGGAGACAGCTGTTCCCCAAATTACCTATCAATCCCTGAATATTAATGCCACGCAGCACCCTGCTCAAAAACCGTGACTCCCCAAAACCTCCCTGGGGGTCATTGCCCGTCTGTGACAACGTTTTTGCTGGTCAGTAGTGAAAAAAGTAAAGATGTGGTTATGCATGTTGGTACAGAGATATCACCTCTTTTCCTGGGATGAATTATTAGTGTTCCAAGATTGTTTTCGAGGCACTGCCATCTTCCTTGAGTGACATACAAGGACAGCAGATGTCAGACTTTTTTCCCAAGTCATCACTTGGCAAAATAAAATGTTGTTACCTGGGTTAGCTCCCAGATGTTTTTAGGAAATTGTCTTTGAAATCTGAAGACCTGGGAGCTGGGGTTATGGCTCAGCGGCAGAGCACTCTCCTAGCGCGTGTGCGAGGCCCTGGGTTAGATCCTCAGTACCACATAAAAATAAATAAATAAATAAAATAAAGATTAAAAAAAAAAGAAATCCAAAGACCTGGGAAACATGGGTCTAAATGATATTTCACTTGGACAATTAGTATGGAAATGAGGGGAAACATTGCAGCTTTCTATGAGACTTGATGCGTGGCTGCCCAGAGACGGACAAGCAGCCCACGTTTTGTTTATCCCTCACCTGATGTGCTTAAGATCGTGACGGCCTGCTCTGTGAATCGGACTGAAGGTAGTGGTAGCAAGCAGTTCTGCTTGTAGAAGGCTAGGGTTCGAATGTCCTCCAGGCCTGGGGGTCGGAGGGGGACTAACCCAACTGCCAACACACTGCTGTCCTTCAAGGACATCAGGCCCAACATTCTTAGGGTTTGTCAAAGACCTCGACCCCCAGTAGATGTTCCCCTTCCATGTGCACAGATGATCGAGACGGATGAGGACTTCAGCCCCTTTCCTGGAGGGTATGACTACTTGGTGGACTTTCTGGATTTATCCTTTCCTGAAGAAAGACCAAGCCGGGAGCATCCCTATGAGGAGGTAAGCAGCATCGGTGGAGGGGCCTCCTGCCTCCTCCCTCCCTTCCTCCTCCTCCCCTCCCCGCCTTCCTCCTTTCTCCCTTTCTGGTTTTACAATAACTTTAGATTAACAGCGTTTCAGGGACAGCACGCGTATTGCTGACCCCCTACTTTGAGATTGTGTATTTGTCCCAGCTCACAAGCCTCTCTTAGCTCAAGTGCCCCTCTGCCTCTTCCTGAGCCATCTGTGGAGACTGGCTTCCCACCTGCTTCCTTCCAAACACCCTCGGTCTCAGCTGCTGTTAGACCTCGCTTTTCCTCTGTCCAGTGGCGTCTCCTCCCCCAGGTGGACCCACTGGGTGTCACAGTGAAGGAAGTCAACATAAACCCATGTGTGAGTGTGTTGTCACACTCCAGTTCTGAGCAGACCCCTCAGCAGCAGGGGGTCAAGGAGAGAGCCAAGGCTTGGGAGATGGTCAAGCTTGGGACTGGTGCCCAGCCCTGCTGGTCATGGTCTCTGGTTCTGAGGCTTAAGCAAGTTCTTTCACCTGCCACCTTGGCTTTTCCCTTCCATGGGGCATGTTCCCACCGGGTGGATGCATTAATCAAATGATATAATATACATGAGCGTGCCTTGCAAAGTAGAATTCTGTATGAGTGTTGGAGTCACTAGGTAAGTTTCAAGTCTGCCCTTGAGTTTTTTGCAGGTACCATTTAAATGTGTGAAGCCCTGATTGTAACAGAGGTAATCGATGTGCTCTTAAATCGCACTCTAGTACATTGGCTTGGATCTTTACATTTCATGAAGTACTTGCTATTGAAGAGAACCTTATGCTGAAACCTCAGTAAAACCCATAATCACCTACCTGACTCACAGGTCTTGGAAAACTGGGGTTTTACATGTAAGAGCCCTGCACAAAGCACCGTATGGATTAGGAATGGGTTTACACTTTTCTTATTTTAATTTTTTTGAGATGGAATATCCTTATGTTGCCAGGCCTTGAACTCCTGGGCTTAAGCGATCCTCCCTCCTCAGCCTCCTGAATAGGAGAGACTGCAAGTGAACAGGACCACGCCTGGCTACGTTTCCTCCCATCTTAAGCAAAAGGAATCTTCTCAAGATTTGTTATATGACGTTTACCTAGCTTGTTCTATGCCAAGCCCAGTTTTACGTGTGTTGCAAGTATTAAGTCGCTGAATCCGACACAGCCCTAGGTACAGATACTACTCTTGTCCCATTCTACGATGTGATACTCAGGAGTGAGATCACTCACCAAGGTCATCCAGCGGGTAAATTGTGGTGCAGGGCATGGGGCTCAAGCAGTCAGGCTCCAGAGTGGATCCTTTCAGCCCCTGTGTGGGCACTCATGTCTGGATTGAGAAAACCTCTAGATTAAGGTGTCTGCTAGTCTTACAGGAGAATCACCTTTGCAAGGGTTAACACAAGGTCATTTAAAATATCTAACTTGATAACAAGTCGCTTTTTCAAAGCTTTTCATAATACATCCACTGGATAGAGTGCTGACTCTCCTGCAGATTCAAACACACTGTGGGGTAAACCGTGCCTGCCGTGCCCTCGGTGGGCTGCGGTGGGGCTCGTGGGTGGTACCTCCTAGGGCCTGAGTGAGAACACCATACATGTGGTTTGCATCTACACTTGGAAAAGACCCTCTTTGTGGGACTTAGAGCCTTCTCATATTGCTTCCATCCTTGTTGTGTGTGTTTGTTTGTTTGTTGCCTTAATTGCCTTGCAAAGCCGTAACTGTGTTCTTTTTTGTCCCTAGACTCAGGCCCGCCTTTCTCCTTCTCCAGTCTGGGTGAGCTCCGGGTCTGCTGCAAACCCACCTCCTCTGCTGCTTCCAGACCCTCCATGTCTTCCCCGTCCTTGCTCCTCCTTTCTGGACTTCTGCTTCACCAGCAGCCTGAGACAGGGCGCCTTTCCCCCACTGCCTGGGTTACAGGACAGCGTGGCCGACATGGGGTTGTAGGTGGCTAACCTTCCCATAGACACCAGTGGCATGCAAAGTTCCTCCAAAGACAACGGATGCCAGCTGACCCTTCCTCCTTTGTAGATGACTGTAAAAATGATGAGTCCTTGTTTCCCAATAAAGAGACATGGGCAGGCTCATCTCAGGCCGGCTGCATAGGGCAGGACTTGTAACCCGTGGACTTGACCTGAAGGTGCAGACCCCACACTTCAGTGCTCAGAGTGGCCCATGGCAGGTCTCACAGAGGGATGGAGCTGGGTGGGGACGGCATCATGTGGAAAGCAAAGCCAGATCATAAGCCAGCAAGCCCTACTGAGTTCCAGCTCTGGGTTTTACAGAGAACTTGAAAATACAGATTTTCATGTGAAATATACAGAAATGTAGACAGTTAATTCAACTGTGTTAAGGACTGTGACTTGGTGAGACAACACCCTTTTGCTCAGGGGTCACCAGTATGCTTGGAGTCATGAAGGTGAGGAACCATCCATAGGCTGGGGACCCTGTGCCCAAATGTTGGGGGCCCTGTTTTGAGCTTCACAAACATACTCTGCTCTCATTCTCCCCAGACATCAAGTCCGTGCGTTCAGAGAACCATCTGAACGTATTTGGTGAGGACCGTGCGTGGGGGTAGGTGAGGGGCCAGCTGTTTGGTGGACATGCATTTCTGCTCATCTGTGGTCCCTGCCCGCGCCCTCCTTGTCCAGGCTACTTCCACATCCGCTCTGCAGCCTCCATCCTGAGCAAAAGGGGTGTTGTCTGCCTACTGTCTATTTGCTCAACTAGGTGGACTCTCCGGTCAGTGACCTCCTTCCTTTTCACCGTGGCAGCTTGCACCTGTGTAATTGCTTGGTCAACATTTTGGTTGGGTCTGGGAATGCAGAGGAGGCAGGGGATGTATGACAAATCTTGTCCTGAGCTCCGGTGACACAGTGCCCTTGTCCTCCCTCCCTTCCTGTGCCTCTCAGGCATTCTTCAGAGTACCTCCTCTGCATCCAGAACCTCTTCTTTCCCTCCAGAATGTGTGCACAAACCACTGTTTTCCTCCAGTCTCTTCCTGAGTGAACTCATCTGCTGACTTCACTTTTCTGCTAAGGATCCCCAGATCCACGTCCGTCCTGGACTTCTCCGTGCTCTGGTCATGTGTTGGATTCTTGGCTGTCAACTGCCTGCTGATACCATCACCCCGATTTCTGAATGCTTGGTACCTCATTTTCAACCAGTTCAAAATCCAACCTGTCATCTCCTTTCTCTAAAAACTGACCTGTCTGCCTTTCTATCTGGTCGTGGGCATCATGGGTCCCCAGTCAGCCACGGCGGAAACAGGGACACCATCCCAACTCTTCCTGTTCCCTCATCCTCAAATCTAATCGGCCTCCAAGACCTCATTTTACATGCTATTTCTCAGATCAACCCCCCAATTCTCCAATTTTTTTTTTCTGGTTGCAAGTTTTAAGTCACTGAATCCGACACAGTCCTGGGAACAGATACTACCTGCTACACAGGTTCTGACGGATAGGCTGTTACAACCTGTCCAGTCTCAGGATACCATCCCTTCCTGCTGCTGATATGAAATCACTTTTTGTCTCTCTTCAGTTTCCTAATACAGAAGCCAAGCCTCCACTGGCATGAGATCACACAGCTCCTCTCCTGGTTAGA
Organism: Marmota marmota marmota; assembly: GCF_001458135.2. Lineage (NCBI taxonomy): Eukaryota > Metazoa > Chordata > Mammalia > Rodentia > Sciuridae > Marmota > Marmota marmota. The sequence continues at coordinate 18,805,971 of NW_025999913.1, read as the reverse complement.
AAGAAGGAAGTCCCCACACAGCACCCTAGCCAGGCCACCCTAACCCAACCCAACTGGAGAATTATGTTTCTACATCTCTCCCGGCAAAGACACAGATCCTCTAACTTCTCGTAACCTCAGTTCACAATGATATGATTGTTGTACAGGAAGGGAGCTGGAAAGGGAAATAGATCCAAACGCCCATCTCCAGTCATCCGTGCCTTTGAATATGACACCTGTCGATGATGAAAGTTTGCCTTCATTGGCTTTTACAGGGTATTTATCAGGAAAAGAGAAATGTGAGGCTGATCCTTAAGCTTCTGTAAATGCTACGCAGGTTCTGACAGATAGACTGTTAGAACCTGTCCAGTCTCAGGATACCATCCCTTCCTGCTGCTGATATGAATTCACTTTTTGTCTCTCTTCAGTTTCCTAATAGAGAAGCCAAGCCTCCGCAGGCATGAGAGCACACAGTTACTCCACACAGGTGGAGACACGCGCCATCTGCCCCCTCTGGTCCTGTGCTACTCTGACCATCCAACAGTATTAGCAGTGGAGGATGCTTAAGGGTCAGGTCCTAACCTGCTGAAGTAAGCAGTCCAGCTCTGCCACAGGCTGGACACACACAGGCTGCCCTGAACTTGCAGGCTCTGTGTTACCCTGGACGTCCAGGTGGAGAAGTGGACACTCTGCTTTGTAATAACCATGATCACAAACACGCGTCCAATTCTTACTATGCACCAGGCCTTGTTTTAAGAATTTTATTTGCACTGGCTCATATAATCCTCATGACAGTCCTATGAGGAATGCTCTATTGGGTTCATTCCACTTGCACGTGAGGCACAGAAGGTACCCAGGCTGCTCCGCTGAAACCTGGATTGGAACCAGCGGTCTGCCTCAGTGGGCTCCAGGCCCTGCGTCCCAGACTCCTGACTCCCCTCCAGTTCTCTCCCTCCATGCCACTGCTCTTCACCTCCCTTTCCCTCAGCTATGCTCTCTGCTCCAGGTGACCCCGTACTCCTGTCCCCCTGCTGGCTGGGGCAGCTGCTGCCCCGGGCATGGGGCTCCACGCCCTGTTGGGCCTGGCCACCCTGAGAGCTGCTCCCGGTCTGTTTCAGATTCGCAGCCGGGTGGACGTCATCAGACACGTGGTGAAGAACGGGCTCCTCTGGGATGACCTGTACATAGGATTCCAAACCCGGCTGCAGCGGGACCCCGACATATACCACCACCTGTAAGTCTGCAGCACCTGTCCCCCACCCCTGGCCGCAGCAGAGGACGCTGGGGCAGGCCCTTCCTCAGCGAGCTCTCTGGAGGCAGATCTGGCCGGGAAAGGACTCGCCAAAGGGTCATTTGCCCCTCCACGTAGCAGTGTCCTGATCACTCGGGAGGCGGTGTTGAGTGGGAATGGCAAAGGCTTTACAAGATAGCAAGGCGAGAACCAGGAGGGGGCTCAGGTGGCAAAGACGCGGTCCTTGAATTCAGTGAACCCCCATGTCCCCCTTCGCCTCCGCCCAGCCCTGACGGCGACCTGGGTGGACGAGCTGGTTTGTGGGAATGGCCGGCTCCCTGCGGCTCGCTCAGCCTTCACAACTGTTCACAACTGTGCAAGTCTTTGCACTCACACTTGGAAGACTTGAACTGCACTCTCAGAAAAGGCCATTTTCCATTTTCACGCTTGGAAAATAATTACCGAAGAATAGAGCATGCTTTCTAATCCTCTCATTTAAAATGCCTCAGAAAAACCCACCATCTCGTTTCTGTCTTGAGCCTGCAATTACAGGCGTTTATTCAAACTTTCTTTTTTTTTTAAATTTCCTTTGAATGTTATAGCTTGAAATTTAGAAGAAGGTGGAAGTATATAAAACACAAAGTGACCCCACCAGGTACCTCCCAGGAAACCACATCTGTTTCCTGCCCCACCCTCCACCCACTCAGGGTCACCCTTGATAACAGTGCCCATTTCTGGGTCCTTTGGCATTTCTCTAAATAGATTTGTTTTCAATAAAATGTCCTGTATTGTTGGGGGTAGGGCAGTATCCTTGCTGTTGTTTTTAAATGCGGTTTCAGTGCAACTGTTGTGCAACTTAACACCCAAATACATGGGGACCCGCAGGGCACCCCATAGCCTTTTAACGGCTGAAATGCACGCCCAAGTTTTGTTCATTTTCAACAGAGCATATACCCAGATTCCTGTCCTGACAGGATTCGGGGGAGAATGCAGCAACTTTGGGGAGATTCTGGAGGTTTCTTAATGAAAATAATTCATCTTGGGAACTTCTAGGCCCTAGATGCTGAAGATGATCTTGGTGTGCCATGTTTTGATAGGATGCATTAATGAATCTTAGGACGCAGTCACGGCCCAATTTATCTTTGTTGCTCTTAAAACAGAATGAGTGGGCTTGCCAAACAGTTTTCTCCTTACAAAAACCACACAAATTCACTGTGGAAAATTTGAAAAAATATTTTAAAATTAAGACCACACATAATCCCATCACATTGACAGAGCAATGGCATGTTGGTGTCTAATTAATCATCCTTTTTCTGTTCACAAACACATGCATTTTTTTATAAAAATAGGACAATGCTGTGCATCTTTCCACACTTTATCATCATGACTGTCCACATTCCTGCAGACTCTCCCTAGCCTCTTTGATGCCCGCCTCCCTGACACCGTCTGCCCATGTCCAGACTTTATGGAGCCCATCTTGGGTTGACCTCTAAGTTGTTTCCAACCTTTCACTGTCCCAACCCATGGCTGGGCAGATCAGCATGCAGCTCTATCTTGCACACTTTCTTAATGATTTCCTGAGGACAGACTCCTGGGTGTGTCATTGATGGGCCTGGTGAACACAGGGCTTAGGCCTTTGGTGCCCTCTGCCAAATTGTTCTTCAGAAAGCCAGTTCTTCATCCTATGAATAATGTACCCCAAGACACATTCACCTGCCCCTTTGCCAAGCCGAGGCCCTAATGCTTTTGTGTACAGCATATAAATCTGGGTTTTTTCACCTATGAGAATTCCTTAAAGCAAGGCTCATAACAATGCCATGAAAAAGACAGGCTTATCATGTTTTGAGGGACTCTCTGCATTCAACACCCTGAAAACTGTAAGCTCCTGAGCCCTGATCAGTTCAGAAATGCTGCATTAGGGAAAACTGAGAGCAGTATCCAAAAGGTCCTGGCAAAACGGGAGGTGTGGGGGTTTCCAAAACGTATTTCCCTGCTCTCTGTCTCCTACAGGTTTTGGAATCATTTTCAAATAAAACTGCCACTGACTCCACCCAACTGGAAGTCCTTCCTGATGCACTGCGGTTAGAGGGACCTGGGACTTCTCAGGTAGAGCACCCTGTGGATCTGGGAGACACTCTGCTGCTCTTTGTCACTTAAGTTAGCAGGCCCCTGACTTTCGGGGGTTGAGACAGAGTGAACGGTACAAGGATGCTAAAGTTTAAAAGAAAGTGAATAAAAGAGTGAGGGCATCCAGTCCAGGGGCCACACAAGCCTCGGTCAGGTTGACGTGAACACACAGCCATTAGTGAACAAAACAAAATCCATTCTGAGATGTCAGTGAGTGCTCAGAAATAAATCATGAGCACACAAGGATAGCAGCAGCAAAACAAAAGAGAAAATCTAAAGACGGAGTAAGATGGGAACCATTCCCTCCGCGTCCTGTAGACCTCTGGCTTCTCTGGAGTGGAGGAGGGGAGCTTGTCTGGTACACATGGAAGGGGCCACTCTGTCTGTGGCTTGAGGTGTCCTTTCATCGGACGAGTTACACACTGTTTCCAAATGCACGTGATGGGAAGGACCACACAGTCTTCCTATGGAGTCAGTCTCCCCTTGACTCTTGCTTTTGTTTATTTGTTCCACAGACAGCGACTGATCCCTTCACATTTTCCATCAATAAGCTGGTGACGGTTCCTCCCCGTAGATGATGAGTCCCTTCAACTAGAGGCTATTGCTTGGCCAGCCCCGTGCTTAGCACGCACCCAGTGCCATCATGACTTCAAGCAAGAAAGGAGCACATGCATCTTTCTCTCCCACTGTCAGTGAGACTTGCCTCTTAGATAGGCTCCCGTTGTCTTTACCGATAAAGTTAAAGGTCAAGTCGGAGCTTCTTTTACATCCTTCTCAGTTGCAAAGCCCTGAATCCACACTGTAGTCTAGCACAGGCGCAGGGTTAGGTCTTCTGGGCATGATCCTAAGCTAGAGGGTATGCTAAGGAGGCCCACTAGGCTGCACCACAGGTCACTCTTGTAAGCACTGGCTTGGGCTGAGTGGGCAGTGGGTGGTGGCCATGTGGACCTTATGAGCCACACAGGAGAGCCATGCCACATATGGGCAGCCACCCAGCAAAGTGCAAAGGGTCCGAAGTCGCATCCCAGTTCACATCCTAGATTCTCCCTCACCATAAAGCAGCTCTAGAGCTCAAACTACGTGCAAGAACGAAGATGTGTCCAATGCAACAAGAAAAGGGCAGTATGGAGATAAGGTTCAGTGGTTGTTCATTAGCAATCTCTTTCACTCACAGGGATGCCAGAGCACATGAAGAATTCAAGAATTTACCTGCTCCACCTTGATACAGGTTTATCCCAGAGAAACTACGCTTTATCACATAAGCATCGGATGTCATGCTGCCTTCATGAGATGTTTACAAAACTTGTGGATCACTACGCAGATACGCAAATATATTTTTCTGGGGGTGTTGCTCAGTGCCAGATTATATGCTTAGATGCATGAAGTACTGGGTTCCCATATATATATATATATATATATATATATATATATATATATTAATATATATATTAATTATATATAATTAATATATATATTAATCTCACCCATAATTCTCAATAGAAGGAAACAATGAATCCAATAGGAACAAGCCATGTATGCAAAACAAGGCATAACAAATTGAGATATGAATCCAAGCATAGAAGAAACAGGAAAAATTAAGTTTTAAAAAAATTTAAATTTTCAAAAAAAATTCATTTTCCTGAAACAGTGAGTAACCCTCTTCTAAACTCTTAAAAACATTGTTTCAAATGGTGCAAATGGGCAACTGATTTGCCTGTTTTTGTTAATGACTGTAGATTTTTATGATATTCATATAATTATTTGGGACATAGAAATTAATTTCTAGAAAAATACGATTGTTAAGTAGATTTCTGTCTTATGTGTTGATGTTTCCAATGCACATCACTGATTTGAAAAATCAAAACCTGTTTTTTGATTATATATTCTACCTCTTTAATTCTTAAGATTCCAGAATGTGGTGGAATTTGTCTCCTTAAATCTTGGCAATTGCAACACTGGACATCTGCTTCCTATTGACACCAATAGAGCTTGATTCTTCTGGTTGACCTCACATATTTTGCAGAGCAGAAATGTTTGGAATCCAGGAAATATTTTTTTGTGATTTACACTATATAGTAATATATTCACTTATCACTAAAAATAAATGTAACATTTGTCAATAGAATCTATGTTAAAATTCATATAATGACTGAATAAAAGATTATTTTAAAATACAAGTGTGGCTTCTCACCACTAGGTCTATCTACGCCCAGGCTATCTGTCCAGTTCTCTCCTCCCGATATCCAGTTCCTTGGGGTCACCAGAACCTCAAGCCGTCAACCATGCTCTGTCCCCATGTCCTCACTTCCCTCCTTGCTCTTCTTCCTGTGCCCCCACATCCTCACTCTCCTCCTCTCATGTCTCATATCTCACTTCTATGAGCCAAATGAAAAGCCGCAAAATCATCCTTTATCTTTGCTCTCACACCCACTCTGCCGACAGCTCCTGTCACCTCCACCTTCAAAACATGACCAGGTCCGACCACTTCCCACCACTTCTGCCTCCAAGAGCTAGAGAGGAAGGAGACCCAGGAGGGTGGTTGGCAGGAGGGGCTGATTCCCTTCATGGGGACCTGCCAAATCCAGAAAAAGCCAACCAGCTCAATGCTGCGGAACTCGTTCAGAAGAGTTCCGCACTGGGGAAGCCATTTGCTGGGAAATGCCTCTCGGGTGCAGAGCCTTAGTGTGCAGCCACCCAACGGTGCCAGGAAGCTGCCAGCAGCAGGGTCTGATGCTCACTGAGAAACCCCGTGCTTCTGGAGCATGGCAAGCAGCTGTCGCTGGCCAGGAGGAGGAGACTGTCCTTACTGGTGCCCCTGCAGCCCTCGGCATACAGGGCTTCCCTTCGTACCACAGCGGGCAGAGAAGCAGATGAGGATTTGCAAACAGGCAATGAAAAGTCAGTCCGGAGCGAGAAACAGGAACTGGCAACGACACTGACATGATGAGACACATGGGTGTTCTAGGGTCACCACTAGAGGAACAGTAAGGAAGGGGTGGCCACAAATAGGATAACTTTAAAATATTCATCTGAAAGATGCCAACAAAAGAGAAAGATCCCCCATGACAGGGGTGTTTTGGGAAACAAGAATTTCTGATGGTTGAGGTTCGAATGGTCCCACCCAAACTCCTCTTGGAGGCCCACAGTGAGGTAGTGAGAGGGCCCCACTGAGAGGCCACCGGCTCAGGACTGGGTGGGCCCAGCAGTGGCTCTCTGGCATGCTTGCTTTCTCCCCCATGACACCCTCTGCCATCACACGGCCCAGCAGGAGGGCCCTCACCAGACGCCACACAGATGCCCGCGCCATGCTCCCAGACTTCCAGGACCAGGAGCTAACGAAACCTCTGTCCTTTATAAAGCACCCAGAATGCAGTATTCGTTCAACACGTGAAGATCCATTCATTCCACCACATTCACTGAAGAAAGGAGAGAAGTTATAGGATCATCTCAGTGCATGTGCAGAAAGCATTTGGCAAATGTTTTCGTATCCATCCATATAAGGGAACGTTCTCCAAAAGAGAATAAAAGATAAATAAGAAGAAAAGAAACAAATCACTCCTGCAAAGAGAGACAAATAGACCAAGATAGCAGAATGGAAGGTACAGAAACTAACCCAGGCATCTGTGGCACCTTCTTAGAGACAGCGCAGGCAAACGGTGGTTAAAAAGAGGGCGGGCACACTGGTGTCCATGTGGGATGAGGGACAGGGCATTAGCCGGACCAGGGGAGCTGGCAGACATTTTCTGTGACATGAAAGGTCTTGTCATGGAGGTGCTGGGGAAGGGCGGCTCGTTGGTGCCACAGATCAGCTCGCCCATCCCTGCACCAGTGTCCGCTGATGGCAACATCTTATTTAGTTTTATGGCTTGTTGAGAAAGCACGTAAGCACTCCTCTCTTGTTGCTCTTCTTGATCCAGATTTTCAGGGCACCCCTTGCACATCCGTCTAGAACTTTAAGATCAGTTTGTCACACTCCAAATTGTTTGTGAAAATGGTACCAGAAAAATTATTATTAGCAGCTTCCCTTCCCTGTCTAGATGAACTGGGAGGAAGGACGGCGAGATGCCGGGGGGACGTGGTGAGGCCTGGCCTAACGGCAGTGGAGGTGCTGAACGAGGACGGAGAGACCCCCGTGGACACATGCAGATGTGCCGCCTGCACAGGTTAAATGCTCAAGGGGGTGTGCAGACCCCGACCTGACTGATATTTTCTTTGATGACCCAGGTCTAAGACCCCAACTGGCCTCTGCTCACTGCCAGCCCACAGAGAGGAAAGCAAAGTTTACTTCCTCCAAACTGTGGCATTTCTACCCACCCTCTTTTTTCTTTCTTTTTTTTTTTTTTTTTCCTTCCTTTTATGTATCTGTTGTGGTTTGGATCTTCACTGTCCACCAAAAGCATGAGTGTCAGGCAGGGCAGCAATGTTCAGAATTGAAAGGACTGGCTTACAGGGCTCTGGCCTCCCTGGGCCACTGCTCCAGTGAAGACTGACAATTGACTGACTTGCTGGGAGGTGTAACACCAAGGTGGGGTGGTGGGGCGTGGCCTTGGGGACTATATCTGTCCCTCACCCTGCCCCCTCTGTTTCTCTCTTGCCGCTTCCTGGCGCCTGAGCTGAGCAGCTGTCCTTCTGGCGAGACGTGCTGCCTTAGAGCCCTGGCCATTGGCCTGAGACCTCTGAAACCAAATAAGACAAAATAAACCCTCTCCCTCTAACTTCTTCTTGTGAGGTGTCTTGGTCACAGCCACAAAACTCTGATTAACACGATATCTAAATCCTGCTTTTGACATGTTAGAAGCAATTAAATCAATCCATTAATTTCTCGAGTATACAAGCAAGTGAGCAGGTAATGTTTACAGAGCTTTGTGTTATCATTTGACAGATCATAATCAGCTTAAGAAACTGCGAGGGTTTCAACTGCAGCTGGTAATTATTCCAATTGAAAAACTTTTCAGTTATGTAAATAAACATTAGAAACATCTTCCCCAGGGAAGACAGATATAAATTATAACAAGAAGTGTACAAGATGGAAAGAAACTAATAATGAAAGTTTGTCATGGAATATAAAAGATCTGAAGAATTGGGAAGACATACTTTCCGGGATAGAAATATTCTGTGCTGTATTGATTCCTAAAATTAATGAAATCTCAATAAAAAGCACTCCTACAATAAATAGTAAAATGTAAGCAATGAAATAGAAAAAATGGCAAAGGAGATGAAGAGAAAATTGTCTAAGGAATACAATCGGCCAATCAATAAATGAAAAGAAACTTAAATTTAATAATAGGTGCACCAACAAAAGTATACGAGAGGTGATTTACAAAATTATCATTTTTAACTTTTTTTTAAACTGGGTATTGAACCCAGGGTTACTTTTACCACTGAGACACATCCCCAGCTCTTTTTATTCTTTTATTTTGAGACAGGGTCTCTCTAAATTGTTGAGGATGACCTCAAATTTGTAATCCTCCTGCCTCAGCCTCCAAACTTGCTGGGATTATAAATGTGTGCCACTGCGCCTAGCTAGAATTATATTTATAAAGTTTAGGTCACACAAATTTCTATCAACTAAGAAATAGAGTAGAACACATTATGTAGTTATAAACAGTGAGGTAACTCTGTATTTATGGATCTAGAAAAGTATAGTACATGGTTTTAAAAAATTAAAAGTAACAAGAAATATCACTTTTATGTTAAAATGACACTATATATAATAATGTATGTGTGTCCAAGGAAGAACATCTGGAGTGTTCACATCAGTTTATCAACAGGGAGCAGACAGATGGGCAAGAAGGGAATGGGATCCGCCACTTGCTTTATATACTTCCGTGCTGTTTAAGTGGATTTTAAAAAAGCATTCTTGTATTCACTGTGTAATGAGTAAAAAAAAAATAGTAATATAGGATTTTAGATTCTAACTGCAGCCCTTTAGTTCAGCTATATTCCAGCATTCATTCCCAGCTTTATTCAACATTGCATCGTAGATATTCTATATTTTCTTGGACATAATTTTTCTCCTATTATTACTGTTAAAAAATTCAGGCCTTTGTGATATTATTGTTATGAGTATTTATTGATTGATACTGGAATTGAACCAAGGGGCACCTAACTACTTACTGAGCTTCATCTCCAGTCTTTTTTTTTTTTTTTTTTCTTGAGCCTGGGTCTTGCCTCAGCCTCCTGAGGTGCTGGGATTACAGGCCTGGGCCACCCCACCTGCCTTAATATTTCATATTCTAAAGGAGCCTTAACTTCAACTTTTCTTCTATTGTTGAACACTGAACGATCTTTTGAAGACTGTTGTTCATATACCAGTATGTGTTACATTTTTCATATTTTGGGCTGTTTTCTTGCAATAGAATACTTGAAGCTGGGTTGCTGGATGAGGCTGTATGAACAATTGCAGCTTTGGGTAGCATCTCCGGTCTTCCAGAGAAAGTACAGGCATATGATACCCGGACCCCTCCTGAGCCACGATCACATGTTGTTCCCCAGAGCTCCAAGATGTTACTGCAGAAACCGCCTGTGCTGCTTGCAAATATCACTCATACAGATTTCTCTTTTTAAATGCCCCCAATATCTTTAGATCCGTCGTGTTTTCTGAAAAAACAGCAAACTCTTTAAGGAAGCTTTTTTTTTTTTTTAATTGGCACATACTATTTATACAGAAGGGTGGGTTTCATTGGGGGCATATTTTTATATACATAAAAACGTGATTTATCAGTTTCGCTCCCCACTCTTCCCTGATCCTCTTCTTCTGCCCTAATGGCCTCCTTCTACTTTAGTGCCACCTCTGTTTATTCCTCCTGGCCGCCATATGAAAGAAAACAAGATATTTTTCTTAGTATAACCAAAATATGAAAAAGGATATCAGAACTCCGCCTCCCTGTTATGCCCGTACATTATTATTTTAGCAAAGTCAAGGCTCCTTAGCCCAAGGAGACAGGCAATCCAGCTGGGTAGGGACCTGGCCTTCTCCTGCAGACGCACCGCGCTGGGACCATTCGGCGCCCGCACCCTGCAGCGAGGAGCGCGGCCGGCAGGGGGCGGAGCAGCACCGCAGCGCAGCCCGCCGCTCCCCAGCCTTCCGCGCAGCGGTCCGCGGTGGCCGGGTCTGGCGCTGCCTCCAGCAGGCGACTGCAGAGGGCGGCTGCATGCACCGAGCCTCCCCACAGCACCTGCCCTCTCGCTTGCGCCCTGCGGCTCCCGCGGCGAGGGTGGTTGGCCCTGCCCTGACGCCTGTGCGACAGATGGCTTCACCTGTGGGGTGAAGAGCACCTAAGCGAGGCGTGCAGCCCTTTCCAGGAGGACCTGGGCGCGCACCATGCCTGGTCCTTCCTTCCTGATCCCAACTTCGGGTTCCCTGTAGGAGGACAAAAGGTTTTAAAACTCCCCTTCCTCGCTCCCATCCCTCACCCAACACGTGGAGACCCTTCCGCAGCAGCGCGCCCCGCCACCAGGCGTCTCCATCTGCAGCTCCCCAGGCCTCTCCCACCCCAGCGCCGCGCGGCGTGGCCTGGCGAGGAGCCCTCTGCCCGGATTCTAAAGCCCCCCCGCGGCCCAGGGCGGCTGTGACCCTCAGCATGGCCTCCGCAGAGACCCCCTGCCCCTCACGAAGACATGCGGAGAAGTTGCCCCACACCCTCAGATCTGCCCGCGACCCAGGTTTACCATCCCAGAAAGTTCTTAAGAAGGGGGCCTTTCCTAACTTGCCAGAGAGTTTAAACTCGCTTTACTGGATAAAGCAGTTCATTTCTTGTCGGTCCCTGCCGCAGTCCGGCTGCAGCAAAATAACTGGGGGGGTGACGAATAACTTGTGTAGATTGATACAGCAAGAGTAGGAGCCGTTTATTGCAGGACAGGAGCAGTATTTATACATTCCACACAGCTTATCTAATTAACATAAACTAGATACATCAGTCAACCAATAAGGAATCTCCACACTTAATGGCTCGCTTTTGTTACTTCTCAAACCACTCCCTCTGGCATTTTGCCAGGCACCATCCAGACTTGTTTACGAACTCTAACAGGTCCCTCCCCGTTTCTTTCCAGACTCTGCATCTTTGGGCCAACCAGAATGAAGAAGGGGCCCGTGTCTAAGACGCTCAACACCTCGCCACCGACTGACCCAGTACAAAACTAGACTCCCTGAACTTTGAAATACCACCTTGTAAAGGGTGGGTTCTTAGTGCCGGCTTCCGCCTCAGTCCTTGGGTGGGTGGGAGTTGGGCCGTTTTGGTTTTCTACTTACAGACTTTAAAAACCAAGCTGGGTGTGTTGCACCTATCTGTGTAACCACAAAGATCACACCCTGAAGGGCGTAGGCCCCTGAGAGAGCACATCTGTGAATAACCACATGACACTCAGGTGGCCTTAGGAGCTGTTCTAGGCAGATTTTTCTCTGCTATGACCAAAAGACCTGACAAGAACCATTAGAGGAGGAAAAGCTTATTTGGGGGCCGAAGTTTCAGCCCACAGATGGCGACTCTTTTGCTGTGAGTTTGAGGGGAGGCAGAACATCAAGGCATAACAATGAGGTGGAGGAAAGCAGCACAGGACAGGGCAGCAGGAAGCAGAGAGAGATTCCCCTCACCAGGGACAAAATATACCCCCAAAGCACACCCCCAATGACCCACCTCCTGCAGCCATACCCCACCTGCCTACTCACCACCCAGTTAACCTCTACTAGGTTAAGACCTTCTAACCCAAGCATTTCACCTCTAACTGTTGTGTTGTCTCACATGTGAGCTTTCTGGGGACACAATATCTCAGTCATAACAGGAGCAAAGGCCGGAATTTTTCTGTGTGAAGCCCAACCAATATGACCCTACAAACATCTTGACTCCATGAAAATAGCATTTGCAGAGCTGATCACTTCAGTGGGTGCCATGAACTCCGGAAGACAGGGCCGGTTCCACAGTAAAACCCTCATGTATCCCTTGACGAAGAAAATCTAGGGCCACAGTTAATTTGCCTCCACAAAACAGGTAGAATTTTTATAAGGTCAAGAAATGAAGCTGTGTTTCCAGGGGCCAGTATTTCCTCAGGGGGAAAAAAAAAAAGAAAATATCAGTCTCCTCACAAGCCAAATTGAACATTCCATTCAGCAGACAGATGTTATTAAGCATTGAATTCAATGAGACGTTTGGGCCACAGTGACCAGGACATTTGTGACAACAGCAACTCTGAGTCCCCACTGTCCAAACCCACCCACTCAAGTCCCACAGCCCGGCTGCATCTCCACAGAATGTCAGTGCATTCTGTAAGTGGCACATGTCTAGTAATAATTACTGTTATCACGTCATCACGGCTACTGTTTACAAAGCATTGACAAAGCCAGACACGCGTCAACAAATTACCCAGAAAATGTGGCATTTCGGTTTCTGCCCCCAAACTACCATTCTGACTTGAGTCCCATCTGGAATTTATTCTCCCTATTAAAAGAACAAAACTCCAAACTTTATTCTCACAGTGACTTGGGGCAGAAAAGGCACAACTGGGAGAAAAAGGGTGTTCAGATTCAGGAGAAAGCACAAGGCTGGACAATTGGGCAAAGAAAGGAGAGATCCTTCCCAGGATTAAAAAAAAAAAAAAATTCTAGGCTGATATTTGCAGAGGTTATTGGAAAAGAAAAAACTCTGTAGGAATATAATTGCAAAACTTACAGTGCCACACCAAAATGAAAATGTTCTTTGATGCATAATTAGGTAGTTTTAGCACTGCTTGAAGCTTAGCCTCTGTGGAATAATCTTTGGAGACAGAGGAAGTATAAACTGGGTAGCCAAGGAAAACAGACGCTCATATCAGAGCAGAGCAGAGCCCATTCTCAATGCCATATCCAGCCCAGAATTTCCATCAGTTTATTTTGGAAATGAATGAGTGATTCACACTAGAAATTCATGGTGTCATTTACAGTTCGTCATCTGCAGACTGTCCCAGACTTAAGATGATTCAACTCACGATTTTTTTTTTACTTTAAAATGGTACAAAAGCATATTCAGATAAGCATTTTTTTCACCTTCATTATAGTATGTGATATATTGATACACCCCACATTTTGCTATAAAATTGGTTGCGTTAGATGAGTTTACTTAACTGCAGGCTACAGGAGTGTGTGGAGCACGCTTCAGGTAGGCTGACCTGAGCTATGATGTTCGGTAGGCGAGATATGGTAAATGCAGTTTTGAAAATGTATTTTTAAATTGCAATGGGTTGATTGGGATGCAACCCCACCCTAAGTCAAGGAGCAGCTGTGTGGAATGTGTGAGGTCCTTGTAAGGACACTTTCACTGACTCTCACCCCAGAGTGTGGGTTCGGTCATTCTCAACTTCCGTATTGGCTCAGGATTTGGAGAACCCTTGCATGGTGGAAGGTGAGATGGCGCCTTTGAGGGGATCTGCTCACACTTAGCACTCTGGGCCTGGCTGGGGTGGATTGGGGAAGTGAGCAGGGGCTTCTCTTCCTTCTGGAGTGCCTCATGCCCATTTCCTGGGTACTCCTCTCCACTGATCTAACTCACATGGAGATTTTCTTCCTTTGCTTTTGTCAAGACCCCAACCATCCTCAACACTGGCCCACGGGGGACCCCAGCCTTCACCCAGCTGCACCTGTCTTTCCTTCTCCAAACCCCACCACTCCACACACCTCAGCTCTTACTCAATGGCCTGTCATTTAAGGTGACCTCTGTAGACTTGGAGGTCAGAAACTGCTCTTGTCTTCTGTGGTCACATTGTGTAACACAGTGGCCTTTTCAACCAAAGCTAATTAGTGTAACACTAACACTTATTAAACCCTATGCATACCAGTACTCTGCATAACCGTATATTGCAAGCTTGTAGAGTGCTCCTGGGTTTCCAGAAGTCCCGGGCCGTGCAGCTGTGCAGCTAGGTGAGGTGGAGGCTCCCTGGTGCTCAAGAATGAGTCTGCAGCAGGCCTGGGTTTGGGGGGAACCAGGGCAGAGGATTAAACAAGCAGTCTCTCCCTCTGTCCTTCCCCACCGGGTGCCTGCTGCCTTCTCTCCACTGAGAGGTCCCTGCTCGCCTCTGTGGGATAGCTGTCTGGGTCTGAGGACACACGCGGGGCTTTTATTTTACCAGCTGCAGGCAGACCAGTCAGGATGTTTCAGATTCTTGGGGCTTTCAAAGATGGGTCATGTCAACAATGCTGTCCTCTTAGGACATCAAAGAGTATTAGTGGGTTTCCGGATTTCGTTCAGAGCATCTTCCTGACATGCGGAAAGTTAAAATGCAAATTAGTACCTTCCAGATTGCAAATGTAAGACAACAATGACACTAACTATTAAAATGTCATTATTAAGGACTGTTTTTATCCAGGGCTTTCTATTGACTTGAAAAGTCAAATTGACTTTCAATTTCAGTCAAAATACTGTTTGGTTGGTTGGTTTGTTTTGCTTCCAGGGATTGAACCCTTTACCACTGAGTCACCTCCCCAGCCCTTTTTATTTTTATTTTTTTTATTTTGAGACAGGCTCTTGCTAAGTTGCTTAGAGCTTTGCTAAATTGCTGAGGCTGGCCCCAAACTTTCGATCTTCCTGCCTCAGCCTTCTGAGTTGCTGGGATTATAGGTGTGTGTCACTAAGCCCAGCAAAACGCTAAGCTTTTAATAAGCATTGCATCATTTAATCACCAAAAAACAATCCCCATAAAGTGGGCATTTATTAAAGGTGCAACCTCCAATGAGTTATTTAGCCCGCTGAGCTTCAGTTTGCAGGGGTGCACAATGGAGGTAGTGGAGAGAGATCAGTAAACCTTACCTCATAAAGCTGTTAGGATGATGAATTACATAACCCACACACTGGGTTTAGCTGGGCATCCAAGACAAGGTAAAGCCCACAAAGGCTTTGGTCTCCTCCCTGTTTTACAGGTCAGGAATCTGAGGCCCAAAGTAATTAAGCCTCTCGCTCAAGGTCACATAGCTGAGCTCAGAACCTCAAATGAAGTCCGTTAACCACGCTATGAACTGCTTGGCTCGGTTAATTGATTAATTAAATTATGTGTTTCCTCCTGGCTATACCATATACTCAGTTGGTTGGAGCACGGAGCTGCAAAGATCAAGGCCAGTTAATATTGTCCCTCCTGGCCATCCAGATACTAAGGGAAGGCCATGGATGGATGGGCTGTGGATGAGCACTGTATATCCATCAGAATAAACCCAGCTCTACCTCAGTGGCCCTAGGTAGGGTGGCTCTGGGTCCTGCCACGCTCAACAAGCCAGTCGGCTTACAGCTGTCCTCCTGGTGTAATTATCAACAGCGCCTCCCACTATGTGTTTGGGACAATGATACCGTTGATTTACCCTTGGCCACCCATGGGTAAATGATGCCATGGAGGTATTATCTTCAGTACAAAGAGGCACCATGTTATAATCTATTGGTCCCTTGCCGTGTAACAGCCGTGTCCTGCACACCTGGATTTCCCTCCCTACCCCTCTTGGCTGACTGCTTTACAGGCCAGTCTTCCCTCCTTGAACGTCTCCCTCCCTCCTTCCCAGCTCTTCTGGTTTCAGACAGTCGGCTGTGGCATGAGGTGTCCTGATTCTGTGGCCTGGCTCCCCCTCCCACTCTGTGGCAGGTCCCTGCAGGGCTCCCCAGGCCACAGCATCCGTCTGTGGATTGGAAGAAGAGGCTGGACCTCAGGGGCTGAAATAATGCAGTGCTTGGATGGAGTTAGCTGCTGCTAGTCACTTACTGTCCCTCTGTGGGAACCAACGAGATCCTGCAAAGAAGCCAGGGCCCTTCCCAGATGTGTCTCAGCCCTCCCAGTGAGGCACCAGGGCTCACGGGAAGCAGGACAGGGATCCCTGTGTAATAATGTAGCAAAACGAGGCTGAAGGCCACGTGCCCTACAGCCAGGGGAAGCCTGTGGGTGGGATTGGGAGTAGCCCCGCCCTCTTTGTGACACATCAGCCACCAGGGCTCCACTCCCTCTTTTCTCATGGTCCTGCATTTTTCTTGGGCTCTAAGACTGTGCTATTAAATCTCAAAGCCCCTGAGCTTCCCTCTCAGTTTCACCCATTTCTCCCCAGCATCCAGAGGTAGAACACATATAAAAACTCAGAGTATATAATAAGTAATGGAATTGTTAATGTAGGGGATGATTATGTGACTATCATTTTTACCACATCTAAGCTCTAGATTGGGATCTTCAACCTATGCTAGTGAGCTGCATAGCGTAGGCCAAGCCCAAGGTTTCACAGAGCTGAAACCTTGGCAATTAGTGGATTAAGGGGTCCTCGGGCAGAAGCCCACCCTGCTGGCCTTGCTAGTGTGGTGTCTGTAACACTCGCATGTCTCAGTCTCTGCTCAGCCTCCCCTTGTGCTGACGCTGGCTTTGAACTTGCCAGCCTCCTGTCCCAGCCTCCTGAGCTGCTGGGATTTAAGCGCACAGCACCGTGCCGGGCTCAGCCTGCCCGGGCAGGGAGCTGCTTTCTGGGGGCCGCCACCTGGGCAGTGTGAAGACTGTTCCGAGTGGTGAGCAGGCGTCTTGCCACTGCCACCCTCTCCTCTCTTGCTAAGGGTGCCTGAGGTCCTCTTTGCTGAAACACTCTCTCCCTCTCTCAGTACCCATGGACGGGGTGCGCCTGGCCCTCTCCTCCCTCCAGCCATGGGCACATGACTGAAGCTGCACCTCGCCTGGCTAATGGAGACCACGGCCCCGATTTGAGCTTGACAGCAGAAGTTCTGAGATTCAGGCTGGGCCACAGGGAAGAGCTGCCGCCCTCCTGTGGAGGTCATCTTTGTCCCTGGAGATGAAGCCAATGAATGCAATCGAAGGAGAGCTGAGGAGAGGAGAAGGCAGACTTCTCACCCAGCTGCACCTGACGCCCGCCCACGCCGTCACTCACCAAGCCTTAGGTTGAGTCCTATTGTATGCTTTGCTGTTCTACGTTTCTGTCACTTAGGACCCGAAGGGTTCTGGTTAGTGCAACAAGGAAATGGGTTGTCCCTCTGGAAAGGTCTACATCTTGACATCTTCAGCCCAAAGAGATGGATTTGTGGGGTAGGATTTCGGTCCTCAACGTCTAGCCCAGGTGGCCAGCATAGTTTTGAAGTGGAGATAGGATCTGTGGACACTCAACCCATCTCTCTGTGCCCGAGACTGGCCGGACTCAAAGGACTGTCCTGGTTTGCCCAAGCCTGAAGGTCGGCTCCATGTCTGAAGAGGCAGCCAGCCAGCGTGATCCCCCCTGTGAGAAGGGTCTCGCTGAGGCTGCTGGATGTGCCCATCAGCCCAGCCAGCAGTGTAGCCCCTGCTGTCAGAACCCAGAGTGTCACTCATGAGACAGCCGCGGAGGCAGCGTGACCTGGAAATGCCATCTCTTATCTGCCCTCCCTTACTGACCTCCCTGTGCTTGGATGTCAGGCCGCTGGACTTGGCAGGAAGACCCTTTTTCTGAAAGCTAAAATGGCTCTTCAGCTATAAGACGAATGAGTTCTGGGGTCTAACACACAGTTGACAGTACTGTGTCATCTACTTGAAATTTGCCAAGAGAGTTGATCTTAAGTGTTTCCATCACAAACAAAAAAAAGTAATCACATGGGATGATGGGCGTGTTAACAACCTTGATTGAAAATCTTTTCACAATGTATACGTACACCAAAATCATTGCATGTGTGCCTTAAATGTGTACAATTTCACTTGCAAATTATTAATTACACCTCAGTAAAGCAAAGGGGAAAAAAGAAATATCTATATTATCCATGATAAATGATTAAATAAAAGATAAATTTGCAGAGAAATAATTGCAGAATGTTGACATTTTGCAAACACTTGTACCTGTATTTATTTATTTATACAAATAGACAGTCTTGGAATAAACATAGCTGTGCAAAGAAATTTCTCAGCTGTCAGGGAATGAATGGGGTGCTAGAGCAGCAAAGATCACCTCACACCTGGGTAGACTTTTTAAAATTCTTTTTAAAATAATGGCGGCTGTCTTGCTTGTTCTCTTTGAAAGAAGATCATTTTCTGAAGGCGCAGAGCTCAAGATCCCCAGTAGCCTCTCTGCTAGGTGAGACCCCTGGGAATCCAAGGACGAGAAGTGAAAGCAAACCTCAGAGGACCCAAAGAGCCCCTTTGACACGCACTCAGTTACCTCCATTCACAGCTCACAAAAGAGTGCAGCCTGTCTTTGGATCTGGGGATTGTTTTCAATGGAGCTCCAGAAACAGATGCTGAGACTTGTAATTTATTAAGAGAATACTCCCAGGGGGAGCAGTAAGGTGGGGATGGGGTGCCAGTCCCACAGGGGAGCCCTAGAGGGCAAATTCTGCCTCCAGTGCATCCCCAGGCAAGGAGGAGCTGGGTTCTCTGGCAGCCCAGGGGTAAGGGCTGCCCTGGAGGAAGGGAGGACATGCACCCCCTGGCCCTTCTGGCCCTCTGCGCTGGTGAGCAGTCACTCGAGGAGATCTAGGGTGGTCAGGTGCAGAAGTGCACAGGGGAGCTGATGGGAACCACACAGACCTGGCCCTGCAGGTTGGAGGGCATCAGGGATGAGCTACGGAGGGTTTCCCACACCCTCGACATGTGCCAAGGTGTTAAGATCAAAGAAAACTTGAATGTCCTGAAAGAAAATATTCTTTTCTGAATGTCAATGGATCTCCAGAGGAAGCCCACGCAGAGGTGGAACAGACCACTGCTTGACATTTTCCTGCTGTCTAAATCCAGGCTGCTCCATAGGCCGATGGAGTCGACAGAAAAAACTGGCTTGGTCCGTCTCCACCGTGACCTCTAGAGACAGCCCTGCTCCACTGAGGTCAGTGGTGGCTATTTGCCTAACAAATTATTCTAAAACTTAAAGTGTCTGGGTCCTTAGTCCCAGAGGAGAGTGCAACCCTTTGGTGACACCTCCCAGTGACAGTATGTTTAGAGGGCTCTTGGACAGACATTGGATGGCCAAGCCCACAAGTCTGCACCAGCTGCTACCACGCCGATTCCTACACCTGCTTCTCTGGGCATCTTCTGGGTCTACAGCTTCTGAAGCCTGACCCCCACGCATGGGCGCTTTCTTCTGTGCCTTGTCATCGTGAGTCACTCAGGCTCATCTCCCAGATGGTTCCCTTTAACTCTCTCCCAGCAAGTCAATCACCCCTGACACCCTCACTTCCCGCCTCCTCTTCACTTGCACGAGTGGTTGGATCTAACGGGAGGCTCATGGGGATCGAGGACACCAATTAGGAGCGGGTGGAAGTAGTTCCAGTAACAGGTGGGCCACCCGGGCCAGTGGGAGGAGTGCTGGGAGGGGACCCGGATGTAGAGCCAAGTGGACCCCAGGTTGTTTGAACGTGGGAGCTGGGCTAGGAGCTGGGCTGGGGAGCAGGGAGGCCTCGTCTCTGCCCTGAGCACCTGGTAGAAGGAAGGGCTGTTAAGTGAGACAGAAACGCTGAAAAAGCCCGTTTAGAAAGAATCAAGAGAAGGAAGCAGAGGGCAGGAGCGGGCTGCACCCGACTGGAAGAGGGCAGACCCTGTCCTCCTTCTCCAGCCTCCTGACCGCCTCTTTCTGCTCCACCAAAATCCCCTTCCAAAACTATTGTAGGCCTGAAAGTCCCATGAAGCCTTGATACCGAGGTTCAGCAGCAGGTGGGGAGGACTTGGCCCTCCTCCCCCAACCTGCACAGCGAGCTCTGATGTGGGTCCTCCTCTCCAGGAGGGTCGCCTTCATGTACATAAAATGAAGCATTGGACATGATGTTGTCTAAGGCGACTCTCTAACGGCTGTCCAACTTCTCATTTTTGGTTATTTAATTATTGTCTTTTTTGAAGCTAATGGAACATACTTTTAACATAGACCATTACTGCTAAACTTCAGAAGCATGAATGTGCAGGGTACACAATAGTTACACAGCCATCTGGAAGGTTTCCCCCCTTAATGTGAAGAGATGGTATAGGCCGTGATTAAACATGGGCACTCTAGAGCCAGGTTATCGAGTTCAAATCCCATCTCAGCCTCTTGCTAAGTGTGTCCCCCTGGCTAGTTACTGAACTTCTATGGACCTGAGCTTCTCTGTCTGCAAAATGGGCCTGGGAGTGTGAAATGACCGTTATGTAAAGCATAGGTAATCCACAACATGTGTTAGAAAATATCACTTAGAGAACGTCAGCTTCACTTTTTTATTAGTAAAATGCTCAGAACCATGTGGGGGAAATGAAATAAAGCCACCTATCCAGGTAAAGCTTGTGACACAGCCGATCTCTTTGTCAGTGTTCAGTAATGCATACAGCCAGCACACGGTGCTTAGCTTCCAGACTTCGGCGGGTTCCAGAACGTGGGCGAGCCCTCTTGTGCAACGGGGCGGAGAGGCAAGTCAGCTCTGTGCTGCTGTCTTCCTCCTGCACTCCATGAGCATTTATCTCACAGTGACACCACGCTTCCCGTGTGGCCTTCCTAAGTCTGGGTGCCTCTGCCCCACAGTTTCCACCCTTGGCCCAGGGGTGGGAGGGAGTTCTGACCTCCCAGGACGGCTTTCAGGCAGAAGCAGCCATGCCGGGCTCTGGCTCCCAGGTCTAACGTCCAGCTCCACTTATTGAAAGTGACTAGAGGGGAAGAGAGGAAAGGACCACATAATTGTGCTTCTCCCCCGTGCGCTTCTAACATGTCACGTCATTCCTAGCAGATTCTGTGTATTTCCACCATGAAATTCTGTGACTTATGAAAACTTAATAGCAACGCGGGCTTCAAGAAGAGTAAACATTGAAACTGCACTTAACACAGATGGAAATTTTCCTTAGGAGAATAACACTCCACAAAGCAATTGACTCCAGGCATTTATGTGTGTGCAGATGATGAAAGAGAAGATGGAGTGCAGCAATTCACAACAGGAAACAGCCCCTTGCAGCCCAGGCCTGCAGCATGGCCAACCCCGGTGGAAAAGAGCAGCAGAGGGAGGCAGTGGTAGGCTTCCCGCTCCATGCCCCACGCCGCCCCTCCATGATATAAGAAGGGAACTGTTGAGATTTAAATCTGAGGAAGGAAACGCCGGCTCTTCTGTGGCCTCTCATTTCCCCCGACTGTACGTGCCGCCCCTGGCCTGCTGTGGAGGTGATGTGCTGCTGTGAATCCTGCACATCAGAACGTGGGAGACGCACGTAGCAGAAGCTCTAGGAAATGTGTGGCTTAGCCAGGAGGAAAGAAGGTCTGATTCTGATAAAAAAAAAAAAAAAAAACTTATTTTCTATCACATTCTTCACATTCAAGTTCCCAGATATTCAGGAGCCCAGGAGTGGGAAAAGGTGGCAGAGGGATCATGGTCACAGGGACACTGTCATGGTCATGGTGTCCTGTGACCTCCTCTGTGGCACATTTGCCTAGTTGTACCTCCCAGATTTGAGGTCTGTTAAGTGCCATGTAGAAGAGAAATGAAGAACACGGGCCTCTTCCTGGGTCTCCAGAACACGGGTCCACTCCTGGTTTTCTTGAACTGCACTGGCCAGTCAGGGACGTCGTCCAGTTGCTGCAGTAAGAGACCTCATTGGCGCCTGACAGAGATTGTGTTATGATCTCAGTGTCTACCGTTGCCCTGGTTCAGAAAGGAGGCTCAGGGAGCAGGTGCATCACGAGGGACCTGAGTCTGGGGGCAGTTGTCTTGGCTGTCACTGCCGTTGGTGCCAAGCTCAGGATGGTCGTCCCTCAAGCTGTTGGAGACCTCCTAGAAATCAATGCAGGTAAACCGGCAGCCACCGGAGGCTGAGAAAGCAAGGAGCAGCCTCCAGAAACCAGTCCTGGCAACTTCATGGCTTTAGCGCCAAGAGACCCATTCCAGACCTTAACCTTCAGAACTGTGAGGCAATGAATCTGTTGTTTCAGGCTGCTGAATTGTGGCGACTTACCATGGAGGCCAAAGGAAATTAATGTGTAAGACTCTTGGTACATATATCCCAGACCCCCTCATTTTGCAGATAAGAAGACAGGCCCAGAGGATTTGCCAGCTTTCATGGAATCCCCGGGCTAGTTAATGACGGGGCTGGCAACCCAGCACCTCCTCTTCACTAAAAACCTTTCTCAGCCCTTGGTTTTATTAACTCATGAAACCCCCAGCATGAGCTCCCGACAGCGGCTCTCATGCTTGGCGTTTTTCACAGATGAAGATAAGCTCCTGAGTTTGCACCTGGCATCTCAGCTCAGGGTCACCAGACACAGTGCTAGTTAGCGGAGGAGTCCGGGCCAATCATAAACTCTACTAAAGCCTCAGAAGCTTTTGATCTCATTGCAACATGACAACTCTGAGGTCTGCAGGTCACTCCTCTTGTGAATAAAGAAAACATCATACAGACTCCCTGAGACCTGTCAAAAGTGCACGTCCAGCCAATTGCAAGCCCAAGCCTCTAACTCCCGTGACTCAGCAGGGCTCTCTGAGTCTCTCTGCTGGAGACACTATAAGAGAAACCCAAGACAGAGGGCAGAACTTCTGCCTTCAGCATGCTTACAGAGCAGCTGGGGCTGAACTTGGTGACTTGGTGGCACCCTTTGCCGTTCTAGCCTCAGGGCAAGGCTACTCCTGAGGCCTTGACCCATCGCTGTTTGCCCTCTGGATGAAGCTGACATCGTGTGGGGGAAGGCCTGAGCTGCGTAGCTCATTCATGTGTTAAGAGGGGCCTCTGCCCAGCATCTTCCACCGGGGAGCGGGGAGCGGTCATGAATGGAAGCTGTTTTCACAGCCAATATGGTCGTCCCTCAGGCTATTGGAGACCTCCTAGAAATCGATCAGGTAAACTGGCAGCCTCAGAGGCCGAGAAAGCAGGGAGCAGAGCCCCCTCCAGGCTCCAGAAACCAGTCTGCAACATGGTGTGTTCAGGTAGAGTGTACACTTGCTTGGGAAGGCTTGTGGAAAGGTGATGGAGATCTGGGGGCTGCCCCAAGTCACACCTCGATGTCACTTGCTGTATGTGACAGGAATGCATAATTCTTGCCCTCAGAAGCTTGCTCCCTGTTGAAACAAACCAGAGAAAAAGAAAAAGGCTTGACATAGCTGGGTGTGCAGGAGGACCACCCAGGCTCAGGCAGCGCCATCTCTGACTTCATGGAAAAATGACACTCTGAAGGGTGCCTGGGTGAGTGAGGTGCAGAGTGCTCTTGGGTGGGAGAAAAGGCTGGCAGAGAAGTTTGAATGCACCTATCTGAAGACAGAGAATGGAGAGAGCCCACGGTGTGAAGGACATAGGAACACAGCATCGCTGAGCTGGCTTCAGTGAGTCATTCACTTGTTTGACCAATTCTTACTGCCCACCAGCAAGTAGCCAGGCACTCCTGTGGGCACCAGGGACCCGGGCACGTAAACCCCACGACCCGTGTTGCCTTGCGGCTCAGCAGCCCTGCCCCTCACTCCTGCCTGCAGAGATGGATTCCCATTTCAGGCCACCCTGCCAGCCACTGCGCGCGGCTCTGCTGACGCTGGGGCCGACACAGGAGCCCAGATCCTCTCTGCTGAATAAATTACTGCCCCATCATCTTCATGCATAAAACATGGCACAGGAGGCCGGGAGAGACCGGCCCTGGGCGGCTCGGTGCGGCAGCGGCCTCTGGGTCAGCAGGGAGGGAAAGGGGAGGCAGGTTGCAGATAAAAGAAGTCAACGGAAACCTCAGATATAAAAAAAAAAAAAAGGAAGAGGTGGTTTTTCTTCTCTTTTTAATTTTTATGCATCTGGACCTGACTTCCGGGATTGCTGAGAGGCCCTGGGCTGCCCTGTCATGAGAAGGCCCTAGGCCTGCTCTCCTGGGGACCATGGTGCTGCCCTCGAGGTTACACTGGATCCGAAGCAGGCCATGGAGGGACAGGATCCGCAGGCGCCAGCTCAACCGTGAGTCCCAGGTCCCCAGGCCTCGCCTCCCTGTCTTCCAGCCTCGCTGGCGACGGCCCCAGCTCCCTCCCCTTGGGCCTCCAAGGCCCTCCTCGCTCTCCATCCTCTTCCCTGGCCTCCTGCTTCCTGCCCACAGCCCTATCTTAATCAGGGGTAACCAGAGACGCTTTGTTTGGAGGGGCAGGCGGGGAGCCCCTTTCTCTTTATTTCTCCATCTAGAAGAAAAATACCAATAAATATCACATCTGTCGAGGGGACTTTGAGTGGAACCTTTGTGGGCTACAGTGAGGAGGCACCTTGAGGTCTGAGTCCAGCTGCGCCTGCTGGACGGGGTGGAGGTCAAGATCGGAGTGTCAGAGTCCTGCCTTCTTTAAAGGACACAATGCTATGTTTCTTAAATGACCAAGCTCTCGCGACGGTTCCTGCTGACAGGAGCTCTAACCTAACAGGAGATTGTGGCATAGAAGCAATCTGAGGAAAAAAATAAAAAGCTCTCCAAATATATGCAAGGCCATTACCCACTGCCAAGTCACAAGTCAGGGTCCCGGAGGCTGAAGAGTTTTATTTATCTCAGGGGTCAGCAAATTCAGCCTCTGGAGGGACCTGCCTCTGGCAAAGAATAAGAGGGGCCTGCTTGCATGGGGTGAGAGTAGTCTTCTTCCCTCATGAGAAAACAGCAACAAGACCATGATGACCAGGAGGAGGCGGCAGGGAGCGGTGGGGAGTGTGGTAAAGGGAAAAGCGTGGCCGCCGTTCAGCACCATCCCAGTGTTTCCAAGAGCAGCAGGTCCAGCTTGCCAGGTTTTCAAAGTGAAAAGCCTCTTGCTCAAATGTTGGCGTTGAATTCCTGCAGTCGTAAATGCCATAATAAGCAATGGTGTGCGAGGACCACCCGTTAGCAAGCGGCCGCGCTCATTGGAGGTCCACCCGCGCAGTTTGTGTGCCTAGTCGTGTCGGAAGTCCTTCTTGTGAGTTAGAAGCCCCTGGTGCAGAAGTAAATAAAGATGACCGAGTGGGTCAGGAATGCGAGCGCGGCTTGGTCATGGTCCCCTGGTTTAGGAGCAGGGGGCTGGTTGGATTCCAGGCGGCACCCCTGGTGAGAGGAAATATTTTGCACCCAGAAACACATTTGTTTTTATTTATTATCGTGGAAGATGCTGGGAGTGACTCCTCAGCATCTTCCTTCAGCTTTGTTGGAGGTTGCCCTGTGGCTGTAGGAAGGGTGGGGTGCTGCTGGGAGTGGGGAGGGGGATCTGCGTGGCTGGGAACTGCGTGGACGTGAAGGTGGCCAGGACTCCACAACACACACTCGCGGGGGACACCTGCCTCACGGGGAGACGTGGCTTCGGTTATCGGCTACTGTGCTGTTATCTCTGCGCGGTTTTCAGATTAACAGGCCTGTGTCCAAGGTCAAGGCTGAGCAACGAGGTTGTGACCTCTTGGGCTTGAGCATGGGAGGAAGGGTCAAGAGCCCAGCTGTGTTAGAGTCCTAGAAGTCGGGGCAAGGTCGGGTGATGTCCTGAGGGGGAGATTTTCCCAGCTCAGGGAGGAC
Organism: Marmota marmota marmota; assembly: GCF_001458135.2. Classification (NCBI taxonomy): domain Eukaryota; kingdom Metazoa; phylum Chordata; class Mammalia; order Rodentia; family Sciuridae; genus Marmota; species Marmota marmota. The sequence continues at coordinate 18,780,268 of NW_025999913.1, read as the reverse complement.
CTGTGCGGGTTTAAAGGCAGCGGAGAGAGAGAACAGGTGAAGGCCCAGACCAGCCAAGGCAGCCAGCAAGTCTGCAGCTTCAGACAACGTCCAAAATCTGCTTCAGTAACTTCCCCCGTCTCGTCTCTGAGGTTTTCCCCGTCCAGCCTGGGGACCCAAGCGGTATTACCCTCAGTGTTACTTTGTCATTTTGAAAGTCAGTGAACCCCAGCTTCCTCAAGCGCACAGGAGCGGTGCCTGGCAACAGGAGTGGCAGGCCGTGGCCCCCATGCCCGCAGACCTTGCTGAGCGGCCACAGCTCTCGCCTGCAAGGGGCTGGCCAGCCGAGAGTCCCTGGGGATACAGAGCCCTAGGCTGCCATCTCTAACCGATTGGGACGGCTCCTGAGCTGGACCTTGCGCTTGTGTGCTGCTGCTCCAGGACAAATCACGGGCTTGTGTGGAACCGTGTGCACGTGCTGCCCCAGTCTCCACGCCCTGGGAGTGTGAGTTAGCAGTTCTCAGCTGCCTGGTGGTGGGCCGCTCTCCCAGTGCTGAGATGGAGGTGGGGCCTGGGCCTGCAGCTCACGGGGCTCACGCAGGGTCTTCCTCTAAGCTCTGTGGTTACAGCCTGAGGCCCTCCCTGCTGACCGCTGCCGTTGCCCACCTGGTAGCCCCGTCCACTCTGGCAGTTTGCTTCTTGAAGGCCAGCAAGAGAGGGCCTTTGGTTGCTTGCAATCTGTCCTTGACAGAGCTCGCCTGACTAGACAACCTCCCTGGGACTAGCTCAAAATCAACTGGTCAGGGACCCCAAGTGCATCTGCAAAATCCCTTGTCCTCACCATGTAACACAATCACGTCTTGAAGGACAATCTCATGGCCCTCACCCCCAGGTCTTGCCCACGCTCCAGGTGAGGGAGTTATTCTGGGGGTGTATACTGGGGGGTGAGGATCCTCAGGCCTTAGAACCCTGTTTACCACAAAACCCAATGTCACCTTTGCCATGGAGCCTGGGGCTCCTGGGCTCCTGAAAGCTTTGTTTTCTTTGCACTTTTTATTATGCAAATTTGTAAGCGCACAGATAAGCTGGGAAAACAGGAGGATGAGTTCCACGCACCTATCACTCGAGTTTAACGTCAATGTTTCCTCATATTTGCTTCATCTAGTTTCCTGCCAAAATATTTTTAAATAAATGACATGTATGATGACATTTCAACCCTCAGTATTTTGGTAAGAGCACCTAACAATGACATTTTCTACATAACTGCTAAAGATTACTAATGTCCCCTAATGTGATTTAATTCATAATGCACATCCAGATCTTCCCGGGGGGGG
>NW_025999913.1:18681926-18778931 GCF_001458135.2 Marmota marmota marmota | reverse complement strand
GGGGGGGGGGGGGGGGGAACATTCTGAAGGGTGTTAGAGTCTTTTTAAAATACCTGTCTCCAGGTGACATCACTGCACCTGGTGTGTGCATCAAAGGTCTGAGTTCTGTCAAAACTCTCCCCGTGCTGGATGCAGCTCAATGGTAGCGTGCAGGCTTAGCATGCGCTGGACCCCAGGTTCCACCCCCAACACCGCCAACCGAAAGGCAAAACCCCGGATTTGGACTGAAGCCTCAGCTGCTGGAGTTCATCTCCCCTGCGCCCACAGTTTCCTTCACAGCCAGAGTCTGTTATGAGATGCCTGCATTGTTTCCCAGCCCACTGGAGGGTGGCGTAGAGCACAGCGGATCGAGGTGGGAGAGCCGCGGTGTGTCAGCCTTCTAGCCGTGCTGGCCTCTTAGAAGGGGCCATTCGAGAAAGAGAACCCGGGTTGCTGCAAAGACACAGTCGGACAGTCAGGGAGAGGCTCATCTGGCCTGAACCTCTGCTCACCACTTACTGGACCTGCCCAGGTGAGGGGGTCCAGGCAGCAGCAGCTCCCCGCCTGGACTTCCTAGATGATGACCGCTGTGTCAGGCCAGCTCATGAGTGAGGGGTGACCACTGGGGCGGGCCTAGGCCTTCTTTCTTTCTTCAGCCTGACACTTAGTGGAGGTTACAGGAAAGAAAGCCTGAGTTTTGACATCAGGGAGATTTGGCTTCAAATCCAGTTTCTGCATCGTAGGGTGGCCTTGGGACGTCGTCCTGCCCCCTAAGGTCCACGTCAGCCACAGAGGGTGGTTACGATGAGGCCGACCCCACAGAGTCACTAGGGCTGAAGGACCCGTAGGAGCCACAGCGGCTGGCTCATGGCGGTAGCTAGTGGCACCCGTATCCTGCTGATGGGGTGGATCTGGGACAACATAAGCAGGCTCCCCGGGGAGTCCATGCCAGAAGAGTCCCCTCCTCCTCAGACTGGCAGCCACCCCACGTCCAGCTGGCTTGCCCGCACGGCAGGAGGCAGCAGAGACTGCAGTTGGAAGTCGATGGGACCTCTCAGCACCACTGTTCTGGGGAAGGGGAGGAGCAGTGTCCATCCGGCTCTGGACTCCAGGCTGTTTCCAGTCATGTAAACGCAGCAGATGATGGAGCCCACTTGGAGCATCAGGCTTCTCCACATCTGGGCAGAGGTTGGGCACACTCCGTGGACTCCGATCAGAGGACATCACTGGCCATTCTCCCATCTGGCAGGGTGCTGTTCCGCCTTGTGACCAGGCAAGGAGGGGGCCTGCAGGAGCAGCAGTCTGGGTGGAGCCTGGTTCGCGGCCCGTGCCCTGCACAGCGGTGCTGATGTGACTGTGAGGGGTCCTGGGAGGCAATTCTACACGAGAAGTAACAAGCTTGGTGCTCTTTCTGTAGCCTGAGCAGGGCTCTGGGAGGCGTGGGAAGGGTCTTAGAGTCTCTTTTAAATACCTGTCTCCAGGTGAGAGAGCGAGGCCAGGGACAGGGCAGGCAGGCCCCATAGGGAGAGGCGAGGAGGGCGGGAGTACGCTTGGCCTCACATAGCAGCCTCCTCTGGGTAGGCCACCCCTTGCAGAAGCCCCTGCTGTGGGGACACCCACAGCCACTTCATAGCAGCCCGATAGGGAAGAGGGTGGTTTCCGTCAGCTTACCTGCTGGCCTGCAGGGCTTGACTCCCTCCTGTTTCCCCCGGCTCCTGCCTGTCAGTGGTGCAGGAAGCCCCTGGTTGCACATTCAGCTTTTCTTTCTTTCTTTTTTTAATTTGTGCTAATTAGTTATACCTGACAGTAAGATGCATTTTGACACATGCACAGAAACGGAGCACAATTTCTCCTTCCTCTGGCTGAACATGGTGCAGAGTCACACCAGGAGTGTGATCATACCTGTATACAGGGTGATCATGTCTGCCTCATTCCACCGGCCTTCCATCCCTGCATCACTCCCCGCTCACCATCCAAAGGGCCTGCATTCTCCCGGCACCACCCCCCCCCCCCGCCACTCCATTATGGATCAGATCGGCTTCTCGGAGAAAACATTGGATCCTTTGGGTTTTTTAGGTTTAGCTTATTTCTCTTAGCAGGATATTCTCCACTCTATCCATTTACCTGCAAATGCCATGATTTCCTTCTTCTTTAAGGCTGAAAAATATTCCATTGTGTATGTATACTACACTTTATTTATCTGTTCATCTGTTGAAGGGCATCTAGGTTGGCTCCATAATTTAGCTATTGGGAATTGAGCTGCTATAAACATTGATGTGGCTGTGTCACTGTAGTATGCTGATTTTAAGTCCCTTGGGTATAAACCAAGGAGTGGGATAACTGGGTCAAGTAGTGGTTCCATTCCAAGTTTTCTGAGGAATCTCCACACTGCTTTCCAGATTAGTTGCACCAATTTGCAGTCCCACCAGCCATGTATGAGTGTGCCTTTTCCCCACATCCTCGCCCACACTTACTGTTGCTTGTATTCTTGATAATTGCCATTCTGACTGGAGTGAGATGAAATCTTAGAGTAGTTTTGACTTGCATTTCTCTGATTGCTAGAGATGTTGAATATATTTTCATGTTTGTTGATCGATTGTATTCCTTCTTCTGTGAAGTGACTGTTCAGTTCTTTGGTCCATTTATTGATTGGGTGTTTTGTTTTTTGGTGTTAAGTTTTTTGAGTTCTTTATATATCGTGGAGATTACTGCTCTGTCTGAGGTGCGGGTGGTAAAGATTTTCTCCCATTCTGTAGGCTTTCTCCTCACATTATTGATTGTTTTCTTTGCTGAGAGAAAGCTTTTTAGTTTGAGTCCATCCCGTTTATTGATTCTTGATTTTACTTCTTGTGTTTTAGAAGTCTCGTTAAGGAAGTCAGATCCTAAGCAATGTGATGATGATTTGGGCCTGCTTTTTCTTCGAGTAGGCACAGGGTCTCTGTTCTAGGCCTAAGTCTTTGTTCCACTTTGAGTTGATTTTTAGCTTTTTAACATGGACAGAGACCCAAGGACCCGGGAGGGCTGCGGAAGCTGTGTGCACATCCCCCCACGCCCCCTCACCCTCTGTGGCTGACCTGGGTCCTGCTGAACTGTGACATAGTCAGGATGGCATGGCTGGAGCTACATTCCTGAGCGACAGCTGTATCCCCAGCACACCAGGGGCCAGGGGCGTTGCTCTCTGCTCTCGGTTGCCCCCAGAGCCATAGCTTAAAGATTTGGAGAAGGTGAGCAAGGGGGTTCCCTGAGTATAAGAGATATGAAGGAAGAAGCTCTTTAGTGCACCCTCTGGGATTCACAGTAGAGCTCCGTGGGTTCTGGTTCAGCCACCTGCCAAACATACCCACTGATAGCCTCAGCCAGGCCCGGGCCTGCTTTCTCCTCAGGTCTGCAGCTTGGTTGGATGCTGGCACTGTGCGTGAGTTTTGTTTAGGGACCAGTGACTTACACTGGCGTAAGAGCTGCTATACACCTTCCAACCTAGCGCTGCCTGGCTCCTCCCCAGGCAGGACAGTGGCTGTGTAGGGCCTGCCTTCCCCTCTCACTGAGGGCCAAACCCTGTGGCCAGATGTCCGTCTGCTTCTGCTGTCAAGGGAAGGAGACAACACAAAACAGGAAACCAGAGAGGGAGAGTGTGAATAATTCAAGGGGCTTCTGTGGGGGAAAGTGCTCTCTTTGTATGAACACTGATCTGCACAGATATTTTAGCTGTCTCCAGCCAGGGACGGACAAAGGGGAGGGTGTGGAGGGAGAGGGCGGGAGAGGAAGAACCCCAGGCTTAGCCACTGAAGGGACAACATGGTTGCTGGTTGGAAGCAGAAATTACCTGAACAGTACATTTTCTTGGAAGCCTTAAGCTGGTATGTTAAGTTGAGGGTGAGGAGGATCTTAGGGACAGAAACTTCCTGAAACACCGTTACCACCAAACGTTAGCCACTGTTCAGGCCACACTGCGAGGGCCTGTGTTTCCTCTGAACTATCACGATCCCAGGTACTGTTCCAGCGCACAGGAGTGGGTGACCTGCACACACGGACACCAGGCACCAAAGCTGCAGGCTTAGGCAGGAGCTCCGGAAAATAAGCCTTGATTTTGTTTTGATCTCTACAAAGCTGATATGTCTTTGTTGATGTCTAAAAATCAAACAATACAGAAATGTAACAGTGGGGACTGTAGCTCAGTGGTACAGCGTGTGCTTAGCATGAGCAAGGCCCTGGGTCCCATCCCAGAAGGAAGGAAGGAAGGAAGGAAGGAAGGAAGGAAGGAAGGAAGGATAGATGGAGGGAGGGAGGCAGGAGTGAAGGCATCATCTAGCATTCCCAGCCCTCACCCTGTACAGCATAGATCTCCCGTTTCTTTTCATAAAATATTCTATATATGTTCTTTGTTAGGATCAGGGTAGTACTGTCTTCTGCAGTGCGCTGTTCCATTTGGCAACAAAACTTGAATGTCATTTCATCTTAGTAAATAGCAATAAATATCTTCAGACTGTATCTGTACAGCCAAGTCCCAGCGAAGGCTCACAGAGCCTGGGAAAGGTCAACAGCTTCTAACCTGATTCGCTGCAGGACGGGATCATAACTGAGAGGTGGACCGTGTTGGGCAGGAACTGAAACATACCCACGATTCTCCTCGTGGGCCACTGTCCGCGACTCAGCTGCCTCCACATGCGCAGCCGTAGTGGGACGGTCAGGGTAATGGAGGGACATGGGTATCAGAACACTGCCCTCACGCACTCTGAGGGGAGATCTTTTCACCGCTCTGCAGACAGAGGGTGACTTGGAAGCAGGACAGTGATGGTTCCTGGGAGCACTGGTCCCACTGACGCTGTTTCTGAGGCTCCAGAGACATCCCTGCTTGGGAGCAGGTGGCTTGGCACCTTCCCCATCCAGGATGGCGTGGGCAGAGGCACTGCGTCCACCAGCTTTCCACCGCCATGAAAAACACTTGAGCTAACCAATCTGCAGAAGAGGACCGTGGGCTTTGGCTCAGTTATGGAGGCTTCAGCCGTGACCGCTGGCTGCACAGGAGAGAGGGCGCAGCGGAGCACCAGGGCTCACCTCAAGGCCAGGGGCAAAAACGGAAAGAAGGAAGGCAGGGCCCCACAGTGCCACCAAAGGCCACCCCAGGGACCTAAGGACTTCCCAGCAGGCTCGGCCTCCCAATTCCACCACCCCAGGGACTGTTTTGAATGCATGGGCCTCTGAGGGATTCAAGATCCAACTATAGCAGCACCCAGGACTGGAGCTTGTGGGAGGAGGGGCCAGGCAAGACCAGGAAACAGCCCGAGGTGTGTCTGCCGATGAACTGCTGCCGCCCAAAACTGGCCTCCTGAGGATTCCGTGCAAATACAGTAGACTCAGCAAACCTTCAGTTTTTAAGCAGGTGAAAAAGCCATCAAGTAGGTGCTTGCTGACGCACACCAGAGGGGAACAGGGAGTGCAGGTCTAGAAGGCAGCCAAGGCCCCAAGCTTTGCCCTCCTCGTCCGAGTGAAGGGAGAGGGTGGGCTTCCACCTTATCAGAGGGTGTGAAAGCAACATGGGGTCCTGCAAGCAGCCTTCTAAATGGGGTAGGTGGTGAAAGAAATGTCTTTTTAAAATCTTTTCCGACATTTTACTATTAATGATTCTGCCAGTAATTTTACTATACTTGCTTTATCACATACTTGCTTTATCCACATATCTATCCCTAATCTATCGGTAAATCTCATATTTTTTAAAAAAAATCTTACTAGCACATATTAATTGCGTATTTTGGGGATAAGTGAAATTTCTACACTTACAGACAGTGTGCACTGATCAAATCCAACCACCCCTTCTCCTCCCCCCACTCCCGCTCCTTTGCCAGTCTCTGGTAATCGCTCTTCTACGTTCAGATTGGCTTCTTGTCATCATCCTCATATGAGACACAACAGGTGGTCCTTATCTTCCGGTGCCTGTCGTATTTCACTCAGCATGACGTCCTCCCGTTCCATCCACGTTGCTGCTGATGACAGGGTCTCCTTCTTCCTGCGGCTGAATAACGCTCGGTGTGTATATGCGCAACATTTCCTTTACTGGCTCATCTGCTGGTGGCGCCTGGGCTGATTTCATACCTTGGCAACTGTGAACAGGGATGCAATAAGCACGGGGTTACGGGTGTCTTTAGTACACTGGCCAATCTTATTTTAAGTGCTTCGGAAGCTGTAGGCATCTGTACACTTTGTTGTAAACACTTCAACATGTGTATCATTCAATCTTTGTTAATGGTTCTTTAAGAATCTTTAGTCAGATTTATTGAGGTTGATTACACAGTAAAACTCAGTTTTGAGTGTGTAGTCCGTGAGTCTTGGTGAACACTCACAGTCGGGCAGCCATCAGGATTTAAGAGTTGCAGCCCAAACACCCACCTGACCTCTCGGTAGTCACTCCCTCTCCCAGCCCTGTCAGTCAATGATTTGTTTTCTGTCCTTACAGTTTTGGCTTTTCCAGAAAACTTACCACTGGGATCAGGTACAGCGCGCCTTTGAGTCCGGCTTCTCGCACTTAGCTTAGGGATTTCCGATTCACCACTGATGTTCTATGTGAGCTCCTCCCTCCGCACTGCTGAGATTTTATAAGATGATGATTTGCGATTGGAAAGATCTCTAACCAGCAACCATCACAGTGGACACCCCTGAGGTCTGGGTATCTTAACCTACAAAAAACTTCCACAGATTGTTCAGTTGTTAGCACTCTATCGTTTGCCTTGTTATTCTCTCTTTCTCTCTCTCTCTCTCTCTACACACACACACACACGCACACACACACACACCATGTTTTTCTAACAATTTTAGAATTAACTGCAGACGTGAAGTTCTGTTATGGCTCTGTCTCTCTCAGGGGCAGCTGCAGGAACTCTAGGTCTCTGCACACCTCTGGAGTCCCCTGTGCTTCATCGGTACCACGGCAATATCAATGACAATGACCCAGGGATAGTTAATTCAATCAGCTGCAAACAATTATGGTTCAGAATGCATTCAGCCAGCTGTCTGCCCTACATTCCGCCCCCACTCGGGCACTTTTATGCAATGCACAACCTCTACACCAGGCGGGGTGCGTCCTGGAGCCAGGCTGACACCCACGAGCTGGGGAGGGGGTGCAGCAGCACAGGATGGAAGGAGGGAAGGGTCAGCCTGAGGTGGAGGTTGTCCCAGCCCTGACCTAAGACAGGAAGATCCAGGAGGCCCCTGGGGAGAAGTGCTCTCTGCTGCCCCGTTCTCCCACTCCGTAGTTAGCCCTTAACTCTTGTTAGAATTCTGTGTTTTGCATCTAAAACAATAACACCTGCCCTCAAAAGGAAAACAGTGAAATAATATCTCAATTTCTTAAGGAAATTGTGTTGCTTAACTCCGAGTTTCTGATCTAGCTTTTAACTGAATGGCCAAGCCCTGGTTACAATCCCCCTAAAGAGCTTCTCCCAGCAGTTAGCAAGAAGCTTTCTGATCCCTAAGATGAGAAACAGACTCCACTGGCGGAGACCACGTAGCTTCCCTTCCCTTTGGCTCTGCAGCACCCTCCATCTCTGCACCATCTGAGAGGGACCCAGGCTGTGAGCCCACAGCAAGCCATTTGCCTGAGTCGGTCCCTTCTGATCTTTCTGTGTTGGGGTGTGTGGGTCCAGCAATGCAACAGACCCCGACTCACCCTGCAGCCACCAGGCGGCCGTGGTACCGAGGGATGGACACATAGAGATCCGCTCCCCTCATCCAGCCCCCCAGCTCCTGGGGAGCTGACCTGGACTTCCTCCAGGCCTCGGCCAGCTGCTGATCTTCTGCCCACTTCCTCTCAGAGGCAAGTCCTGCCTCCTGCCTTATGGCTCTCCTTCACGTACTCACTTTAAAATTGTCCTGGTTTTGTGTTTAAGACCACGGTCATCTCCACTTCGCAGTGAATGGCCACCCAAAGTGCAAAATGATTCCTATTCTGAATTCATATGAATGAGTTCTTGAAAAAGATGCGTGATTTTTTTTTCACTTTGAAAATATGTAGAAAGAGGGAAGAGAAATGCACAGCTCCTCTAATGGAGTAGCACAGTGTGGCCTTCTAGAGACTCTCTGTGTTCTGGTTTGGGAAGAGAAACTAGGACTTGTCAACAGTGTCTGCATGGCTGGCAGGCTGAGCTCCCGAGGCACGTTGGAAGAAGGATCTCACCCATCTCCCCTTCCGTCCGTTGTTTTTCACCAGCTGGACAAAGGCAGACTTCAGCCCAGCAGTATGTGAGTTGTCACGGTCTGCATTAGGGAGACTTCCAGCTGCCCTTCCATAGGCCGCAGAGTGTATACCTGTATGCAGATCTGATGGAGCATCCTAATCACCACACTCGACAAAGGGCAGCAGTTTCCCCCTCCGCACGCTGTAACCTGACTGATCTCACAGCACTGGAAAATGAGACTCCTTTTATGGGGTTCTTAATGTTCATTCTTTAGCTTCCCCTGTGAGTAGCATTCATTTAAAAATCATCTTGCTGAGCACAATGCTTTAAAAAGTGACTCACTTATGATTCAGAAAACAAATAGCCTTCGTAACTTTTAAATCCATGCAATTAGAAGGAGAATATGTTCACAGTTGGGCTTCAGAACACTGTGCTTAAGGCGCAATCAAGAAGTCTCTTGGAGTCATGGAGGTCATCAGCCAATCACGCCCGTCCTCTCAAGCACTCTCAGGGCCTCCCAGGGCATCCAGATCCTCCACCAAGGGGAAAACTCAACTCTCTCTTCCTAAGCAATAGCTTCCCGGAGGAAGGTGAAGGGAATGACAGCCCTCGGGGTCCACAAAGGCCACTTGGAATGTGTACGACGTCTTATCACGGGGAGCAAGCTTCGAAAGCGTCTGTGTGCATTTCCTTGTATTAATTCCAGCATCCTGCATGTACTTGAATCTCTTATATTCAAAAAAGAGTGAAATTATTTTTTTTCTTCTCAAAAATTCAGTTTAAATTCTAAATCATTTGCTTTGTCCTTTTAAGGCACAAATATTGTGGAGGAGTAGAGGGGATGTGAGGAGTGGGGGAGAGGAACTTCCTTATCTCTTCTTGTCATTTTCAAAGCTGTCTTGCTCTTACTTTCTAACCCCAGAAAAGCCTCATCATGATGATAATCAGTGTCCCCAGCCCAGCTTCCAGAGCACTCTTGCTTAATAGAGAGTCACTTTATAAACTCAAACTGTTATCTCTGAGCAGCAGAAAATTCAAACATCACAGGCATTTCTTTCTATTTCTTTGTCTAGAAAAACCTAAAGCTAAATAAGTAGAAGCTCTTAAGTCACCTGCCCACGCCTTGACTACATCTTAAAGAGATTCAGAATCCCACGGCCACATGAACCCCAGGACCTGTGGGCGAGAAGCACAGAGGCCCAGAGCAGCACAGCGAGCCAGACCCTCCGCACAGACCCTCGGGCCTCCCAGCCTCCACATTCCTGCTCCCCACGCCTGCCTGGGCTCTCCCTCCCTCCATTTGGAGGTTAACTGGACACGACCACACATGTCTGATTACTCACCCAATGGTGTTCAACCAAGTCACAAATTTGGCTTTGGAAACATTGGGCGGAAAAATAGACTCCGTTGCTCAAATAAGTCACCAGAAAACAGCTTTCCATGCCATCAATGCCACTGCCCCGGGAAGGTGTCAATGAGTTAAAGTAGGCAGCAAAAAGAAAAGAAAGGCCAGCATCATGGGAACGGGCACCAGGTCAGCCTGGCCGAGTCCCACCTGCACAGGGCCCTGTGGGGGTCAGGAACAGGGGCCGTGGAGCAGCGTGAGGCAGCTCCCAGGATCCTCTGGGGTGGTCGTCTGAAGCTAGGCTACTTCCAGAAGGATGCAGAAGTGCAGGCCTTGACCGTTCTCTCCAGCTGCCCTGAAGGGGCGTCTCTGGGTAGGCCCACTCCCCTGTCTGAGGCTATGCACACCAAATCTGTTTTATCCTCCTCCCGCCTTCAGCCGCCTTTGAAAACCAGGACACAGGTCCCTGAGCCTCAGAAACAGTGAGTGCCACAGCTACAGACTGGGACTCCTCCTCTAAAACCCCCTGGAAAAGCAGACCTAGGAGGACACACAACAGATCATCTGTGCCTGGGCGGGGCTCGCAGGGTCACAAAGAGGCCCCAGGGAATGCCGTGATGGGATTTCCGGGCTTATTTCTACCTAGTTATAGAGGATTTTTTTAAAAGAGTCTAATATTTGGCTTCTCTAGGCCACCAACCATCCAATTATTTGACTCAGAGAATCAAGAAGTTTAGGACAATTTCAGGTGATAGGGTGGGTTTGGGTGTGGTCCCCTCGTGCTCATGACGCAGCCCAGTGTGGGACCCTCCCCAGCCACCTCATGGGCCGTGTTTCCTCATTCCCTTGTCCGGCCCCCTCCTCAGGCTCGGCGGGTCCCCTCAGGCCTGTCCCATGCAGAGCTCCCTTGTGTGGTCACCCTGTCCAGCAGCGCATCCCTTTTCCCTTCCTTCTTGTCTCGCTCACGTCAAGCCCCTCACCTGCGAGCACCATGGACTGAGCCGACTCCTACGCGAACGGGAACAAGGATCCACTGGAGATGCATCTCGTCCCTCAGGGCTGACAGGCTCGTCCCCAGATCCCAGAAGTGAGGTTCATATTGACGTGGTAAAAGTGGATCTGGTAGGATTATTGGTGAATTTTATGTTCTTTTCACTCATCAGGGCTAAGTTTTGGACATTAAATACAATAAGGGATGCATAAGAGGTTTGAACCAGAGGTTGTCAGACTTTGTGGGTGACACCCAGATGTTAGGATGTCAGAAACTAGGAACTGTCAGTATCAGACAGCAGCTGGCGGACCCGGGGAGGCCTGTGGAATCCCACTGCAGCTGGCGGCCGCCGTCTTCATCCATGCCTGACGCTGTCCTCCAGAGGGACTGAGCCAAAATGTCAGGGTCCTCCCTCGAGAGCAGCAGGGAATCTGCCCCTTGGAGAAGACTAACCCATTGCAATGAGCAGATTCCAGGAGGGAGAATACGATGCCTGTCAGCGAGACTTCCATGTGCTTTGTTTCAAATCCCACTTCATCCTATTGATGCTTTAAGTCAGAGGATATTTGGTTGAAAGAAAGAGTTCCTTCTTGCCCAATCTTCACTAACACAAAAGAGACATTTTATAAATTAACATTACCCAAAGTGGAGTTCAACACCATCTGATTTTTAAAATTTGTTTTATTTAGTTTCACATGACAGTACAATGACCTTGACATATCATATATTTGAATCAGATGGGATATAATATCTCACTTTTCTGGGTATACGGGTTGCTGAATCACACTGGTCATGCATTCACACATATACACACAGTAATAATAATGTCTGTTTCTTTCTACTATCCTTCCTATCTCCCCAACCCCTCCCCTCCCCTCCCATCTCTTCTCTCTACCTAATCTAGGGTAATGCTATTCTTTTTTTTTTTCCTCACATCTTCATACATGTATTTTGTATAACAATGAGCGTCTCCTTCCACCATCCATGCACCATCTGATTTTTAATAAGGCCTATGTTGATACCCAGTACTAAAGATAATTTGTAAAATAATGAAAAACACAAAGGAGACATTAAAATACCCTGTAATTCCACTGTCTGGATATAACTATTATCACGTTGAAGTTCATAGTCCCATTCCTGTGTTTAAAGACTTATTTATATATAAAACTAAGATAATAGTACATGTACAATTCTGCAACCTGCTTTTTTCAATGAATATATTATAAAAATGTGAGCTGGGTGCCAGGGTATGCACACATAGTCCCAGCTACTCAGGAGGCAGAGGCAGGAAGATCACTTGAGCTGAGGTTTTTGAGGCCAGTCTGGCCAACACAGGGAGAAACTGCCTTTAAAGAATAAAAGTCTCCATGATAATAAAAATTATTTAAAAACTGGCTTTTTAATATGGCAGCCACCCTATCCTCATGCAGATGTACTGAACCTCTGGACATCTCTTTCTCACTTTTCAGCAGAATTAACTCTTTGTACCATTGTCTGTGTCTCTGACCATCTTCATAGAAGGGACTTCTTTGTGTGATACTAGAGTATAAACCGAAGGGCTTGGTATTTTAAGGCTTCTGATACATATTTCCAAATCATCCCACTTGCAAATGGTAAGTGTATCCTGAGCATGTAAACAAATGATGACAGATTCCCTTAATGAATAAATAATAATTTTGTAGAATAATAAAATTGGTAGAATCACCATTTTGCATTCCTTATGGAACAATGGAAGGAAACTGAGTGTCGATGGATGTCCAAGCTCCTGATGAAAGGTTGTTTGGGGAGCTTCGAATGGATGCCTCCATCTTTCACCCCACAGACCCGCCAATCAGTCAAACCATCACACTCAGGCACAGTGCCGTGTGGGCCTTGGGGCTCGCGTGACAAGAGTCTGCTGGGGAGGTGGACCCCCCGAGCACCTGACCTGGAGTCTAACCTCGACCTAGTCTGTTCCAGATCTTCCTCCTAGTTTACAGGAGACACGGGACTGGAGGGGAAGCAGGTAGCCCCAATTGGAATGTGGAAAATTCTACAGGACAAGTGGTCACATTTTTTTTTCAACAAATGGTATTTGTTGGATAGGGATGGGTGAAATCACACACTGGGCGAAGGAAAGGTTCATATAGAATCATCCTTCTCTTCAAAGAATGGATTGAAGAAACAGAATAAGAAATACTTGTTTATTATATAATGAAAATCTAATATCCAATGAATATCATAAGAAACTGATTTTCTTATGATAATCATTGTGTTGTGTTGGATCTTAGGATGTAGGTTATGTTGGATCTTACCAGATTTGCTTCAGTCAAAATTTTAAGTGTTTCCTCTATGTTTGTGATTTTCCAAGAAGAGCATATTTCAGTTTGCTCCTTGAACATGAGAGCATTGGTAAGGAGTCTTCCCAGGGAGCCAAGGTCATGGCCACCGAAATTGCAAGAGTAAACTGAGCACTCTGGGCAGTAACCACCAGGGGGCGCCACGCTAGAGTTTTGTTTTGTTAAATCCAACTTAAAACTTTTCAAACTTGTTGACATAGAAAGGACATCATAGGAAACCAGTGCAGTCCCCAGGTGCTTACACAGTCCGTGGCTTCCCTCCCCATGTTGTGACATCACTGTATCTGCAGGCCTTTCCACCTATTGACAACCCTCACTACCTACAGGTTTTAAGCAGAAACGTAAATTTTAAACAATGGACTAAGATCCAAAATATCCATTCCAAGCCCCCAGGAGAACGATTTCTGTCATAAAGGGTTCTAAAGACTTCACAAAATGCCTAGGTTTTCCACTGAGACCAGTGCACACCCACGGCTTTCCGGGGTCCACCCTCCACCTCAGGTTCGCGTATCCCACCTGCTGCTGAACGGACAGAATTTCCTGAGCTCCCGCACCGCCACCCCCACATCCAGGGTCATGACAGCAAGTCACATCCCAACTCTCCCAGGGTTCCTCTGTGGTTACTGCTCAGCATCATGGCCACGTTAGAGGACCTGGGTTGGTGCTGTGGGCATGGCCAGGAGAGCATGGACCAGGAGGGCTTTGTGACAGGGGATACCCCAGTTCAGTCTTGGAGGAAGAAGTTGATTGGACGTCGAGGGTGAAGCCGGCGACATAAGCAAGCAGGCAGCCTGGTCTAAGAGCTGGGGGTGCAGCTGGGTGCAGGGCGCTGGCCAGCATCACCTGTGGCCCTGCCTTCCACCTGGGCACCAGGCAGCATGCGCCAACCCTGTCCAAGAGAACAGGAGACTGGCGAACCTCCGAGCTTCTGCCCCCTTGAAGGCGCTCCTGACATTTCCTGTAACACCGTGCCACCTTGGTGCCCCCCAAAGTCTGCTGGCTGGCCGACAGCCCTCAGCCTCCGGGAGAGGCCGGCTCTTTTCTCCAGCTTTCCCCCCAATCCTATCTCTACCTTGGCTAAGCATAACTCCAGAGGGTGAATCCTCAAAAAGATGCCCTCCTTTTGGGGTGGGGCGTGGATTGTTTTTAGGTATCTAGAATTAAACTAGAATTAAACTAGAATCAAAACTGGAATTGGGTGGATGTTTCTAATTACAGGATAGAAACGCAGAAATTAAAGGGCTTGAAGCTTTCATGTCAGAGCTTATTTGACAGGAAGGAGAAGGTGACAAGTCGAGGGACGCGGCTGCCCTCGGACAGAGGACTTGGAGCTGTGTGTTGCTTGCGATCCCAGCCCCATCTCTAGTTACACAGTGTTCCCAGATCCCTGAGCATTTTGTCACTTAACCGTCGAGGGCTTGATTTCCTTCCTTCCCTCTCCTCTCAGTTGTTTTAGTGGCAATTAAGTCGTGCTGTGGAATGCTCACGGCAAAGCAAATGTCATGAAAATGGAACATACGGCTGATTTCACTCCTGGTGAAGGGCGTTCCTGGGGCTCTGCATGGAGACTAATGGAGGGGTGCGTTCCACCCTGTTCCCCACTGCAAATTGCCGGGATTTGCTTTAGGACTTTTTAACTCTGCGGGCTTCCTCCATAGACAAAGTCCATTCCATTGTCCATGCCCCTGCCTCAGGAACCGCTGGAGAGAATGGCCACTTAGGACTTATTTTTAGAAAGGCGTTTTCAAAGGA
This sequence comes from Marmota marmota marmota, assembly GCF_001458135.2. Lineage (NCBI taxonomy): Eukaryota > Metazoa > Chordata > Mammalia > Rodentia > Sciuridae > Marmota > Marmota marmota. The sequence goes on along the minus strand of NW_025999913.1, from coordinate 18,764,357 downwards.
CTGGCTTTCCAGCCAAGATGAACCTCACTTTCTCTAAGCCTGTGAAAGCCCCCCTCCTCCTCTGCCTTCCCCTGAAGCATGTGGGAGCACCCCCACAGGACCCCCTTGGAATACTTGGAAATTTGAGAGGAATAAGCAGGAGAGGAATTATTTCCCAATGACCATAATACCATTTGGCATCAATTAGTCAGCAGGGTTTGAAAAGGAAATGAGAAATTGGTGGAAGTGACTGGCTGAATTGTCCTGAAATTTTTACAGAAAAGGGAGGATCCTATGAATTTCCCACTGGGCTAGAAAAAGGACACAATCCAAGGGTGCAATATGTCAGCTAGAGCCCCGGAGAAGACCAAAAACACGGCATTGTTGGCCACGTGGACAAACCAGCTCTTCCCCTCACATCCCATCCTGTTGGAAAGGTTCTATCATTCTGTGCTCATTTCAGAAACTGATGTATGATGGGGGCGGGGATGTCTGTTGCCATGACAACTGGGCGGCAGTTGGCCTGAGCTTCCTACCGAAGCACAACGTGCTCTTGATGGATGCTTGTCAGAATCCGCCAGACTATTTTCCCTCCTGGCTTCACACAAAAGGTTTAGAAGGTTCCTAACTGCGCTTAAGGAGAGACAGGCTGAAATTTAGCACTTGGCTCTCAGGAGTGACGAAGCTCAAAGCCCTGATCCCCTGCGCAGGCTCGTGTTCGGGCCTGTCATTTCCATACTGCGGGGGCCACCCTGTATAATTAAAGAGGACCAAGTGGAAATGCAGAAAAAAAAAAAAGAAATCTTGATTACCGGAACTGGGGCTTTTGTTGACTTGTCATGTGACTCATAACTCTCTCTGCATTTAATAAGGGGTCATTGTCACTGCCAGGGTTCTGATGCCTCTTTTGGCTCACTGAATGTGTGTGTAGGTGCCGCACCAAGAGGAAAAACAAGAACATCACTGAGCAAGCCAAGCGCATGACCCTCAGGCTCCTCTCCACCCCCATACTGGGTTCAGCTTTGTCCTTGTCCTAGGGACCAAAGGATTCAACTAACTGCATTTGCTGCCAAGTGACATGCAACTTTCAATTATCTAGGAATGGGCTATCTGAACTTGGGGACTCCTACCCTTCCTTCACTTCTCCTTGTCCTTCCCACTGGCCGCCATTTTGCCCGCATCTCCTTAGAGGGGCATAGAGGAAGTGAAGCACACTTTGGTAGTTCAACATTTATTAGCAGCCTTCAAAGGGGTTTTATTAGGAAGATAGGAGCTACCAAAATGAGCAGCGATTCACACCAGCCCTGTTTCCAGAATCATGAGTAGTTTCTAATGGGCTCCATTCAGAGATAGCTTCTGTTACTTATCTCATTATCCCATTAACGTTGTTCAGAAAGCCCAACAAGCTTCCTGTTGTAGTCTGGATGTGAGGTAGCTTCCAAAAGCTCATGTGTGACACAATGAGAGGAAGCTTAGAGGTGCAATGATTGGGTTAGGAGAGCCTTAACCTCATGAGAGCATTAATTCCCTGATAGGGATTACCTGGGAGGTAACTGAAGGCAGGTGGGCTGTGGCTGGAGGAGGTGGGTCCCTGGGAGTGTGCCTCTGGGTTTGTATGTTGTCCCTGGTGAGCAAAGCTCTCTCTTTGCTTCCTGGCTGTCATGTCCTGAGCTGCTTTGCTCCTCCACACCCTTCCGCCATGATGTTCTGCCTCATCCTGGGCCCAGAGCAATGGAGTCGGCTGTCTATGGACTGAGACCTCGGAAACTGGGAGCCAAATAAACTTTTCCTCTTCAAAAATCGTTCTTGTCAGGTCTTTTGGTCACAGCAATGAAAAGTGACTAAAACACTTCCTTTTATTTTTTCTTAATCATCATCTCTCTTAAGAAGTGAGTGCTCCTAAAGGAGACTCTTAATCTATCCAAAGGAAAACGAAGTCTGTTAAGATTCTGCCACAAGCCTCCACACGTCTTCAAGTGAGCAGTGCAAAGCCTGTGGATCCTGGTCCCCACACACTCACAGGAGGCTTTGGAGATATTAATTCTCTGTTTGGCTCCACACCTAAAATTCTGTTTACCTCTAGGAATTCTGAAAAACCTTGGTGATAAAAAAAAAAATTGGTAAAAAAAAAAATATTTCAGCAAGTTTACCAATAAGAGTAAGAACTAGGATTAGTTGTAAGAGGGGCTCATCCCAAAACAAACAGCTCAGCATGGATGCCCCTCTCCATTTCTCTTCTCAGGACTGTTCCCCTCATCTCCTTACCTGGCTCCCCACCCAGCCATATTTCCATAAGATACCAACAGAGAAACTGCCCATTTCTGGCTTGAATTGTTAATTTCTTTCAATCCAGAGTTCCTGTCGGCTGTAAAGGGGAATTTAACATGTTGTGGGAGGTTAAATTAGACAAACTCCAAGCACCACTCCAACACTAACTTTCTGCTCTGATTTTGAGTTTAATTGTACAAAGAACCAGGGCAGAGACCACCTGTAGCAGAGGTCACATACTTGTGGTCTCGAGTGGAACTAGCCCACTCGAGACTTTGTTTGGCCCACATACACAATATTTTTTTAATTAAGTTACCAGCTTTAAAAAAAATGAAGAATTTGCATAAAAAATTCAGATGTCGACCTTCTAGGTATAAAACTGGGACACACTGATGAGGGTAGGCTCCATGCCCCATGTGGCCCTGGTCCCTGGAGCCCTAGGGTTGCTCCTCAGGCAGGGCAGGTGCTACTCACAGGTCACAGAAGTCCAAGGCCACTGCAGCCTCATCCCCTGCTCTCCACCCTGTGGACAGGGAGCTGCACACATGAGCTCCTGGCCATCAAGGCCACCCACTGTCTTCAGACCACCATCAAAGAACCACTTCCCTAAGAAAAATCCCCTGGCCTTTCACAGAATGTGACCTGAGTGCCATCCAATCAAAAGTGAGGGCTTCTTTCTGAGACTCTGTACTTATTAAATGATTTTTTAAAAGAGAAAAGAAAAAAGCAATCTGAGCAAGGATGACAGCTATTCAGTAGGCGGGATGCTATTTTTGCTTATTCTAATGAACACCTCACCCTGTGCCAGAGAGCATTCTGCAGCTGCTCACCTCTGGGGAAGAACAGAAGAGAAATAAATCAAAGGTCTCCAGAGAGTGACAGTGGAGTGCTCCTTAACTGGATCACCCTCTGATAAGAGAACAACTGGTAGACCTGGAACTCCCCCTCTTTGGATACAGACATATGCAATTTTTAAAAATAGTTTTATTAAGGTATAATTCACATTCCACAAAATTTGCCTTTAAAAATGCACATTTCAGTGGTGGAAGCAATATTCACAAAGTTGTGAAGCCGTCACTACTATGCATTTGCAAAATATTTCCATCACCCCCAAAGGAACCATATTTCCATTAGTAATCACTTCATCAGTAGCCAGCTCATTCACGGCTCCCCTCCCCCCAGCTGCAGACAACCATCTGTTTCTATGGATCTGCATATGCAGGACATTTCACATATATGGGATCATATAATAAGTGGCCTTTCGTGACTGACTTCTTTCACTTAGCATGATTTTTTTTTTCAAAGTCCATCAATGCTGAATTATCTGTCTATACTTCTGTTTTTTGGCCAAATAACATTCCACTGTATGCATACACTATATTATATTTGTACATTTTTTGTTGACAGATATTTGAATTTTTTCTGCTGTTTGGCTATTATGAAAATTGCCACTATGAACATTTGTGTTACATATATTTCTGCTTCTCTTGGTTGTATACCTAGGAGCAGAATTACTTGATAATATGGTAATTCTATATTTAACATTTTGAGTAATGACCCAAATGATTGCACCATTTCATATATTCCTACCAGCAATATCCGAAGGTTCCAATCTATCAACAAACCTGCCAACACTTACTGTTGGCTGTTGGTTTTAGTTCATTCATCCTCCTAGGGTATGAGCTTGTATCTCAGTGTTGTTTTGATTTGCATTTCCTGATGACATAGGACTCGGTGCACCTTCTCATGTGGGTGTTAGCCACTTCTTACCTTCTTTGGAGAAATATATATTGAAACTCCAGGTTCATTTTAAAAACTGGGTTGTCTCTCCAGGGTTAGTTGTAAGAGTGGTGTCTATATTCTGGACATAAGTTCTTGTCAGACACACGGTTTGCAAATATTTTCTTTCATTTTGTGAGTTCTCTGTCCATTTTCTTAATAGTGTCCTTTGAAACACAGAAAGTGTGGATTTGTTGAAGTCAGACATTTATTTTTCCATTGTCATTTATGCTTTAGATGTCATATCTAAGAAACTATTGCCTAATCCCAGGTTACAAAGAATCACTCTTATTTTCTTCTAGGGTTTCATAGTTTTAGTTTTGGCAAGTAGGTTTACATCTACTTTTTACTCCATTTTGAGCCCTTTTTATATATGGTGTGAGATAGGGGCATGCAATCTGTTGTTAATAGTTGAGAATGTACTTTTTCTTCTTCTTCTTTTTTTTTTTTTTTTTTTTTTTGCTAATTTATGAAGCATGACCCAGTAATTACAATCCAGGGCTAGATTTGTCCATTCTGAGGACAGTGCTCTCCCCTCCCCAAATTTCACCTCTGGGCACGTCTGCCTCCGGGTCACATTCAAACCATACCACATTCACCTGTGTGTGTGCCCACATGGGTACCCAGAGGTGTTTGTGAGTGTGCTCAATTCCTAGATGATAAAATGTCATATTACATGAACACCATTTCTTTTGATGTATTCCCATTGCCAAATTCTTCCTCAGTAAAGAAGGAAGGGAGGAAAGACAGAAGAGAACGAAAGAAAGAAAAAGGAATTTTCAGAGATGATAAAGTGAGGAATGGAATGAACCAAGGCTCACCTGCAAGGGTGTCTGAAGGCAGATGGTGCAGGGACAGGTTTGAGGGGGTCCCAGCTGGAGACAGCACCTATCCCTAGGAGCTGCCCTGCCAGGCAGGAGAGGTGGCCATTCTCATCTGTGTCCTGTGCCACTCTGCACACGTCCATCACAGCCCAGGTGGAGGAATGCACGTGAGCACCTGCAGGTGTCTCCCTCTGACCTGCAGGCCCCTCAGGGCAAGCACTCCATCTATTTTTGCATCTCATCCCTCTACTGTCCCTCACAGAGACCTAGAAGCATCCATAAAATGCTGGTTCTATAAACAACTATTGATCAAAAGCAGAAGGAAATCCTCTTTTCCCTTCTTCTTTTGCAATTTGCCTAAGTATCACTGCTCAATTCCTGGATCTAGAACACAGGTTTTTCTGTGTTGGAGCTCTCTTGGCCCACTTCCTCTATAATGTTCTTGTAAAAATATAAAATAAAATTGGAAAAAAAACTGCACATGAAACCAAAAACAAACAAACATCCAAATCTAGCAATAAAAATTAACCCTAGCCTTTGCTTGATTAAAACTCCCACCACTACTTGAGTCTTTTGAAGAACATGAAACATAATCTACCCCAGCACCTGTAAAACTCTCCCCTTGCTTCCTCTCCCGTTTGATCTTGAACCTGCTCACGATTCTCTTTCTGCACTACCTGCTCCTGGCTCTGTCCTGACAGCTCTCCCGCACTCCTCTGCCTGGCCATCCTGGCCCTGCTCTCTGCACAGCTGCCCTGCCCACACCCCCCCCCCCCGGGGCCTGGCCCAGGACTGCCGAGTCCACCGCCCATGTCCCTCACTTCTCCCGCCCACTCCGGGAAGCATATGCTCTCTTTATTCTGCTTTCTCTCCTAGAACATAATCCTGGACAATTTCTGGAGTTCTCCACCCTGTTCCTTGTTATCTCGTGAGTTAGAGGGTCTTCATGGAAGAGTTTAAGAACTTGACCGCTACTTAAGACATGGTGTCTGTGGGAAAGTCTGCATGCATGCCGAACAGCTGACTTACAAACAAACTCTTGGAGTACAACTTACCCACAGGCTGGGAGCTGCTGTGTATAAGCAGCTCTGTGGTTGTTCACTCTTCTTTTGGGTTCATGGTTTTGAACAAAGTTCAAAGTTAAAATGGAGGGAACATTCCCTATTAATTCGTTGGTATTTTTGTGAACCTGGGAATCTGGCAGAAGTGAATATTTCTGGAGACATCTCTTCTACGGAGTCACAAGATGACTTCTGAGAGGTTGCTTCTGTCTAATCAGCCAAAGTGACGTGTCAGGTTGGAGTACCCAGGGTTGAGTCACTGGGAGGGGGTGAGTGAAGTCACAGCCAAGAGGCCTGGGGGGCAGAGGGCCGTGTTCTGCCTGACCTGCTCCTGGGAGCGCCACCTCTTGCTTTCCACTCGGGTACCAGTGAGCTCCTCCTCCCTCTGGGCTCCCTCCTGCTCACGGCATGCCTTTCCCCATGAGGCCCACATTGCTGGTGCCTTCAAAGCCAAGACCCAGGCTGCCCCAGCAGGCCTTGCACATGAACTGGCTCCAGTGGCTGCTCATGTTGGCTCCCTGAGGAGAAGCAGCAGCGTGGACCCCAGCCCTCGAGTCAGGGGCTGTCCCCATCCTTAGCCAGCAGCAGCCACTCAGCAAGGTGCCGACCCGCCCCTGCTGGGTCCCACACACCAAGGGGTCAGAGCCACGATATCACCAAGAACAGCACTTCTCCACCCCAAGAAGGTGGCTCTCCTTCGACACCTGAGCAGAGCCCACACTGATGACCTCAGCCCTCCTGGGGTGTGGCCTGGGCAGCAGCCGCATTTTCAAAGCAGCCAAGCTTGAGGGCTGCTGTCCTGGAGGGAAAGTGGGGGGCTTCGCCACCTACAGATCACCACTCAAGCCATTTCTGTTAGACCGACCCCAGCTGCCTGCCCACCATGTGTGAGGAACTGTCTTAGAGGAGGCAACGGGACTGGAACCCACCTTCATTCTTGTGAGTTTTCCAGGCCAACAGCTCACAGTGTGGTCGAGAAGTGGGCACCGCTGTCCTGTAGGTATGCATTGGGAGAGGGTAAGCCCTGTCCTGGGCGTCCACCTGCATGGCTGCCCCTGTCACTGGGTGCTGTAAAAGACCACTGTGGAATGTGAGTGTCTCTCTGCCTGTCTGTGTAGACTGAGCATCCCCTGGAGCCTCTGGACAAAGCCATCCTATCCAGCAGCCAGCACAGTGCCCTGCACCAGGGTAGCAAAGCCAGTGGACCAACAGAGAAGGAGAGGGAGGTCAAGTCTGCCCAGGAAGAAGGGCCAGGCCATTGAAGAGGGCTGGCATTTTCCCCTGGGCCTTCAAGGGGTCATACAGGACTTTCACAGGAGCAGACTATGCTGGGATAGGGGAGGGGACAGCTGTGGGGAGAGAAGGAGCGAGGTCCAGCCGGGTGGCGTACTCAGGCAGCATCACAGTGCTCTGGGGACAGGGCTCGGCATGAGTGCCAGTGGGCTGTGAAGGCCTTGGATGCCACCCAGAGTGGCTGGAACCTACCCTCTGACTGCAGGGCCAGCCACACCAGGAGGCTTTGAGCAACCCAAACACAGAGGGTGGGCTGGGAGGGGAGTGCACTGAGGTGAGAGAAGAAGGCAGGAGACCGAGCCGGCTCCAGGCAGGACAAGGGCAGAGGCTGGACCAAGAGCAAAGACCCAAGGTGGGACAGGAGTGTGGCGGGGATCCCAACACAACTGTGTTTTCCCTCTCCATGTCACCCAAACGCTATTGGGAGTAGGAAAAGGGGTTCTTTATCCCTTGAGGAAGATGTGGAAGCTCAGGACTTTTCTGGTAACCCTGAGGCAAATCTTACAGTCAATTTAGGACATTTAAAGTGTCCAGGCCCATGGAATGGTCACATCTTTGGAGAGCTGAGAGGTGGACGGTCCTGACTCTGGCGCCTGAGTCTGGCCCTCCATGCACTCCCCACTCTCACCTCAGAGATCACCCCAGGGTACTCGCTGCAGCACTTGTGGCCCCTTTTGGAACCTGGGCACTGACAGGACCTCTGTGGCCGCTCTCCACTGCCTACCTCGTCCTCCAGGTGACCTCCTCAGACGAACGACCCACATCTTCTCCTCCTGGGTGACCAGCACTGGTCCAGGGAAACCCGAGAACCTCCCTCACCCCACTCCTTCTGCGGAAGGGTCCCACAGCCTCCACTCAGGTGCCATGAGCCTGCTCTCGCCCCTGGATTTCCAGACCCCCGTGCCCCTCAGCTGCACTGGTAGCTCAGACCCAGCCTCGGATCCCCAGCCTTCTCCAGGGTGGGTCAAGCACTAAACGTCCAAGTCCAGCAGCAGGGAACATTCCAGAACTCCCCTGTGGGCACCCTAGAAGCCTCTTTCTTGGGCCAGAATTAAGACACGACACTAAGAGCGGCGCGGGGAGGACACGGCCAAACGCCAGCAGCTTCCCCAGGGCAGCACCGTGCCCTCTCCTCCCCTCTGCACACTGACCCTGGAAGGACCCCAGTGGGGCCGCTTCCTCTGGAGACCTGTCTCCCACTCATTTTTGTGCTTGAGATCTTGTGCTAGGGTCCTGTCACTGCTCCAACAAGCTACAGACACAGTGCTTACCACAGCGTCATTTTATCATGCTACAGTGCCACAGGTCACAAGTCCAAAATGGGCATCAGCACTTAGAGCATTCTTCCGAAGGCTCCAGGGAACCTGTTTCTCTGCCTTCTCCAGCTGCTAAGGCCTCATCACCCCAATCTCGGTCGCTATCCCCACATCTCCTCTCAATAGTCACTACTTCAGGTCTACAGGACAGTTGGAAGAATATTCTGGGGCCGTGGAGAAAGCCCGGTGTGGGTATGGATTTAGAAGTCCCTGACGTGTTTGAGGTCCCCTCCCCTCCCCTCATTTCGGAGAAGGAATTCTTATCAAAGCATGTACTGGCGTAGGAGAGACAGGAAGGCTGGGCTTCCCCTGGTAACAGTGTTTATCTCTGAGTGCAGGAATGAGACATTAGTCTCATTGTTTTCCTTTTTACAATGTTCTGTTATAGTATCATTTTTCTGTAATTAATTCTCTAGTTTAACAGAAATATTTTTATTTAAGGACTCAACATTTTCAAAGCCTGCAAGGGAATAAAGAAACTCTGTAGCAGTTTTTGTGTCTACATGCAGTGAAGGAGTTCTTTTCTGAGTGTTCTGTGGCTCTCACCATCTGAAACCATGTTTGAAATGGAGGCGTTAGTTGGGGCCCTTGTAGGAGAGTCCCACGACTTAATAAGTGTTGAAGACAAGGTCAAAATAGAGAGGAAAAGGTGAGGGCCCCACTATGCACGCTTTTTACCTGGTGGAAAGCATATCCATAGAGACTTTGCTAATTTTTAGATCCCTTCTGGAAATTCCTATCATATTCTCCAGAAGCTAAACTGGCCCCTCTCCCCAGAGTCTCCAGGTACAGCTGGCTCTGTTAGTGGCTAAGGATAATTGTTCTTTCATTGACTGAGATGAGACATAAATTTCTTGTGCTTCTTTCAAATGAAGAACTATAAACACCAGCTTTTGGGGGATATTTTACCATTGTAAAGGGAGGGAAATCAGAGCACAAGATATTATTGTTGCATAAATTTTATGAAGACCTGTGCGGGTGGCTCAATGCCACTTGTGGATGAATGGGGAGCTTTGTCCCAGCTGATCTGTTGCTGGTGGGAAAGTGCTCTGTGTTCTATCTGGTTTGATTAAGGTGGAACCTGGCCTGTGCCGAGGGCAGCCCAGTCAGACTGCACTTTTGGAGACGAAGATCCCAGGGCCTCCTTCAGCCTCTGGTGACCAGAAAAGAGTCAAGAGTCACTGCAGGAGCAGGCACTGCAAGGCCCATCAGCTCCAACAGACAGTGGCATGATTTCCGTACAGAGGTTTACAGGTAGAAGAGTTCATTAACCAACACCTTGTGCTGAAGTTAGTGGACAGAATGTTCAGAAGGAGAGAGGGGCGTTTGAATATATGCAGAGACTCAGTTTATGAGCTGGGGCGTAAGAGATTTGAACGATAGTGTATTAGTCCATCCTGTGTGCTATGCAAAGTACTTGAGTTGGAGACTTTATAAAGAGGTTTGTTTAGCTCACAGCCTGGAAGTTCAAGAGCGTGGCACTGGTTCCCAGCAAGGGCCTCCTGCCTACATCACAACATGGTGGAAAGAGACCAACTGTGTGGAGTGGTTTCCCTTTAAAGCAACCCACTCTCAGAGAACTCACTAGCCCAATGAAACCAACATTAATGCCTTCCCGGCATTTGACCTAGTTACCTTCCTTTAGGCCCACCTCTTCAAGGATCACTTTTCTCCAAAAGAACCCTGCAGACTCCACAAGGGCAGCCCTTTGCTTTCCGCCTCACTCTAGGGAAAAGAGTCCTCCCTCTGTGGCCCCTTGCACACCGGGACCTCCCTGATTGGCCAGCTGAGCAGAGTGGTACCCTGGAATCAGCACGGCTTGCGGGCAGGCAAATATCCTCCTGTAGGTGAAAACCTGGAGGGGCAGGGTGGGGTGGAGAGACAGCAGGAACCAGGAGTGGTTGGTCGTAAAGGAGAAGCTATGGCCCGTTCAGGCCAACTGGGACTGTCCTGGAGGTGCTGCTCAGAGGCTAAGAGGTACGAGGAGGTTTGGTTTTTTGCTTGCATCTGCGTATGTGGTATTAATTACATGATTGGTGTAAACCTGTCTGCACTCCCCCACTAGCTGCTTCTTTACTTTTGTTCCCATCGTTCAGGGGACAGATGCTACCGGTGGTCCCATTTTTCACTTCCTTCATTGGGTCTGGGCATTGCTATGGTTTTAGCTGTTTGCAGATTGATTGCTTTTTTCAAAGTGTTAAGAAACTGTAAGTCCTGGAGGTTGAGACAATGAGTCACTCTTCCTAACCCCCTTTGGTTTGTTTCTGTTGGGTTGGTTACTCCTTGTCACCACACAAGTGCACCCATGCAAGCTTGTGACTTGTAAAATTGCACTGCAGTGGCTCCTCCTTGAACTCTCCTCTCCCAGTGATGTAGCAAAACAACAGTAGCAAACGTCCACCCTGAGCTCCCATTCATGAGAATATTTGTAGCGTGTGGATTCAGAGTCACTGGTTGAACAGCATGTATCTGAAGTTTGCACTCACCTTTGGACTGCCTATTGGTAGAGAGGAATGCATTCTGATGGAGATATTTTTAAAGTTAGGAGTTATTTTAAGAGTTAGTCTTGGAGATAATAATAATGATGACAATATATTAATTCTGAAAAGCTGATAATTTGTGTAGACCAAAGTGGAAGGAAGAGTTAAATAGAATAAATCTTGAGTTCCCTCCTAACCAATGCTACCTCACAGCTGGAAGCCAAAATCTATTCCCTGAATTTTTTCCCTCAATTGCTAAATGATTGCTATTGTATTCTAGAAATGTGAGCTCTAGGGAAGAGGATTTCAAAACTTTTAAGGACTGAACCCCAGGTAAAAGGCCCAGCACTGGCTCACGGATCTTTCCTTTCTTCAGTCTAATCTGCTTTCTGAAAACAAAAATAAACCAAAGTTAGCATATTCCATGTTTTCATCATGAAATGCTCCATGGCACATTAGACGAAGAAATGTCCGGGCCACAGGGAATTTCACAGGAGCTGCAGCCACGGGGACTTGACCTCAGCCACTTTGGTACTAGAATCGTCTGCACATTGCAATGGGGGCTGTTGGCTGTGCCTACAGACAAAGCACAGGGGACAGCTGTTCTGGGGCCTCCTGTGACATTCCCGGCAGGGAGGTTCTGTGCACGGGTCACCCTTGTGCACTGCCCATCAGGTGGGCTGGGTGCCTACTTTCAGTTTTGTCAAGGGGTTTTGTGGCTAAAAGCTAAATTTAATCCAGAAAGGAGTGATGTATCTATGTCCAAAAGAGCACGGTTGCTTCTTCAGGTTTTGGGGGTTTTGGGGGGGTGGGGGTGGTGATTTTGTTTTTATTTTTGTTCTTTTTTTTTGAATTTATAAGGGTAATACATGAAATAGAGACTCAATTTTCTACAGGAAAGGGAGGGAAATAAAAAAGCGTTCATTTCCTGAAAACTCTTGGTACACAGGAGACCTGATTTTCTAGAACATTTTAAACATTGTTATAATTATTAAAGATGAAAAATAAGAAATAAATGTAATTTGGATAAATCCTCTGTAATAGGAGGTTGCTCTAAATTTTATGGATTTAAATTCTAATAGTTGGAGGACACACTTTATGTTCTTGTCTGCAGAGTTTGTACTTTGTCATAGTATTCAATAAGAAACTACCCCGTAACACCTCCATTGCGTGGTTACCCTAACTTCAGGTAGTTTTTTGCTAATGCCATTTACTTATGTTCCAACCACATATTTAATTAGATGTGGCAAACTGTGGCTGGCAGGCTCAGTTCAGTTCCACTCCTGTTTTACAAACACAGTTTTGTCAGAACATAGCCAAACCTATCTGCTTACTGATGGTCACAGCTGCTTCAGGACAATGGCAGAGTTGAATACTTGTACCAGAGAGAGTACAGCCCACAAAGCTAAAAATATTGACTGTCTGGTCCATTTATAATGATGATTGCTGACCCTGACCTCAGGTTACAATAATACTGATCCCCAGCACTGCACAACAATACCTTAGTACTGTAAGTATGCTGGTAGCCTTTGAATGGTATAGTGCATTTATACAAATAGGAACATCTCGTGGGCTGGCTGTGCATTGCACTCATGCCTGTGTGAGTACATACATGTGTAAACATAAGCATGAAAACATACATGGCTCTCTACATGGAGGCATAATACACATGGGTGGGTGTGTTTACATGTGCCTGTGTGGTATAGATGCACATGGTCCACACATGCTCCAGGAGAACTGAATTCCCTAGGAGGCACTGCTGCATAAGTGTCCCTTGATTACACTGGAGCAAGGCAAGGTCAGAGTCCCTCTCCTGAGCGCGGCCCGCTGGCTGCCACCAGGCAGTGGTGGCCATGCCGCCTCCTTCACTTACAGTCTGCCTCCGGCAACAGTGTTTTTTACAAGGGTGTTAATTGACCAGAACTGGAGTCGGGATTTCTTTGCTGCCGGTGCAGGAGGCTGGGGAAGGAGGCTGGGGACTTAAGAGTGACCGGCTCTGCACTGGTCCTGGGGAGGACCTGCAGCTCCCATGGGTATTCAGGGCCCACCAAGAGCAGAGGAGAAAGCAGAGCAAGAGGACAGGTCGCTGCACTCGACCACAGTGACACAGCCCAGCACTGTTGACCTACTCGAGTTTGGGGAGGACATGTGGCATTTCTTGTGAACTAAAATGCAAACGTGGGGCCCCTTGCCGGGTTTGTGTCCTCATTGGCTCTTACTCCTGACGGCGCACCCGCTGGTGCCAAGCAGGCGGGCTCCAGGGATACAGCAGCACACAGGCCATAATCCCTGCCCTGAGGGACCCTGGGGTCCAGTCGGGAAGAGAGAGAATAGGTGCCCACATTGGAGGGAGGGTGAATGACTCCAGCCCTCAGCCAGATGCTGTGCGGGAGCAGGAAGGAAGCCCACCTGGTCCTGAAGGCGCTGCGGTCAGGCAAAGGCTTCCAGAAGAAGCAGCCTCTAAATGAGAGTAAAGTGAACATCGGAGCTGACCAGGCGAGGAGGGCCTTCCGAACTGAGAACCACCGTGCCAAGGGTCAGAGCTGAGGGGACCGTGCAACGTGCAGGTGGTTCTGGGCGCCGCCTTGGCAAGGGGCGGGCAGCGTGGTTAGGTCTCGGGCTGCCTGCTCAGCGTTTCTTCCCACCTCCCCAGGCTCCCCTGGTCACCCTTCACTGGCTCTCCAAGGTCAATCAGGGCAGGGCACGTTGATTTTTTATCGTGGATAGTTTTGTCCATACTTTTGTCTATAAATGAGACCAGAAAGATAAGTGAGAGCCCAGTATGAAAGACCTTGTCAAAAATGGCAGGCACATGCCCCCACATGCCTTCTCTCTGTGCCCATTTCTCCTTCACCCCGGGGGACCCTTGCAGACATCCATTGTCCCCGTAGCAGCCCTATGCTGGGTCTCTCCCTCTGCAGCCACGGTGCACCCCAGGAAGGGCTCCGCACAGTCCAGGTCACCCCTTTAGGCTGGGTCCTGCCCTTCAGCCAAAAGCCTCCTGAAGTCCCGCATGGAGAGCTTGGGCCGAGCGCCTCCTTCTAGGAGCCGGCTGCCTCCCGGACGAGAGCTCCTCTGATGGCCTCAAGGACGAACTTCTGTGTGGCAGAGGGACTTGGTGGCCCAGGCTCTAGGGCAGGATTGGCCATTCTTACAGGACCTTGTCTAAGTGAAACGTGAGATCAGCTGGCTGTCGGGGCGCACCGTGAATCAATACGTCCAAAGAGAGGGGAGGGTGGAGCCTCACTCTGAGATACGGATTTCAGCTCAAGTAGAGACCAGGCAAGTGGACAAGGTCTGGATCCTGGCGGTGTGCTTGTGGTGCACAGGACATCGGCGGCCATTGGTGTTACCGTTGGCCAGGATCTAGAGAGCATGGCTCCACCCCAGCTTCCAGAACCCAAAGCATGGCTGGACAGTGGCCACAGAGCACCCCAAGCCATGCCCAGTCTGTGCTTTGAGGACCCTGCAAGAGTGGGCTGGGGAGCAGCCATGGTGAGCGGTGCCATGGTGAGGGTCTTAGGACCTCAGTGCCTCTGGAGGCTCTCAGCCTCTCCATTTCTCCCTGACCCCTAATGTGGGCGTGTTCTGTTTCTGATGGACACAGGCGCTGTGTTGTGATGCGCACCATGAGCTCCAGCATCTCAGACTTTGCCCAGGGCACCTGACCTGTTTCATCAGGACACGTTTGCCTTGGGCGGGGCCGGACCCCACTGCTCTGCACAGGGGAAGCGCAGTCTTCTTGACCTCCTCTTTGCTTCCCTAACCAACCCGCTTGTACAACCTCCTCTGTCAGAAGTGTCCAGCTCCTCACTCACACCCTTCTTCTCATCACCCCCAAAGCCTACTCTGGCTCCTACTGACCCCAAGAGAGGAAGAGCTGACCCACCCGTCAGGCCTCGCTCTCCGGTGTGCTTTCCAACAGAGAACAGAGCTGCAGCCATGCAGCCCGGAGCAGTGGGTACAGCTCCCTTGGGAATCAGCTCTTGTCATGGCTCAGAACTGATGAAGAAGTCGGGACTGATAAAATGAGGCTGGGCACTGGGACGACGCCTGTAATCCCAGCGACTCCAGAGACCGAGGCAGGAGGATCTCAAGTTCAAGGCCAGCCTTGGCAACTCAGACCCTGTCTCAAAATATACAAAGTGCTGGGGGTGTGGCTCAGTGGTAGAACAGAGAAACAATCAAATTTGACTTTTAAATAAATTTCAGAAAGTGCTCCCCACATACACCAACCACTTTTCTTTGAAAATCAAACTCTTATATGAAGCCAATTTGATGTACCATGTTACACCTAAAAACATTAGCCAGAAAATAGTGGCAATACCCCGATGGTGAAATTAACTTACTCACGAGCTATTTGAGGCCTTGTACATTTGTATTATCATTTTAAAAATGAATTCAGCAGATCATTTAAGGACCACAGATATTCATGACCTTTAATACCTTACTGATCAAAGCAAAAAGCCAAGTGCAGAAAGATGCTTGTTGAAGCATTATCTGTAATGTGAAATGATGGCAGAAACCTGGGCCTCCACAACAGGAGAGCTTAGATAAATTATGGATATCAACAGAATTAAATGTTATGAGCTTCGGCAGAGAATAATTAAGAATTAAGTAGAAATAAAATGCTTTAATTAACTAGAACTGTATTCAGCTGCAAGTCACAGACAATCCGACCCACAGTAGCTCAACAAAAAGAGGTGTTTTGTTGTTGTTGTTGTTTGTTTGTTTGTTTTTTTGTTTTCATTAATAAGAAATTCAGTTTCTAATGTTGGTCAAGGACCACGTCTCTCGCGGTCACAAAGTGGCTGTGAATGCTCCCACCATCATGTCTGTGATCAATGAAAGCAGAAGAGCAAGGGGAGCCCTTTTCTCCCAGGGGTACTTGGCAGACACCCATGTCTCTCTGCCAGGGCCGTTCCCAGAGCCCCAGGAGAGGGAAGGTGAGCAGCCGGATGGTCACCCCTGCTGTGGAGATCTGGTCCACCACGTGGGGATGGGCACGTGGACAAAATCAGGGTTATATCGGCAAGAGAGGGTGCATCGGACCCTAAGAAAGTGTCTCTCCAAACCAAGCCGTAGGACTTGATTACATTTGGATCTGGAGTGTCCGCAGGTCTCAGGTGCTGAACTCCCTGGTCTGTGGCCCGGAGGTCGGAGCTGCAGGAGGCGGGTCTGTGGGGACAGCCCTTCCTTTCTGTGGCTTCCCCGCTGGCCCCTGGGAGCTGAGCGACCTGCCTCCTCCAGCCCGTGTGACATTCTGCCTCAGGCCCAGCGCAGTGCAGCCACCAACCAGGGCCTGAAACCAGGAGCCAAGTCAACCTTTCCTCCTTGAGGTTGTTTTCTTAGGTATTTTTTGTCGCAGAGACACAAAGGTGACCTACACAAACTCCTCTATTATCACAACCGTGTAAAACTGCTGTGTCTTGGAATGAAGGTTGGTCAGAGAAAGACATGGGAAATACCAGGTATAGGATCATGCCTATTTCTCCTACATCTTCTATGACATCATCAATATGACCTCTAAGAGGAAAGCAATGCTTTGATTTAGGGTCTCACACACACAGGAAAATTGCTCCCCCAAAGCAGTGGTCCTCTTTGTACCTGCTCACTGTCCCCTGAAAAATGGCTTCTACTCTCAAAGCTGGCAATGGTTTCCTCACCAGGTGGATATCCTTTCCAAAGTGAAAATATGCGGGGTGCCGTGGCTCACACCTGTAATCCCAGTGGCTCAGGAGGCTGAGGCAGGAGGATCCGGAGTTCAAAGCCAGCCTTTTCCCAGTTGTGGGCTGTCAGCCTCAGACCTTCCATTCGCCGGGCTCTGCTCTCAGTGAGCAGGATGCTGGCCAGGCCTTGGCTTAGCTCTGTCCTGCTCTTGCAGCTCAGAGTGTGCTTGTGAAAATGCAGATTTACCCCAGGTGAGGCACAGCCCTGCGAGTGCGGCGGGCAGAAGCCAGCTGGTCTCTGGCCAAGAGTTCCGAGGAGGAAATTCCTGCTTTGGTTGGGGAACTGGCTAAGTGGCCTCTAGGATCTCTTCCAACTCTGAGGTCTCGTTTGCATGAGTTGAGGTTGCTGTTGTTTATTTAAATGGAGATCCCAGATGGTGTATCTCCCTCCAATGTTGAAGGACGGTTCTAAAAGTTGATTTGACAGCTCCTACTCTTCTTTTTAAAATGGAGCCTTACGTTGCTCAGTCTATGGGAAAGCAGAAGCCCAGGGCTCAGCATGTGACCGAAAAAATATAAAACACAACTTTACAGCCCAAAGGCAAGAAGTAGATGAAGCTTGCTTTCACCTCTGCCCTCGCTCCTCCTCACTCTGTTCACCTCCGAGGGGCAGCAGCCTCAGGGCCCCCACGTCGCAGCCCCCACTGCACCCCCAGCAGCAATAATTTATTCACAGGCCCCTGTTTCATAATCCCCGAAAAACTTCCCTCTTTCCTGGCCTTTAAGAATCCTCTTTCCTTCTCACGACATCCAGCTAAGGTGATAACAACTGTGCCTGGGTGTCCCCCCACTCCCGGGACCCTCCTGCCCTGCAGCGCCCATTCCTGTCCAGGTGCAAAGGTGGGGATTTGCCACAGGTGAGACCAGGGAGTGCAAGGAAGCCCCAACACCTTCCGTCACCTGACTCCTCCTGCATCTAGCACTGAGCCTCTGACAGCTGTCTCTTCCACCCAAGATGTTCTTACTGCAGCTGTCTTAAAAGAAAAGAAAAAAAAAAATCACTGGTGGCAGTTTGGCTCTTTGGATATTGAAAGCTGAGTCATTGTCATTGTATAAAATTGCATAGTTTTGCATGTAAATCCAGATTTGAAGCATCTCTTGGAAAATCAGGAGATGTGGCAAGCAGGGAGGGTGTCTCTCAGTGCCTCCAGTAGAGTTCAGTAGAGACTGTCCTCTTCACACAGGACACAGCTTCCTGGGCCCAGTTTCTACCATTCCCCATGAAGGCAGAGAAGTTCCTGGCCCTATGACATCTTACAGCACATCTTGCCCACGTCTCTCACTGCCTGGCCCCCCATAGCTCCTGTGGGCATGAGTTTTACACCAGTGCTGCTTTAAAAATTACACACAGTGCTGGGCACACCTGTGATCCCAATAGCTCAGAAGACTGAGGCAGGAGGATCTCTGTCCATTTCCTCATTATGTAGATAAGTTTAGCTCAGGAAGTTCCTCTGACTTCACACTCAGAGCCAACAGCGTAGGGTCCACATTCCTGTGGTCAACTATGGCCCATTCAACACACTGAAGTTCCACTAGGTGGTCACCAGAAGGATTCCTTGTGTCCTTTTTTTACATTTTCATCTCTGTGGGCAGTTCCTGCCCTCGAGTATCATTTTTTTTGAGATGTCACATGGATTTATCATTGGAAAGTAAGACAGCCAACCACACGCTTTTCCAATGTGCTCAAACTGATTAGGGATTCACAGGGGCCAGTCACCGCCAGACCTTGAAAGTGGCATGTTAGTCCCTGGTCTCGGCACATCTGCCATCTCTGTAAGTGACTCGAACACTGAAGAGCTAGCGGTGACATGCACTTCACACAGCCACTCTTGGCTTAGTGTCTGGCAATCCCAAACCAGAGCTGTGTAGTCAGGGGTTGGGGTCACCTGAGGTGTGCAGCTGACGTGGAGGGTATTGGGAATGTGCCGAGGGCCTAGCTAGTGTGCCTTTTGTGGGGCAGATGATGAAAAGCTTTCTGAGACCTGAGAGAATTCAGCATGGACCACAGAGATCACCAAGCCCAGAGTCTCAAAAGGGTCTCCCCACAGGCATCCTGCCCGGGGACCGTTTTCAGGACGCTTGAGAAAGCAACGATGACTGCATCCCACTGCATGATTCTCAGATTTTATGTCAATTTTTTGTGTGTGTGAGAAAGTGGGATGCGGTGAAACTTTTTTTTTAAAGTGCTGGTATTACTTGAAAATCATTTATTACTAAACTGTCTTGGGTGCAAGATTAGGATGCATGGAATGCTCATGAATATGTTAAAATTAGTCCAAATAAAAGCATATTATTTTTTCACAATAGTTGAGTAAACATTTTTGCTGACAGTAAAAAATATCACGTTAGTTGCTGTTGACTTTTGCATACAGTTGAAATATTATACCTAAGAAATTTTATTACGATATTGCGAAATTTGGGCTTTAAAAAAGAAAAATGTAAGGTGCGTCTGGAGACTGCACTGCTGTCGTCGGGGGCGCTACTCAGGTCAGTGCTGCAGCCTCTAAACCAACCAGCACGGAGCCCTAGGAGGGTCCCGACAGCGCGCTGGGCGGGGGACCCCAGCCCTGGGGCCGGGCTGCGTGGGAGACAATGCGCGTCCTCGCCCGGGGCGAGCTCACCGCAGCTCCCTTTACCTGTGGGGTGGCGTGTGACACAGGGCTGTTCCACGCGGTGCAAGATCACACACCAAATTTTAAACTAAAGCCGGTGCGATGGTCCGTGGCGAGGCGCGGCACCAGGAGCTTTTCACCTGCTGGGCGCTTAGCGAGAGCCCCGTGCCCACTCGCTGGCCGCCAGGGGGAGCGCCAGGCTCCCGTCCTGCCCCGGCGTCCCCAGCCCGAGGCTCACCGCGCCTCCGGGTCCCGCCGTGATTCCTCCTGTGGAACCCTCTCTCCCTCTCGCGTGCGGGAAGGGCGTCGGGCTGCCCCTGCCCGGGTGGGAGCCCTGCCCTGGAAGGGCTGCAGCCAGCGGGTAGACCAGCTCCCCCGGCTCGCCCCTGCCTCAGTCCCTGGGGGGCTGCGCGTCCTCGACCCTTTAGGCTGCCACTTGGATGTGGGCCTGGGGATGCGGAGCCGCTGAGCCAGTCTGGGTGGCCTCCTAGTCGAAGCAGAAGGACTTCTGTGGTTCCCAGAGGGCCCGCACACAGTGAGGTGTGGTTGTGAGATGCAGGAGCTGAACTCTCAAGTGGGATTTGTTCCTGGCCCTTGGCGACGACCGAGCACAGATGTCCCTTGGGAACCCAGGAGGGGTCATGATCATAGCAGTCAGCTGGTCCAGAATTCCCCCGGTCCTAGGGACAATTACCTGGATGACTCGCCAGACAAGCAGTCCCAGGAGTCCACTGTGGAGACTCATCACAAACCCCAAAGCCCAAGTCACAGGTCATTAAATAACTGAAAATGCACAGCAAGACAGAGTGGAGGGGTACCAGAGGGAACCCAAGGCCCTGACGGAGGGATGCACAGACCCAGCCGTTGGGATCCCAGGGTGTGCAGAGCTGGCCCCCATCCACCATCACCAGTGACACTGCAGTGACAAAGGCCAGAACGAGGTGTGAGTGAGAAGTCCCCGGCAGAGGGTGCCAGAGCTAGTGAGACACAGGGACACACTGGGCTCCACACAGCCTCAGGTCCTTGATTACACTATTGATCAGCCGCGGGTCTGTTTGTGCGTCTTGGGAGAGAACTCAGAGGCCCTGGAGTGGAGCACAGGTCCCGTGCTTCTCGCACCTGGTACATCCTGAGTGGGTTCTCCTGTGCCTAGAGCTTCGCCTGCCTCATTACGGTTATTTTCTCCTGGATATTAGGGTCCTCCTGGTGTGCCCATTCTTTTCTCTCCATATTCAACCGACCATGCTCTCCTCTCTCGTCAGGACTCCTCTTAACACATGTTCTCAGTTTCCTTCATCCCGTTTGCTGCTTCTATGGCATAATGGAAGCACTGAGCATCACCTGCCTGCCTGCCATCAGCTCTGCTGTCTACACAACAAAGTTTCCCCGCATCTGCACCCCTTTTAGTTTACTCTGGGAGAGGATCTACTGAGGCTGGCCTCAAACTTGTGATCCTCCTACCTCAGCCTCCCGAGTTGCTGGGCTTACAGGCAAGTGTCCGGCTGCTCCTAACTTGTTGGTTTATCTTTCCTGCTTCCGCATCAGAAGTGCTGACTATGATGTCTTTTTTTAAAATAGCTGCCTACTGAAGTTGATGTGGTCTGGCTTTCTGATAGGACCAGAAGTCAAAACCATTATCTTTTCAGCCTGGTGAGCTCTTGTAGTCTAACAGTATCTGTCACCATGCTCCGTGGTAAAGCACTTGTCTAGCTTGCATCAGGCCCTGGGCTTGCTGCCCAACACCCAGAAAAACATCCCCAAAATGCAACAAGTCCACAAACATCATTAACTTTTCCATAAGCCAACACTTTCATCATGAGAAAATATCCTGAAACCTAGACTGAGATTGTATTTGTGGTGTCGTGTTTTGTTGTACTTGGCCTGTTTCGTTGGCATCGATACAACGAGAGGTGCTGAGCAGGAGCCTGTGTACGCTGCTGCCATAAACAGTGAGGGACGTAGTAAATGCACTGTGTAAGTACAATAAACAATAAACTCCTGTTTATTGTTCTAAGTGCTGAAATCAATCAAAGGATGACATCTTTTCTAAATAATCATTATTCTTTGAGTTTCCTTGACAATTTTTCAAATCTCTTTTTTTACTTAACTATAGTGCACTGATTATAAAATTAATGAGTTTCATTGTGACCCTTTCATGCTTGTGTAGAATGTGCTCTGATTGCACCCACCCTCCCTAGCACCCTCACTTACCACTCCCCTCCCAGGGTCTCGGGAAAGTTCAATCCATCAAAACTTTCTCAGGTTTCCCCTGAAATATCAACTGAAATTATCAACTGAAAGTGTGTTAAACAGAGAGATGAAGACAGATGAAGGGGCCAACCAACATGAACGTGAACCACGATGGCGCACTCCCTGGGTCTAGTCCCTGGGTCAGGCTGTGCGCAGGACGTCCATATCCTGGCTGCAACAGTCCTGAGGACCCAGCTCAGTGCTGAGCAGAGCATGTCAGGTGTGGGGTCCCATCTGCTACGGAGATTCTGTGATTCAGAGCTGTTGTTTGTAGCAAGGGCCCTTCGACATTGTGAGAGGAAGCCAGGAGCCGTATGTTGGTGACAAGACCCATTTTTCATTCATTGACTTATGGGTACAGAGTGAGGAGCCTTCTGTTTAGACAGATCCCGGAGGAGTGAAGACCTTGGCCAACTCGGCTTCACTCTGCTCCACTCCCACTAAACTGCAAGGGCGTCTTCACACAGGGGCAGAGTCAGCGTGACCCTCGGTGTCTGCCGGCCTTGCGAGCATTGCCCACGCCAGGAGTGTGTGCTGTGACCTTGGGGGCCTGGTGTGAGCACCTCTGTCTTATTGGCTTCACCTCACTCTCTGGGTTTTGTTTGGTCTTTGGTTTTCTTGGCAGTACCGGGGATCACCTGCTGGGCATGTGCTCTAGCACCGAGCTAGGAGCCCAGCCCTCTTCATGTGTCTTAAGGGACTTAATCCAATATGTGAGGTGAGCCTTTAACTTGGTTCCCCGGCCTCTCTGCTCCATGGGCCCTGGGGGGCCTGGCCTGGTCTTACAGCTGGCCAGCGGTTCCTTCCCCAGGATCCCACCAATCTTGGGTTGAAAATCACAGTTGTGTGCGTCCTGAACAGGTGCAGGCTTTGATTCCTCATCAAGATTCCTTCCGCAGAGCGGAACCGACTGTGGCCTCGCACTTACACTGCATTGGGTGTCCTGAGCCATCCAGAGGCCACCTAAAGCACGCAGGAGCTGTGCCTAGGTACGGACAAGCGTGATGCCATTCTGCACAAGGGACTCGAGTGTCCCAGCATTGGACACTCCTAGGGATCCTGGGCCAGTTCCCTGCAACACCAGGGATGGCTGTTCTTGGAGGCCTCCTCTGCCAGGAGATCACCCCACACAGAAGCACCCGTCAGTCGCTGCACCTGACTCTCAACCTGCACCCAACCCCAGACCCTAAGGCATGTGTGCTCCTTGACTGCTGAGGAAAGCTGAGCCGGTGGCACACAGGTCACCCAGCTGGTGAGGAGCAGGGCCGGGACCAGAAAGGGACGTTCCTCAGTGCCCTGAAGCCTCCCTGCAGCGGCTACCTCAGAGTGGCCAGTCCAGGCCTCGCACCAGCCTGTTCCATTGTATTGTCAGCTCAGGGTAAAACCTGGGCCGAAGTTCACGATCCACTTCCGTCCCCTGAAGGGTCCCAAGGAAGCCCTTCGCAGGCGTGGAGAGGATCACATCTGGCTCTCTGTCCCCTGTCCAGGCAGCCACCTCCAGCGCCCAGCGGCTCTGCACCTGAGAGCCCTGTTCAGACCTTAGTCAGCCTGGGTTTGCATGAGGCTCAACCCCCAGCCCTGAGCAGACTGCTGCAGGGAGACCAAGTGACACGGAGTGCACAGTAGGACCACTGTGTCCCCTGAACAGAACGCCTGTGGGTCCTGCTGCTGAGCAACACTACTTCAGGTGTTTTCTGGCAACCGTAGCATTTTGTTGATCTTCCCTGGAGTCAACCGCCTAGTTAGCGCTAGTTTCCAAATCGTTCCTTCAAGAAACGCCTGTCTACCACACGTAACTCGGAAGCCGTATTTATTTTAAAGGTGTCCGTTCAGTGCCCGAACAAATGTGTGGATTTCTAGTCCAACGTCAAACCTTTTCTCCACTGAGTCCCCCGAGAGGCACAGGACAGAGTGGTTAAGAACACGGACAGTGGCGCTGTAGATCCCCGTCTGCCTACTGTGCGACCTCGGGCAGGTGGCCGTGATCGCGGTACCTGTCACAGGGCTGTCATGGAGGCTGCTGAGTGAATACACACAAAGGCCTCCTCACAGTGCCCAGTGGTGCTGGGCAAGCGCTGGTCAGCACCATGCAACCCTCGGGCATCTCCTGAAGGAGGGCTGGGGAGGAGGCCTGCGCAGCCCCAGGCCTTCACCACCCGGAGCTGTGGCCCTGGCCCCGAAGCTGCTGTGCCCCGTGCAGGAGGTCGAAGCTGCTCTGTCTCCCCCAGCTGCCAGGAGCTTCCCTGCCTCCTCAGCTCTTGAACTGTGGTTCTGCCGTCGGTCTCTCAGCCATCGCTCAGAACCTCCAGAGCCGCAGCTCCCACAGGGCTATCCGTGAGACTCCGCCCCCTGCACTGACCCTCTGCACCAGCCTCTTCCCCAGCACCCATGGAGGTGTGAGGGGCAGTGCAAAGCCACGGTGTCCGGCCAGCTGCCCAGCCCGTGATGGGGAAGAGGTGGCCCTGAGGTGCTGCCCTCTCCTCTGGCTCACAGGTGACGGGGTGAGTCTCCAGGGACAGTGCTCTGCTGGGTCCTCAGGGCCAGTCGGCAGCTGGCTCTTGTCAAGGGTCTGTTCTCTTTCATTTCAGGCTGTTTTATGATTTCTAATCACTTGGCCTGGGCAGCCCGGGCCCTGCCTCCTGCCCAGTGTCCAGTTGGGCTGAGCTGCTTTTCCTGGCCACCTCCCAGCAGTGTTAGAAGAGAGGAACCCCTGGAATTCTCGGAAGTAACAGAGCCCCCCTCTCCCGGCAAGACCACTTCTGTCTTTTAAAGGGAGCCCAGGCCAGAGCACCGAGTGACCACTAATTCAGCCGTAGACTCAGTGCCCTGCTAAGAGTCCTGCCAGGTTGAGGGCAGCTCAAACCGTGCTGTTTCCTTGTTGGTGAGTTCTCCACATCCAGCTGGGAGATCTAGGAGCGCTCTGTTTGGAAGCCTGACCACACAGCTGTGCCGGCCATAGGGGTGGCGGGGGACGAGTTTCCTGGGGAGGCCAGAGCGCCTCCCTTCCCTTCAAGAACTGCACCCACTTCACTGGTCTGGCAGGCAGCAGCGTGGTGAAGGGTGCCCAGGCCCCCATGCTAAGCTCAGCACCAGGGTTGGACAGACAGCAAAGAGGAACCCGACAGGGCAGCCTTGGAGGGACCAGGCTACCAACAGGGAGGACCACAGTGCCTCCTTTTCCTCCATTATGACAGAACAGCCTCTGGGCTCTTGGGCTGATTATTTTTTCCTAAATCTTGGACATGTTCATGTTGATAATGACAACTGAAGCGCACATTTTTATTGAGCATTTACTGTGGGGCCAGAGCGCTTCTCTGGCGTCCTCTCATTCAGGTCGTGAAGACAGGAATTGCTATTCCATTTTATAGATCAGGAGATGGTGAGTCACTTGCCCCATGTGGTTAGGATTGGGCTCCACTTGTGCAACTTAGTGTAGAGGGAGACAGAAAAAAAAACCTTAGAAGCCCATTTATTTTTCTCTCGCATGTACAAAAAAGCTGGAAATAAATAGTGCAGGGCAGAGATGGTGCACCAGCTCTGAAGGCCCCGGCTCCGTGCACCTGACCCGTCACTCCCATTTGTGCCCAGGGCCACCCAGTTCCAGCCATGACATCCTGCTCCAGGCAGCAGAGAGGGGTAAGACCGCAGAAGCATGGGCTCCATCCTTTCAAGGAACTTTTAGAAGCCGCGTGTAGTATTTCTGCTGTATCCCATCGGGAGAACTCGGCCACGGCCACACCTCGCTGCAGAGAGCATCAGGAAAGCAGGTTCCTTATGCCAGACAGCCTCGGAGGTTCCCCACCAGGGGAGGGAGAATGGCGATGGGAGCCGCGGGCTGTCTTTGCCATGGTTAGAACCCGGTCAGTCGGGCCCCAAGCTCTTAGCATCCTTGAGAGATGGATATGCTCAACTGATTAGTCATTTATGCATCAATAAAGTTGTTCCAAAGGCAGACAGCGTCCAGGAATCCAGCTTTAGGAATGAGCCACACACACCCACCTCCCCTAGGATCCCCCCCACAGGCGCCACATTAGGACCCACCACAGCCAGGGGAACACCAGCTGTGTCTGATGCACAGGAAGTCACGGAGCAAGCCAGCCATGCGTGCAAGTAAAAAAAAATTAAAAAGTAAAAGAAAGAAAAGTAGGAGCTTCATAAACGCTTAGTTCCTGATTAAGCGATAAGCTTACGGCCACTTGCAGAGAGTCTTTCTAGGACAGCAGCAACAAGCCACGCTGAGTCACAGAGGTGGAGCCCCAGAGAAGGCTCAGAGGGAGCTGGGGCGCACTAGTAATGTCAGCCACAGCAGCTGCCGAGTGACTCGTTCTGTGAACAGACAGCAGAGCGAGGAGAATCTGGGTCCTGGAGTGGCAACAACCAAACAAAACTATTATTCCTTTCTGTGTTTCTCTTGGTACAAGGCCAATAATTGTGACTGATCTTTAGACAATGAGATTTCCAAAGGAAAGTATTTTATCTTCCTTTTCTCAGCTTCAGAAGTATGTGACTTTTATCCCAAACACGTTTCTCTTTTATTAGTAAAACAAACAAACAAACAAAAACCCAAAAACCAAAAACCAGACTTTCAGCACTTAGAACTTGCTAACACACTATGACTCTTGGGAAGGTCAGACTGAGGCACATAGCCTGGTCATTTTTCATTCGTGACTTCCTCCAAGTCACAGCTCCAAGCCCCGTCAGTGTGTGTCTAGAGCCCGCCCGCTCTCTGCTTTACTAAGGTCTGGGTCAAGGTGCGCCCCTGTGTCTCTGTGCTTCCTTAGGCTTAGATAAGAAGATTTAGCATTTATTGAGCTTCTACTAGGTGCCTAGAGCCTCTCACAAGCATTACCTAGTTGAACCTTCTCAACAAGCTTATGAGGTGTGCACTACCCACTACCGTAACCTCTGCTTCACAGATGACGGAACTGTCGCTCAGAGAGGTTAAGTGACTTTGCTAACCCGGGGCAGGGGTTAGACCCAGCAGGATGGTTCCAGGATCTATGATGCTCCAGAAGCAGAGTGAAGTGGGTAGAGGAGCTGGCCAGGAGACAGGGCCCACGTGGTACAGATCTGTATTCTTGCTAAGCTCTAAGGACCCAGCTGCCCCCCCACACACACACCTAGAGGGGAGAAGAGGAAGCCCTTCCCTCCACTGGCTCATACTGTCCCCCTACCTCACCTGTTTCCTTCCTGACCAGAAGGCCTGCAGCTCGGAAGGAGAACCATGCCACTGTGCGCAGGCTCGGCTAGAGTCTCTGCTGACAGCTGTCCTGGAGCCCCGGGTCACCTTGGGGGAGGGAGCCTGGGAAATGTCTGGGTGACCCGTGCTCTCTGTCACTCTCAGGAAACTCCCGGCTCCGGGGCCACAGAGAGCAGCATTGACAGCCTTATCCCCAGATAAGATTCCCCGTAGCCTGTGGGTGCCCTCCAACCTCCACACCCCGTGTTCAAGCAGGGGAGCGGGCAGAGCTGATGGAAAGGAATGCCAGCTACCCGAGACCCACCCGTTCTCCTGTCTCCGCCGAGGAGGTGGGGAAGTGGCCGCAGAGAACTGCAGAGAGGACTTTGAGATAGAAGACTGGGGAACAGATGAATGTGTCCATTCAGAGGGCCAGGGAAAGGCTGTCGCCTCGCCTTGCTCCTGCCCCTCCCCTCTCCTCTGCTTGGACCCTGGCCAAGCTGGCTTACCCCACCCCAGCCAGGCAGCCTCCAGCCAAGGGCGGGTCTGGCACGTTGGGGGCGGGAGACGCTCAGGAGTGGAGCCCCCACAGGGCCACACCGCACCCCCTGCCTCTGGCGTGGCTTGTCCACCTACAGGCAGGAGCTCTGGGTGCCAGGAGAGTTCCCGCCCTGTACCCAGCACCCCCATGGTGCTCTGCCTCTAGGTCCCCAGTCCACTCGCACATAGGCTCTAACAGCAGGGGCTGGGAACTGGGCACTAGCCAGGCCTTACTTTCCCATCAGGGAAACACATACTATGGTACCAGTGTCTCTTTGCCTTCTGAATGCAGCCCTCCTTGCTCTAAGCGTTATTCTGTTCTTTAATGTTTGTTTCTCTCTTCTCCCCTCTCCCCCTCCCCAACAAGATTAGGGGGACTCTTACCTTTTCTTGCCCTAGTTAACTGCCCTTGAAGAACCCTGACCCTCTACAGGAAGGAGATGCCTGCTAAGGACCTGGGAGGTGAATGTCTCCCAAATTAACAAGTGAATCCTAACATGCCATCAGGGGACCCTGGGACCCCCCAGTCAGGGCACACTGAGACCCCCTCTCAGAGCACCCTAGGACACCCCTGTCAGGGCACACTGAGACCCCCTGTCAGGGCACACCTGGAATGTAAACCTTGAAAAGTTCTTTTAAATCCCTCCTGTCCCTCCTGATGGGGAGAGTCACAGCCTTTGGGACAGGAGTCCCTTGTTTCTCCTTTGCTAGCAAAGCAATAAACCTTTTTCCTTTTTCTCCAAACCTTCCTCGTTATTAAATTGGTATTGATTGGCACTGGAGACAGGGATGGAGCTTTCAGTTACAATATTATTCTTTTAATAATATTTACACAAAAATGCATACATTGGTAAATAGCATGCTGTTGGGTCACACTTAAAATGACCAGGTGTCCAGGTTTGGCTCAGTATTGGTGACATGCACAAGTTGTCGACATGGTCCAAGGAAGGTCCCCTGCGGTCCAGGCTGGACTCAGGTACATTAAGTAGCAGCAACTTACTTGCCTTGTAGATGTTTTAATCTGGGCAGAGCTAATCGGAGAGTAATTCAAGTAATTCATGGTGTTGTTTGAGATTCTTAGCAGCTTCTTGGTGACACTAGGATCAACCGTGCTGAATCTCTGGAAAGTGATCTCTTTGCATTAACTATCACAGCCAAGGGACCTCTCTGGAATAGGACTGTCCAACGGGTCCCAGCAGAGGGGACCTAGGGCCAAAGTTCCTCGTCTAAATTTGGGCTGTTCTCAGCCACAGCATTGTTTTATTTGCAAGTTCCTCCTGTGTACCAGATTTTTCACTTGTACAACTCCATGTAATTTCCATGAGGGACGCATTTCTAGTCCCATGGTGCACGGGAAAAAGTTTAGCTAAGGGGCTGGTCATGTACTGAGTCAGTACCAGGCTGACTGGAAATCGGAGTAGAAATCTGACATCATGCTACACCACCAGCTTGCTTCCAATACTTGAGTTCATTGTAATTTTCCAAATTGAAACTCATCATCTGGATGTCAGATCGGCCACAGCTTCGGCTCTGGGTCATAAATCCAGTGTGGAGGAAGTCAGAGAGCTGGCCTTTCCCTCCACAGCAAGGCAGAAGGCGGAAATGGAGGGTTTCCATCAGTGGCATTAATCATTCCTGCCCAGAGTTCTGTGGAAGTTTTTTGGTTTTTCCTTTTTCTTTTTTTGGCTTGTGGTGCTGGGGATTGAACCCAGGGCCTTGTGCATGTAAGGCAGGCACTCTACCAACTGAGCTATACCCCCAGTCCTGGAGGTCTTTTTCTATAACACCTGATGGTTGGTTACGGAAAGAAAAATAAGATCCAGTTCAGTATGGTGATTCCTCAGAAAACTAAGAATGGAACCACCATATGACCCAGCTCTCCCACTCCTTGGTATAGATCCAAAAGTCCTAAAGTCAGCATGCTATAAGGATGCTGTCACATCAATGTTAACAGTAGCACAATTCAAAACAGCCAAGCTATGGAACCAACCCAGGTGCCCTTCAACAGATGAATGGACAAATAAACTGTGGGAAATATACAAAATGTAATATTACTCAGCCATAAAGAAGAATGAAATTATAGCATTTACTGGTAAATGGATGGAACTGGAGACTATAATGCTAACTGCAATAAGCCAGACCCAGAAAGTCAACAATTGAATATTTTCTCTGATATGTGGAAGCACTTCCAAAATAAGGAGCGAAAAGGAGAGAGAAAGAGAGAAAGGAAAAATGGGAGGGGGGTTCCATCAAAATGGAAGAAAGGTCAGTGGACTAAGTGAAGGGGATTGAGGGGGAGGAGAAGGGACGGGAGAAGGGAAGAGTGCAATGACCTAACTTTCCCAAATACATGCATGAATATACCTCAGTGAATCTCACCATCGCATAAATCCATAAGACACTAATGAAAAATAAAACTAAAAGTAAGTAGCAGAAAAATCAGTAGAGCAGAGGGAAGGGAACAGGGGAGGGAGGAGGGAGAAGAGAAGGAGAATACTAGGGCCTGAATTAGAGCAAATTATATTCTATGCTTTTATAATTATGTCAAAAGGAATTCTAATATAACAAAAAAGAACCAATTAAAAACCCTAGTTATTAAAAGACAAAATCAGGGCTGGGTTATAGCCCAGTGGTAGAGCACCTTCCAGTGGGCATGAGGTCCTGGGTTCAATCCCCAGGACTGGGGGTATAGCTCAGTTGGTAGAGTGCCTGCCTTACATGCACAAGGCCCTGGGTTCAATCCCCAGCACCACAAGCCAAAAAAAGAAAAAGGAAAAACCAAAAAACTTCCACAGAANCGGGGAAAAAAAAAAAAAAAAAAAAAAAGACAAAACAAATCTAGCTGTGCGGATCTCAAATGGCTTTACTTGTGATTCCAGAATCAGGCAGCAGTCTGGACCAAAAATAGTCCAGAATACTGTGGACCATCTAAGCGGGTTTTATTGGTAGCAAGAGGACAGGAAGCCACAGGAAGTGACATGAAAAATGGCAGTGAGGTCCAGAGATGGCCTGGTGGGTTACGGTTCCTCCTGTCTCATCTGAACGTGGCTCGAGCAGGTGGTCACTTGTGACTGGTTGAGTCTCAGGTACTTGTTACAGGAGGCTGCACTCTGTCTCCACACCAGGCCAGGTCAGAGTTCACCAGGTACAGAGGAAACCTTAGGCCAAACTTAAATACGTATGGAGGCCGCCTGAGGCCAATGTGAAGCCATTTAGCATAGTTACCCTGGAGTGATGGAGCAGGTTGAGAAGTCAGTTCCACAGGGGAGCTGGGAATGGCCAGGGATTAGCTCACCAATGGGGAAAACCAAATGAAACCTTCAGCCTCAATCTCAACAGCATGCCCCTCGCCCAGTGGGGAGGTTCCCATCAGCCTCATTCTGTCGCTGCTCCTGGGGGACTGCCACATCTCTGCCCAGAGTGCCCACCTTGTTCCAAAACCCTCCCACAGAAGGAGCAGCACCACTGCTGGCTGGGAGTTCACGCCCAACCCTCATCGCACCCTGTGAGAGAGGCCAGGTGTGCGCCCCTGATGGCTGAGAACACCAGAGGGCACGACAAGTGCCCCGCCCCAGGCCGCTCCGTCAAGGGGAGCTTAGGATGCCAACCCAGGTGGTCCCGCCCCAGGACAGCCCCTGTCATTCACCCTGTAGTGTCAGTGAAGAAACTCAGGTCAAACTCAACCCTAAACAGCAGACCCCGGAGCCAGAGCTTCAGAGCCTGTGGTTCCTGGAGGGAGGAGACACAGGGATGCTGTGGCGCCAGGGACGTCGGTCTCAGGGCTGTTCGGTGGAGCCAATTGGCTTTCATATTTGGAGAAGCTCTTTGGTATAAAGGAGACCCTGAGTCCCAGCTATGTGGTCACTCAAGCGTTAGGTGTTTATGTGGTCATGTGAGGAGTCCGGGGCAGGGGGTGTATACAGACAAGTGAATTCTAGAATTTCAAACCTTGACAACACCCTGATATCGACAATGAGGAAACTGAAGCTCAGAGAAGTCAAGGGCCGTGCCAGGACACCCAGGGGGTAGCTCTCAGCTTCACAGAAAAACGTTCTGTCACTGAAATAAGCTGACCCCAAACACTCAGCCCCGGAGGGAGACACTCACAGATTCCTAGTGGCTCTACGGTTGTGTTTAAGGAATTTTCCACTTGAACCGATTCTCACTCATCCTGAGACACACAGACTTCAGGCGGTTGGTTGGATCCAGGGATGTTTGAGTTCTCAGGGCCTGACAGCCTGAGATCTGCTTCTCCTTCCCGGGATCATTTCAGAATCAACAGCCCTCCTGCTGCTGGTGGTGTCCACACGGTGAGGGAGTCCTGGCGTTCCCCTTGCTGAATTCCTGCTGATTGCAGGGCTTTGGATCAATAGAGGGGTGGAGGAAGCTTCTGCACTTGAGAAAGCACTTCTACTTTCCTTTGAAATGCTGATGACTTTAGTCACATGCTGAATAATTAGGCTTTCAAGAGCAAAATATTTATTTATAACAACCCACAGAACCGCAGGGCAGCCTCTCCACAGGAGTGACAGCTCCCCCCACCCAGGAGGTGCCAGGCCACACCCACTCCTCCCCCATCAAGGTTGTCTTCAAAATCAGAGGGTGCTTATGACATGTGGCCCCCGAGTTTCTTAGGTTGCAATAAGTGTGAAACGACTGGGCTTATTGCACACTGGAGGTGTGGTCCGTGGATTTCATTCTTCTACTTTGAGAGAGAAGGAAACTGCTGGCCGGCCGTGGAGACAGAGGAGCTGTCCCATGAACAGGCAGGGCCCACCAGCCTGACAGCAGAAAATCCAGTTTCCGTGTCTGCACCTTAACTTCCTCATAACTGCTCTCAATTATCCTATTTCCCAACGAAGTCCCATCCTGCGGTTCCTGGTTCCCGGAGGTGACGGGTTCGACATGTCTCCTTAAGGGAAGAGAAATCACTGGTGATGTGGGAGCTCCTTTCATGATTGGGCTATTCTGATTCGTTCCAGAATTTTCTCAAAGTCTCACAGAAGATGGGTTTGGTGGCAGAACAAGGCACGTGAAAAAGACAAGTCGTGACACAAGAGAGGCGTGTGGCCTGCTCCAGAGCTTGGCAGGCCCTCACAGTGCCCTAAAGACCCGGAGGAAGAAGAAAAGCCAGAATGTCAGGAAATGGAGGCCGGGAGGTGGGCGGTGGCCAGGCCGGGGAGTGTGGGAAGGGGCGTGGGAGGATGTTCAATACTTTAGTAAGCAACCTGAGCAGTATTGATGGGGTCCCTGCTGTATGCAAAGCCAGGGGCTGGGGGACACAGAGTGACGGGCTGGTCAGGAGGTGGGCTCCGAAGCCGGAATCCTGGGCTGGCTTTCCAGCTCACGTCCTTACCGTGGCATGCTCTGGGGAGAGTGGCTTGCCCTCTCCAAGCCTGTGAGGTGAGGGCCTTCACACGCCAGAGGATAGAGTGAGCAAGAAGACACCCGACTACTTAGTGCTTGCTGAGGGACAGGAGCCGTTCTAAGCACATAAATGTTAACTTGTTTAATCCACAGGGAGCCCCGTGCGGTGGGTATGCTGTGGCACGTGGGGTCCAGCAAGGCTGAGCACCTCCCTCTAGGCCTCCCAGGCAGCCTCCTGCCGCAGGGCGCACTCAGGCAGCCCTGTGCAGAGAAGGCCCTCCTAACCTTGGGCGGGCGGCTCGAGGTGGGGAGTTCCCAGGGGCCTGGGGCAGGACGAACTTGAACACCAGCCTCAGGAAGACAGAGTGTCTTGCACCTGGAACTCTTCTCGGTTTTCTGCTTTGCTGCTTGAACAAGTTATGGGTTTTGTGTGGCCATGGAAGGCCCTGCAGTAGAGATGAGCGAAACCATTTCAAGATTGTTCTCCCCGCGACACAAATTATGGTCTGAAGAGGAGAGAGTGTGGGGTATGAGAGGCCAATGAAAGAGGGATGAGAGAGCTGTGTCTAGGGAAGGGGAGGTGGGGGTGAAAAGAAGAATACAAATGTGAAAGATGGAACTAAGGGAAGAATATGAGGTCCATTAAAAGAACTTATTATACTAGTGGGTCCTGGCATTTAGTGCCAGGGGCTGCACGACCTTTTGTTTGGTTTTTATGGTAATACGTATTGCCTGGGGCAGGTAGGATGAAGAAAACTTCATACATGTTCACTGTGGTAGGTTTTGAGCTTTTGGTCATTTCAAGAATAGCACATGGATATACTCCATGTATGTATGATATATCAAAATTCATTCTACTACCATGTGTAACTAAAAAATAAAATAATATAGTATTCGGGCACGGGGTTACATGCCTGTAATCCCAGTGACTCAGGAGGTTGAGGCAGGAGGATCGTGAGTTCAAACCCAGCCTCAGCAACTTAGCGAAGCCCTTATGCAACTCAGTAAGACCCTGCCTCTAATAAAATATAAAAAAGGGTTGGGGATGTGGGTCAGTGGTTAAGCAACCCTGGTTCAATCCCTAGTACCAAAAAAATAAAAATTAAAAGTATCCAAGGAAAAAAAAGATAACATATGGAGTTCAGTAGTAAAGCATTTGCCTAGTGTGAACGAGGCCCTGGATTTGATGCCCACACATGCAAAATGCATTTGAAAAGCTAAAGCAGATCATCAATAGGTGCATGTGAAAAGGTGATCGAACCTTCCTGGCCAGGTTGGTCTTGTGAAAATCTCAGGGGTGAGATGTGCATTTTAAAGATGCATTTCTTTAAATCTTCAATGGGGGCTTTGGAAAGAGTTGATTTTGGACATAGCTTTTGGAAAGATCCTATTTGCTGGGATCTCTGTGACATAAATGCTGAAGAGTGTGATTGATTGACCATATGGTAAGTGATTCTTTAGTTTTTTGGGAAAATGTCGAACTAATTTCCAGAGTGGCCACCATTTTACATCCCACCAATAATGTGCGAAACATCTAGTTTATTCTCATCTTCACCAGCACTTGGTGTTACCAGTATTTTTTTATCTGAGCTGTTCTAACAGGTGCACAGTAATAGCTCATCTCGGTCTTAACTTGAGTTTTCCTAATAATTACTCTGCTACTGGAGTGATATTTTTTCACGTGTCTTTTGCCATCCGTATGTCTTCTTTGGTGAGGTGCATTCAGATTTCTGCTCATTTTTTTAATCAGGTTTTTATTTTCTTAAGTTTTGAAAGTCCTTTGAAAGACCTTGCCTTTGCTCTGTCTTCTTTTTAACTTTGTCTTTTCTTTCACATTCTCTATTTCTTTGGCTGCGCAGCAGCGTACCCAGTGCTGTCTTCAGATCTTTGTATTTCATGAGTTCTTTTCTCAGCAGTGAATTTTATTCTGTTATTATATTTTTATTTCCCCAAGTACAATTTTATTGTCTTCCAAACTTGTCTGAATAAGAATATTTGTGAATAAGAATCTTCACGCAAGTTTATTCACTATAGTTTCTAGTCTCCTGCATGTATTTTCAAACTTGTGGTTTTTTTTTTTTAAGTAAGTCAAACATGACCCTTTTGTAGTCTGTCTGATCATTTTATTTTGCGTAGTTTTCATGAGCCTCTCTCTGCCATCTCTAGTCTCTTTCACAAATTGTTTAGGGATTGAGCTCTCAGAGAGTGAGCTCTGACGGGCCCTGCAGATGCCCCTCCTTGGGCTTCTCATTCCCAACCAGCAACTTTCAGAGTTGCTCACCACACACCAGACATGCTAGGTGCCACTTGGGACCCCCATCCCCTCCCAGTCCAAACGTAGAATGATGCCTCTCCACCAAGGTCTCCCCCTTCACAGTCCTCACAAGGGCTTCAGATTGCCAAGTCTGGAGCCTCTCACATGAGTACCAGGGAAGGAACTGAGCTCTCGGAACATGTACGGAATCACCCGCCGCAGGACAATAAAGGCCTTATGGAGAAACCCAGTGGGACTGGGCAAAAAATATAAAAGGAGGATCTCTCTCTCTCTTCCTCCTCCTTTGGTCAGGTGCAAGTTCTTTCCAACTCTGGAGAAGGAACAGAAGCTATGAGACCACGTTTCCTGTCTGAGCCTCCTCACTTCAAACACGACGCTCACAGGTCTCAGTTCACCCGGATCATAAGTCAGAGACAGAATCGGATCAAGCTCTCTGCAGGCTCCTAATATAACTATATATGCCACATTTTTATAGTATCTGTGCTTTCAAAAGAGCTTTAAAGGATAGGAGTAACTTCCCTGGCTGATATCGATCTTTCCTTACATACTGTTGAGTGCACAAGCCTTTCTGATAATAAACCCCGGCTGGGGGGACAGGCAGTAAGGTGTGTTTTCACACTTGAGATGCTGAAGTCAGTCACCCCTGGGAAACCGTGGACCAGATATTTCACTGTTACAATGCAAGATGTTCAGAGCCCCGAGCCTCACCATCCTGATTAATATGGCATTAAGATTACACAATCCCCTAACCCTCCCGCAAGAGTTTCCTTTCTTGCCGTCTTTGATTCCTGTATCAGGCAGCTGGGATGCCACGTGTGGGGCCCTGCCGAGTTGGGGAATTATACATGGGGTGATTATGAAATCAGGCTTGATTGATTTAATCGCTGTGATCAGCGCCATTGTGTAGCTATGCAGCCTGAGGTTCTCATCCAGCGACCGTGCATGCTGAAGTCAGCTAGCTGCAAGCCTCGTCCCGATGGGAAGGAGGGTGGAGAGCGAGGCGTGATCGGGGTAGGCACTGCTAGGTGAGCCCACACCACGAGGCCAGATGAGATGAGTCAGGCCCGGAGCTGCGTGAAGTCACCTGCCCTATTGGCTCATTGGGGAAGGGCCATGAAAAGACCTTGATCTAACTGAGCGTACATCCTCCAAGAGGGTTAAAAGGCAGGCTCTGGTACATGGCCAGAGTTCCACAGATGGTGGTCTCTTTCTCCATGACAACCCTTAGAGGGTGCAGGAGGGTGGGGTGCCCCCTGTGGCTACCTATGACCCTCAGACCTGGAGGCTGGGAAGATGGGGACAGGAGTGGCTTCCTCCCTCTTGGCTCTAGAGATTGGCTGGAGTGACTGGCCAAACAAAGGAGTGTCCAGTGGGGACAGTGAGTCCATCTCCCAGGAGTTGATACCAGTCAGGGCAGCTGGTCAGTCTTTGGAGAAGGCTTGGAAGAAAGCCAGCAGAGTCTGAACAACCACCACTATCGTTGTGGAATTTCAGACCTCAGCGTGGAGGACGTGTGCTGTGGCCTGGGGAAGCGGGGCGAGCCCATGTCACAGAGCCCTGGGTGTGCACCCGCGGGAGGCTGTGTGCGGCCGAGTGCGTGTGGGGACCAAGGAAGATCAGGAAGTTTGCTCTAAGCTGTCATCCAGGGGCAGCTGAAGTGTGAAGGTGTGTTGACAGGTCACACTCAGTCACAGCTTTTGGAAGGAAGCAGGGCCTCGGGGACCGGCTGCCCCAACCCCTCATTTTGCTGGTGAGGAAGTCAAGACTGGCCAAGGTGCGCAAGAGTACACAGACTGTGAGCAGCCAGGAGGTCCCTGCCACTCAGCCACCTGACATGTCCTGGTCCCACTTCCCATGTGACGCACTGTGCCCGAGAAGTTACAGGATAACGTAAGGAACATATTCGTCACTTCCATGTGAGATAAATGGGATCTGATTTAATCCTCAAGCTGCTCCTGTAAGGGAGAGAGTTTCACTGATTTTCTTTTGTGAATGAGGGGACTGTGGCTCAAGAGAAGTCATGTGACTTAGAGACTGTGTGGCAGGGCA
Organism: Marmota marmota marmota; assembly: GCF_001458135.2. NCBI lineage: Eukaryota > Metazoa > Chordata > Mammalia > Rodentia > Sciuridae > Marmota > Marmota marmota. The sequence continues at coordinate 18,727,356 of NW_025999913.1, read as the reverse complement.
TACACTAGACCTGGAGACCAGCGGCTCAGGCCAGGCCCTGGCCTCTGTCTTGTCTTGGCTGTAGGAAGCCAAGCCTGTGTGGGTTAGGTGTGGCCCCTTCCCCCTCCACCCCTCTAGGTCCTCTTCAAGTGCAGCCTTCAGTTGCACCGTCCTTGACAAGGACTTGAGCTACTGTTGCCATGGAGAGGGAGAACGGCCTCTCAGGCTTGGGCAGCATCCTTGTCCTACTCCGGTGTCTCCTCCTGCTAATGTCCCTGCTTGGGAACTCCGCCTCTAACAGGAGAAACTGTTACAAATCCTTGTGCCTCTACTATACCAGTGGCTTTCAGCTGGGACAGTTTTGCTCCTCAGGGGACATTTGGCAATGTCTGGAGGTATTTTCTATGGTCAAAAATTAGGAAGGGTGGGGATGAAGGATTGCCAGTGCTACCTCTTGGGTGATACCTGACCAAACAGAATCAAGACACAGTCTGGACATCCTGGGCAGGTGCTGTAGGACTCAGAGACTGTGAATGCCACGCTGTACCTGCAGGGCATGGAGTGAGGGCTGTTTGATCAGTGAGCCCCACCTGCCTCCTGGCTTCACCCCTAACATCCAAATGATCAGGATGAACTCCAGCCACAGGGGACTATGCAGCCCAAGCTGTAGGGAGAAACCCTGCCTGCACCCCTTCCTGAACTGAATGGAAGGGGTGCAGCTCTCCGAGATCTCAGAGATGGTGCCTTTTATACTGCCCCAGCACCTTCCCTTCCCCTCCAGCAGCATCTCGACCACCTCCCTGCTGTAGACAGTCGTACAGAGCCCATGAGAGGACACGGAGGAGCTCTAGGCCTGGTTCTCACACCACACCTCAGGCCACAGCTCTCTGGCCCTGCCCTGGGGTTTCTAGTCCACTCTGCATGTGGTCCCCAGATGCTGACACGCCGGTCCAGGTCAGAACACCTGCACAGGCCTGGAGGTCGGGGGCCCAAGGACCAGCAGCAGCTGATCTCCAGGGAGAGTGTGAGAGATGCACACTCTTGGGCATCCTGCCCAGCCGCTGGGGAGAGCAGACCCCACTGCTGACTCCGATCCTTACTGGTTCACCTGCACATCAGATTTTGAAGAGCTGGGCTCTAAATCAGCATGAGGCTCTGGATTCAATCTCCAGCACCACACGGATCCATGTGACTGATTCCCTTTACGTCACTCCCATTGCTGTCTGAAAGATTCAGCCGTTTTAAAGTCGCACTTGACAAATTATACTACTAAATGTGACATACTTCTCCACGAGGCTTGACAGCATTTGTAAATTGGCATTGTGATCAAATAACATTTACAGTTAGATGACATGTGTCTCCTGCCCTGGTGTAAGGGCATACATTCTCAATCATGTATGACCTATAAGGTCCACAGGGACATTATTTATTATTTGTATGGATTTTTACTTTGCTTGAACAATTAAATTGACCAAATAACTCTGTTGTCACAAACCCTAGAGTAATGGGATTTGGGAGAGGGTTGGCTATTTTGGCAACATAATGAAGAAGAGGGATAGTTTGAGTTGGTGTCAGAAGAGAAATCCAGTTAAATCCAACTCAGCTGAAGCAATTGGCATGATCTACTGCTTCTTTCTTCAAAAAATAAAAGAGGACAGATTTTCTTTTCTTCTTTTTTTTTGGGAGGGGGGTACTTTTCAATACACTTATTTGAATAAGTAAATAAAAGTACCAATTAAGCATATGTGCAGATAATTCGTAACTAGTTTGGGAAAGAAAAAATATAAAGAACAAAATTAACTTGTACTTATCAGGACAATTCAATGGGGAAAGAGAAGGATTTTCAGCAAATGGCAGTGTCACCAGCAGTAGCCATACACAAACGAAAGAATTTGGACCTCTATGCACACCGTTCACAAAAAATTAGTTCCAAATGGGTCAAGCCTAAAGTATAGGCATTCCTAGAAGAAAACAGGAGTGAATGTTCCTGTCATTTGGTTAGGCACCGATTTCTCACATGTGAGTCGGAAAGCACAAGTCACATAGGTAGGTATAGGATTTCATTTATGCATCAAGGACCCGATCAAGAAAACCACCCACAGAGTGGGAAAAAAATATTTGTAAATCACATGATTTATAAGGTGCTTCTATTCACAAGGGGCTTATATATGAAAAGTGCTTCCCAACGCTGCTCAATTTAAAAATAGGCAAATAATTTATATAGAGATTTATCCAAAGAAAATATGCAAATGTCTAACAGACACATGAGGACTCGTTCAACACCATCAGTCCCCAGGGAAATGCAAATCGAAGCTACAGCGAGATGCCACTCGGCACCCACTGGTTTAAGTGTGGGGAGAGGACAAGTGCACGGGGCTTGGCGCATGCCTGAGGAACGCGAGACCTCGCACGGCCCCTTCAGAAAGATTTATTGTGAGCGTTGGTAAGCGACGGTCCACGGCAGCGTTATTCATAGTGGCCAACAGAAGCTCAAATCCTTGAAGACAGCCGGACACCCGCGGACAGCCAGGCCGCAGAGGAGGGCGCGAGGACTGCTGGTGCAGTCGCCAGGGCCCCGCGGACGCCTGCAGAGCAGGGGAAGCCAAAGGCAGCGGTGAGGTGTGACAATGTGCAGGACAGACAAACCCAGCAGGCGAGTGGCCAGCGGGTGCCAAACTGGGGAGTGGCTGCTAATGGGCTCCGGGTCTTTTCAGGGTGTTGAGAGTGTCCTAGAGTTAGATCGCGGCCATGGTGGGTCAAGTCCATGAATACCCTGAGGCCACTGACCATGCACGTCAGGTGGGTAGATTAAGCCTATCTCATCAAGCCCTAATAAAACCCGTTTCGGAGATACCGGGTCCCCCGCAGAGGTCACTCTAGACATGTGCCCTGTTTGTGGACTCCGCAGGCCTTCCCCGCAGAGAGTAGGGCCAGGTGAGCGGAGGTACAGGCACCCCATGATCAGACTGCCCTCAAGTAACCTCTCTCCTCGGTGTATTCCTGGAATCGAAGTCTAGCTGTCAACTCCCACACTTATCAGAGACCAGGATGTTATGTGGGCAGCTCCTTGGTCGAGAGAAGAGCCAGGTCGACGTCCCTGCCTCCCTGTCTACACCTGCTGTCCAGCCGGGCTCCTCCCAAGCCGCTCCTGCATCTGCCTTTTCCCCATCCCTTCCTACTGCTCTGGCCACCGCCAGCATCATTCCTACCTGGGTTGCTGCAGGGTCCCCTATCATACCCACATCCCTGCCCCAGTGATAAGGCGCCCCCCCAGCAGCCAGGTCAATGTCTCTCCGGCTTAATGCCCTCAATGGCGCCTGTCCTTCAGAGCACAGTGAACACACCTTCAGGCATCTCAGGAGCCAGAGACAGGACCTCTGCAGCCCCTTCCCACAGCGCCCTTCCGCCCACCCCACTCTGCCCCACACTCCTGGCTCCTCCCAGGCCCTGGGCACAGCCTTCATCTCTCTCCTCCAGTCCTGGACAGGGCAGGCCTCCCTGCACAGAGTCCCTCCCTCTCTTGCTCTGGGGACCCAGCAGCATTAGCCCGGCCAACAGTCTGTCCTGACCCTGCAGCCCGGCCTGGGCCCTTGCTAAGAGTTCTCACAGAACCCTCACTTCCCCTCCCATAAACATCTATTGCGTAAAATTGGAATTACCTATTAACTTTCCTCAAAGTTAAAGGTTGGGCAAGTTTTAGTATTTCATATAAGAAATGGGGATAAAAATAGTCCCCATAGCATAGCCGTGCTGTGAGGCTCAGATGAGACACTATCTTTGAGTCACAGAGGACAGTGCCTGGAATGATTTAAGTGCAACAGCATGTGTGTATGTGTGTGTGTTTAAGAGCGTTGCACACACCTCTGGATTGTAAGTCCCAAGAGATGTTTTATTTTATTCCCTGTTGCATCTCCTGTCGATGGGTTGAACAAATGAGTGCCTAAGGGAAGGCACATGCTCAGGTAACTCAGAAGTAGCTCTGATTTTCAAGACCTGGTGGAGAGAGCAGAAAATAAAGGAGACATGTTTCCAAAGAAGGCAAGAGAAAATAGAAGCCAAAACAAAGGTAGCACTTAATACTGGTGGAGGTATCATAGGCTATTCAACAAATAAAAACTCAGATCGTCAGGCTTATGGGGAAAAGCTGAAGTGAGAATCCACTCAGCGTAAAAGGAAGTAGTTCCACAGGCAACTAGTAATTGAGAAGAAAAAATTATTTAAAGCACAGGAGAGCTGGGCGGGGGGCAGCTCCATGGTAGGGCCCTTGCCTTGCCTGAGGCCCTGGGTTCCATCCCCAGCAACACACACACACACACACACACACACACACACACACACACGAGCAGTCATCTGCTGCTGGGGTGTGCAGATCTCTGCAAGCTTGCACAGGGAGATGTCTGTTGGTGTGGACAGGTTCTCTGTGAGCTCAGAGCTGCACGGGTGGGACAGGAACCCGCTTGGGGGACATGCCACCTACATCCATCCCACCTTTATGCAAACAAGACTTTGAACACATCACTTAGCTTTGTTAGGCCTCAGTTTCCCGTCTAGAAGACAGAGACCATCATCGTAGAAGGAACTGCATGGGGTGTTATGAGGGTGACGGAACAGTATTTGTGATTCACAAGTGACTTTGTAGAATAGAAGTGTCTAAAAATTATGTTGGCTGGGAATACCTCACAGGGGAGATTATAGTATTTGTGTTTTTCTTCCTCTTAACTGTGGAGTCTGTTCTACAATAAGCTTGCCATGACTAAATCAGTTAGGGTCACTCCAGGTGAATTGAGGTGGCACCAAATAATCACACAGTCAGAGAATAGACCTTTTTCTTGGGGTTCAGCAATGGCTCTCCAGTCCCGGCTCCCACAAGGGAAGCAAAAGAGGCAGGAAAAAAAAGAGAGAGACAGCATGCCTGCAGCCCTATTTATTGAGGGGAAGTTCCACCCAAGGAGGCAGGGATTGGGTTTCAGGGGGGTGAAGCCCACTCCCAGAGTTACAATTCCCCTGCAGAGTGAAGATGGGTCCACCTGCGCCTGGCACCTCCGTTGCTCAAGGCTAAGGGTCATGCTGATCTCCTTGTGCCCAACCCCTATTTATGGCAGCCCAGCAATGCCCTGGTTTTTAAAGTAACAAAAATTATTTTCAATTTTTAAATATCATTTTTGCAGCTGGAGTGTAACTCAGTGGTGAAGTGCTAGCCTGCCATGTACAAAGCCCTGGGTTCCATCTCCAGCAACAACAAAAGAAAAAAAGATGGAGGAGGGAGGAGGAGAAAATGTTTTAAAATCTCATTGTTGAGTATTTGTGGTCTTGCAAAAATATTCATGATCTATTGTAAGAGAAAAAACAATTTATGAAATAACATGCAGAATAATTTTAATTCTATAAAAAAAATACAGATTTAAACCATAAAAAATATTTAATGTACAGATACACACAACCACAAATAGAAAAAACAAATAATTTACAATGTTTGAGTTACATCTAATTTTTATTTCCTCTCATATTTCCTAAAATTTTAATTGACTATAATTACCTATAATGCCAGGGGTAAAAGTGTGTTTTTGTTTTGTTTTTTGAGAAATAGCATGGACCTTAATAGGTAAAACATAGATTTCAATCTGACCCAGGGGGAGGAAAGGGTGGGTCACAGGTTAAAAGGTGGACGAGAACCTGAGGCGCACCTGGCGGTCTGTATCTTCTCTGCACTACAGGATGAAAGGTGGACAGGGGTTTAAGCTTTGAAATGATTGTGGAGACTAAGAAAGAAAGGTTAAAAAGTACACGTGAGGCGCAGGCTGAAGCTGCCCGTGTGGAAGAGCTAATTTCAGAGTGTGAGCTGGGAGCCTGGGCCCCCAGAGCTCAGCAGCACCGCCCTGGAAGTGAACTGCTTATCTGAGACGGCTGAGCGGCTGGCAAGGACGTCCCCCGATGGCAGAGCTGGAGGGCTGTACACTGAACATCCACAGTGGCATCTCTGTTTCCTTGGCTTTTTAAGAACTGACAGGACTTACAGAGCCTGGGCCCTGTTTGTCCCTGTTGCCATGCTTTTGGGAGGTAGTGGAACTTTGGAGGTAGGGCCTGGCAGGAGGCTTTTAGGTCTTTGGTGGGGGGGTGCCCTTGGAGGAATTGTGGGACCCCACCCCTTCTCCTTTGTCTCTTTCATTTCCCAGCCTTAAGGTGAGCAGTTTTGTTTCGCCACCAAAAGCTCCCAACACATGGAGCTGCTGTCTCCAAAGCAACAGCAAACTGACCATCAACTGAAGCTTCTAAAAACTATGAGTCAAAATAAACCTTTTCTCTTTATAAGTTTGTTATTTGGGGGTATTGGTTAGAGTAATGGAAAGCTGACTAGCTCAGTGGTATTGTTTGTTGAAGATGAAATTATTAAGAATACAAACAACTCAAGCAAATATATGAAAGTAAATTCTCCTCCCAAAACGTATCCCCCAGAGATAAACACCTGCTGACATTACGGCCGGCATTTTTTCTCTGGATACACACAACAGTTGGCAGGTATGGCATTACCTCTTCTATAGATCAGAGTGTGAATAGTCCTGACTCTTAATGTTCTTTTGCAATTTGCTCACATTTACATTAGGAAGAGCTCTCTTAAGTTCTCCAAGCCACCAAATTGTCTAAGAATCTCAAAGACATCTTAAGAGCATACATTTTGTTCTCAATGTCAGAAATCCTGGGAACTGGAAAATGTTAGTAATCTAATTTATGCTGTTTGTTTTGTTGTGGGGGGAAGTCACTGTCAGTGACCGGGCCTTCCTGGCTCAGCAGTGTGACATGATTGTATGAAGCAGCTCCTGCCCTCTGTTCTCCCAGCCCTGCCTGCCCTGCTGCAGTTCTCAGCATGGGCTCCAGTGTTGGAGTCCTCTCTGGCCAGGCCCACACTTGGCCAAGGATGGCGATTGTGCTGGGTGCTTGCATCTGAACAGGGAGGGGCCACCTGTCAAGTTCAGATCAGTCCTCTGTGCTCTATCAGGGGCTTCAGCTGAGCTCAAGTTACCAACATCTTCCCAAGGTAATTATATTTTAGGGCTCTGCATAGTGTAATCGGGCTGTCCTGAAAAGACAGCATCAACTGGGTGGTTCAAACAACAGAGGCTTATTTTCTTTCAGAGTTTGGGGCTACAAGTCCAAGACCACGTGTGTTAGTCAGCTTTTCACCACTGTGACCAAAATACCTGAGAACAACCTAGAGAAGGAAAGACTTGATTTGACTCGTGGTTCCAGAGTTTCAGTCCATGGTGCAAGGGAAGGGCGCAGGAAAGCTGCCCAGCTCTTGGCATCCAAGAAACAGAGGTGAGAACAAAAGAGGCTGTGGAGAACCTAAACCCTCTGGGGGTATACCCCCCAGCCCCACCGCGACTTACCGTCTCCAGTAAGTTCCACCTCCCAGCAGGCCTCCAGCTCACACTGATGAGGTCAGAGCCCCCAGGATTCCATCGGTGCCTAAAGGCCCACCTCTGGACCTTGCTGCGTTGGGCCCCCTGCTCCCAGCACAGGAGACCTGGAGGAAGTTCCAGGCCCAAACCATAACAAGTTTCCAGCTGTAGGGGAAATGTCTTCCCCTAGTGGGTTTATGGCTGAGGCCCCTCTAACACAAGACAGATCAACAAGCTAGAGACATACAGAATGATTTAACATGTTTCCCATGACACAGGAGCCTTCAGACACGGAGACTCCCAAAACAGAGACAGCCATGCACATGAGTGATTGGACAAGGGGGGTGCGAGCGGAGGGTAATAAATTGGGCCCCCGAGCAAGGCCAATTTATTCAGAGATTTTGTTGTTGTGTCTTTAGAATAGAACTTTCCTTTGATCAGGTCTAGGGAAGGTGCTTCTCCGGTGAGGGTCTTCTAACCTGCTTCAGGGAGGGTGAGGGTGAGGGGAGGTGTGAGCTCCTTGATTTTGTGCTCTGAAGTGCCATGGTACTATATTCTGCTGTCCTGAGCCCATCAAGCAGATCTAACGTTGGTCAAGAGGTCTCTTCCGGAGTGGTGTTCGCAGTCTTTCCTGGTGCATGTTCTTGGAGAGAGCGTGAGTTCTCCAATGTCTCTTCTTATGAGGACACTAATCCTATTAGATCAGGGCTTCACCCTTACAATTACATTTAACTTTAATTAACTTTCCTACTCCAGATACATCCACAGTGTGGATTAGGGCTTCCACATATGCCTTTGGGGTGGGACATTCCTTCCCCACTAATTTTATACCCAACTCTTTCCCCTACTGTACCATCACATCAACTGTACGGCTACTTCTTATCTACATATGTCGTATATATCTTCTAAATTAAAAAGAAAAATACTTTCATAAAGCAGACAACATGCATTACTTACTTCTATCCAGCAGTGTGTTACAGCCAGTGCATGCCTACTTATAAGAGACATTGTTAGGCCAGGCGCAGTGGCACACACCTGTAATCCCAATGGCTGGGGATGCTGAGGCAGGAGGACTGCAAGTTCAAAGCCAGCCTCAGCAATTTAGGGAGGAGCTAGGCAACTCAGTAAGACCCTGTCTCTAAAAAAAGGGCCAGGGATGTGGTTCAGTGGTTCATTTCCCCTGAGTTCAATTCCCAGTACCAAAAAAAGAGACTTTATTATAATTTCAGAAATGTTGTGAGCTATTTGTTAAAAGAACCATGATTAATTAAATCCAGGGGGTGTAGCTCAGTGGTGGAGCGCTCGCCTGGCATGTGTGAGGCACTGGGTTCGATCCTCAGCACCACAAAAAATAAAATAAAGGTCCACCTACAACTAAAAAATACATATTAAAAATTTAAATCCAGGGGCTGGGGATGTGGCTCAAGCGGTAGCGCGCTCTCCTGGCATGCGTGCGGCCCAGGTTCGATCCTCAGCACCACATACAAACAAAGATGTTGTGTCTGCCGAAAACTAAAAAATAAATATTAAAAAAATTTTAAAAAAAGAATAGGATTTAAAAAATTTAAATCCAGTAATTGTACAATTTAAAAAAATATTTTTTAAAAATGTTAATAAATGATTAAAACCCATCAGTTCCTAACTAATGTATTTTACTATAATTTGTGCATTGGAGATCATTTCTGTCACATCTGTATGGTGGTGTGCTACTGCACAGCTTTGTGTTCAATAATGTCATGTTAGTAACTTGAGAGTATTTGCACTATGCCATCAGTACAGACTGCAAGTCAGCACCCCCACCCAGGAACTAGCATCTCACTCTGAATTTGTATCAGCAGCAGCTAGCGTGTTGGGGGCCTAGGCAGGTGGATGGATAGATGGATGGGTGAAGGATGGATGGATGGATGGATGGATGGATGGATGGATGGATGAGTGGATGGATGGATGGGTGGATGGTTGTCTGGGTGAGCAGAAGTGTGGATGGATAATAGAAAGGAATGATACAGGAAAGAGAAAGTAGAGGCTTGGAGATGAGAACAACTGAAAAAAGGCGGACATTGCCAGGTGGGGCGCTCAGGTCTGCCTTTATCTTGAGCCTGCCGTCTCTGATGTTCCATTTCCTTCTCTTGTGGGTTTCTTGTGCTGCGTTCTTACACATTGTGCAAAAGAGTGCAATACAGTACAGAAAATGTGCTCATCCCATTGCTGACTTCTGCATTGCTTCATCACATTTCAAAAGAGGTGTGAATTGTAAATTCCGGTTCATTCCACTGAAGATACTGGTGTGGCAATGCCCAGTGCGCTGTACATATTTACCACACACCACCTAGTTACAACTGGGTCCGGCGGAAGGTAAGAGGGGTGGGGACCTTCTGTGGCAAGGTAGTCTTCACCACAAGTTCCGTTCTCACATGCCTCTGATTCCAGGGCATCTACAGAAAAGGGAACTAAGGGTGACGCCCACAGCTGACCATGCTTGTGCTAGGAAGCAGTGAAAATGCTGCCCAGAAAATGCTGGACGCCACGACCGACCTCTCTCCTCTCACAGAGCGGTCCTGATGCTCCCTCGTATGCCCCTCGGGGGGTCCAGTTTTTGATATGCCCATGAAGTGTCTCTGATACAGTTTTCTTTTAGTCCATAAAAATAGGATGGGACCAGAGAAAGAAAGAACAGAGCCTCAGATGGCGAGGCCAAGGAAGTGGAGAGAAAGTGGGGAAGAAACACTGTGAGCATGAGAGACACGCGTAGGAGTCGTCATTAAGCTACTTTCAAGGGGACCTTTCATGGAAGCCTGATCTTTGTCAATTCAATTTGAAGACTCCTGATCCACAGGTCTGCAGATGACCCTGTGTAGAGACCCTCTTGGATTAGCTGATGAAATGGACATGAGAAAATATGCATGGCTTCCACATCCATGGAGTCAACCATTTAAAAATATTTAAAAATGTTTTTTAAAGATTGCCACTATACTGTTCAGGCACAGAATTGTTCTTGTCACTATTCCCTAAACAATACGGCATATAACTATATCCTATGTTCAGTGTGGGGCATTTACATTGGGCTGGGCATTGTGAGTGGACATGATGGGAATCATGCAGGAAGACAGGAGGGTTACAGACAGCTAACTTGCCATTTTATGGAAGAGACTGGAGTATCCGTGGATTTTGGTCTCCATGGGGATCTTGGAACCAGTTTCACATGGACATTGAGAGTGACTGACCACATGGAAGAAAACACAAGTCCTCCCAATTGCCCTGATTGGGCCCAGCGAAGGGGGGTTCTTCTGGCCCTTTTGTGCAGTGGGACAGATTTCAGTGTAAGACAAAGTAGTTTCCCCTCCACCCTGACACCTGTGGCCTGGTGTCCTCACTGCCCTGCCAGAGTCACCCCACTCCTTCAACCAGTGGACCTCCTGGAGCCTCTGGTCCTGACACCTAGAGAAGTCATTATTCATTTATTTGAAAAGTGTGCATGGAGCATTGATTGGCATCAGGCCTCAAGCTCATGTCTTGCTTGACCTTTGTCTTGGAGGATCTCATAGGTAGCAGGGCATCCTGGCTTCCTAGCTAACGCCTGGACTGTGTCCCGTGGGAGTGCAGGGGCCAGCACAGGAGCGGTCTAAGAAGTCAGCACCAGAGAGCAGACCCATCTCACCCAGGCCCTCTCTCTGCCTGGTAGATGTGCTCTAACTGTGGGAGGGTGCAGGAAGCAGCCACTCCCAAAACCAAGAAGCAAACACCAAAACTAAACCTCACGAAGCCTTCAGGAGGTCGAAGGTCAAGTTCATTTCACTGCAGATTTGAGAGGCTTCTCCCACAACTGAGGTACCCAAAGCCTGAGGACCCGAATCCTGCAATGCAGCAGGAGGGCCTAGGGCTGGCCCGGCATCTCCTCTCACTCTCCAGGTTTCTTAAAGAACACACTCGCCTTTATTGGCATTAACACTGCCATCACAAAGAACTGGGAGTCTCCCGGAGTACAAGGGAAAGCAAGACCCATATTTTCCTAAGAGCAAAGACAGGATTGTTGGAGAAGAGGGAGGGAGGAAGAAAAGGGAAAGAATTTTGCTTGTGGCGCAGGCATTACTCACTTTCTCCCCTTACAGAGTTATCTGGTCCAAAAAAGAACCTACCAGGATTATTATCATCAGAGAATACCCACAATCAATTCCAGCAGGTGACTTTTGAGTAAAGATTTTTTTAAGATACAGTCCAATGAAAGAAACTACTAGGAGCTGTTCGGAGCATCTGGCACCCAGTTCAAGCTGGCCCTGGGGCACTTACTACTCCATAAATAACAAGCACCACACCCACCGCCACAGGAAGCTGCCTGCATCTGACAGTAGTCATATCTGGGTTGAGCAGAGCGGTGCACCTGCCCTCGGGACTGCCCCTGCCTCGCCCCTCAGGAGGCCTTTGTGAAAATACTGATGACTGCATACAACAATTCAGCCAGCATTCTACCACTTCTCCAGTGGTCACCTGCTCCAGGAACTGGCTGCTCCCCAGGGCTTTCCCTGAGGGAAAAGGAGCTGGACCCTCCCGAACACCTGCTCAGCAGTTTCCAATCTGCAGGGTGTTTTCCTTCACCTCAGGGTGGCTAGCAAGCCCCCCGCCCCTCACCTCCACAGTCTCCGTGACACTGGAGGATGAGCAGTCGGCATCTGCCAAGTCTGCAGAGACAGTCCACTCTGCCTCGTTTTCTCCAAGTTTGCCTGCTTATGGCCAAGCCCCCAGAAAGCTGGCCCAACCAACAGTCCCCCAACCTGACCCTAAGAGTGTCCTGAAGAGCCAGGAGTCCCTTCCCATGCAGAAACTGATAGGGGTGTCTCGTGACTCTCCAGGCCCCACCGCTGAATTGCAAGGATTTGGGTTCTCAGCCCTCAGGGACCCTGGTTGTGGGAAATGTCTCAAGTCAATCTACAGTGAAAACGGCTTTGAACCCTTCCACCTCCCGATGGTTGGGCTTCCTGGTCTCTGGAGTTTACCTTCTGCTCCCTTCGCACTGGGAGCTGCGGGGTCTGTTCTTGCTCCCTGCTGGCCCCCACGTGTTCTCTGGTCTACACCCTTGTTTATGAGCCTGCTTCACTGCCTTCAGCTGTTTGTGGTCTCACAGAGGATGGGTGGCACTCCTCAGCCTGTTATCGCGGCAGATACAGTTCTGGGAAGAGAAAAAATAAGGTCTTGTTTTGAGGAGGTAAGTGGGAGAGACTGACATGGAGGTGCAGATAAAACGCACCGTAGGTTGTTTTCATGCCTCTCAACTGAAATCAGAGAATAGCCACAGAGGAGCAGGGCGCCCAGACCAGGGGAGGGGCCATCCGGGCCTGGGAGGAGAGAGCCCTGGGCCCTGGCAAAGTCTCTCTGGGGCAGCCTGAGCTCACATTTAAAAGGGGGAAAGGTTTCTGAAATATGCAGAGTGGTTGATAGCTGTGATGCCCATTGCGACCACCCCTGGGGACAGAGGGAAGAGGAGGACAGGAGCTCAGCAGTCCAGCACTTAGAGCAGGCAGGGCCTCGGGCTTCTCTTCCCTCCTCCTGCCCTCCCCCTCCCCCCTTTTCTTACCTCCCTCCTCCCTTCCTTTCTGCCCCGCCCCCTTCATCCCCAGCCTTCCTCCTTCCTTCCACCTTCCCATTCTTCCTCCCCTCCCTCCCTCCTTCTCCCTTCCTTCCTTCCTCCTCCTCCTCCTCCTCCTTTTCTTCAGCCGGCCTCTTCTCCGAGTTAGAAGGAAGAGGAAGCTGAATGTGGTAGCCCAGGCCTGAAATCCCATTGACCCAGGAGGCTGGGGCAAGAGGATCACAAGTTCAAGGCCAGCCTGGGCAACTTGAGGGAAAACACAAGCAGGCTGGGGTGTAGCTCAGCAGAAGCGTACCCTTGCAGCACAGGGAGGCCAGAAAGGAGCCTGCGGGTGGGACATCTTTCCCCATCTTGGCCGTGCCGTGCTGTGCCACCTTGGCTTTGGGGGGAGGCAGGTTTTGCTGCCCTGGTTCAAGGTGAGAAGCTAAGCAGAGGCTGGGACATGGAGAAGCCAGTCAGGAGCCCATCTCCCAGTTGTAGGGCACGTGGTCTCTTTTTCACTGGGTTTTGTCTTCTCCTGTCCACTCCAGATTGCGATTCACATTCCAAAGCGAAAAGTTAGAGCAGAGCCTGGGTGGCGACTGCCAGTGCACCAGGGAGGAGGGTCGGCTCTCCTCTGTCATCCTCATCTCCTCCATCCAAATAGAGCCTGAAGCACTTGGGTCTTTCTGGATGCCTGACAGGCAGGTTGGAGCTCACCGAGGGGAGCCACGCCCCAGGAGTGAGAGTTGGCATATAGTCAGGAGTCACAGGACCCTTCTGCCCAGCATCAGTGACACACACCCAGAACCCAAATTTCCAGGAGAGCCAAAATTTCAAATGGAGGAGAGTCTCTGGCTGCCCTGCCAGGGACCCTCTAAGAGAGCAGATGCCATCCGGAATGTTTTCTTCCCAAAGGAGAACCTGCCCTCCTGGAGCACTCCCCTACTCCACTGCTCCCTGTGATTTTTGAAGACCTCTTCCTCCAAATTCTGTTTTTGTCCCCACACGTCAGAAGTCATGAGACAAGGATGTTGAAGAGAAGCCACACGGGGAAGGGTTTTTCAAACACACAAACCAAAATCAGAACATAACAAGTTCCAGAGTCCAAATTCTTATCACTTCCCGGTGGAAAAACCTTCTGAAACCAAGAGAGGGACCATCAGGTGACTGGGTCCCCATTCCCAAAGCAAGGCAGGTGGACTATCGCTGATTCAAAATGCCAAGGGTCACAAGTGTTTCGGATTTGGAAATTTTTCACATTTGGGAATACTTACTTACACATAACTTCACATCCTGGGGATAGGACACAAATTACACACAAATTCATTCATGTTTCATTTATGCTTTATACATATGCCGGGGTGACTTTATGGAATGCTTTTCGTGCCGTGCATCCTGACTACAACCAATCATAGATGCAGGGGTAGAATTGTCCACTTGTGGCATCATGTCAAAGAGTTTTGGAGGATTTCAGATTTCAAGTTTTCAGACAAGGGATGTCCAACCTGTACACAAAGGGACGGAGCTAGCAGGCTCCCTTCTGCAGTGCCCGGCCTCTTGGTCCCAGTGTCCTTGGGCTCCCCTGCCCCTGACTTTACTCAGTGGCCTAGGAGTCCTATGGGGGTCTCATTTGGCTCAGTGTGAGGCCTGTACCACTGATCTTTACCTGTTGAGTCAAAAGCTAGGTGCCTGTCACATATCTAGATGAGGTAATCATAAGTTCTAAGTTAGGAAGGGCATGATGAATAGGGTGGTATGTAGACATCAACAGTGGTCCATGAAATTTACGTTATTCCTTTCTCTTGTTGATTCTGTATTCCAACCTGTCTCCCACATAGAATTCTATCCTAATTGTTAAGTCAACTTCTCAGACAAATTAACCAAGTTTTGCCCAAACTTACCATAAGAGAACGATTCCGAGGCAGCCAGCAAAAATATTTTCTGTTGATGAGGCATTTACAAGAAATAAAAGATCAACACTAAAAGACAAGTTTTGTTTTGTTTTGTTTTAAAGAATTCCAGTTTTAGATCATTAGATTCAGTATAAGACTGAAAATCAGGCAGGTCGGGATAAATCAGTACTCCAGAAAGGCTTTAATATCGTTAAAACCCATTAGAAATAGACCAAGGGTACAGAATAGAGGACCCAGAGACTAACCCACAAAATTACAACTACCTTATATTAGACAAAGGTGCCCAAAGCATTCACTGGAGAAAGGATAGAATCTTCAACAAATGGTGCTGGGAAAACTGGAAATCCATATGCAACAAGATGAAATTAAATCCCCATCTCTCACCATGCACAAAAGTTAACTCAAAATGGATCAACGATCGAGGGATTAAACCAGAGACTCTGTGTCTAATAGAAGAAAAAGTAGGCCCTAATCTCCATCACGTGGGGCTAGGCCCCAACTTCCTTAATAATATGCCTATAGCACAAGAATTAAAACCAAGAATCAACAAATGAGATGGATTCAAACTAAAAAGTTTTTTTTCTCAGCAAGAGAAATAATATGTGAGGTGAACAGGGAGCCTACATCCTGGAAACAAATTTTTACCCCTCACACATCAGATAGAGTTCTAATCTCTAAGGCATACAAAGAGTTCAACAAGATAATCACACACACACACACAAAAAAAAAAACCAGATAATCAATTAATAATGGGCCGAGGACCTGAACAGACACTTCTCTGAAGAGGATATACAATCAATCAACAAATATACGAAAAAGTACTCATCATCTCTAGCAATCAGAGAAATGCAGATTAAAACTACTCTAAGATACCATCTCACTCTTACTGAGTGGCAGCCATTATGAAGCAAACAACAACAAGTGCTGGCGAGGATGTGGGGAAAAAGGCACACTCATATCATTGCTGGTGGGACTGCAAACTGGTGCAGCCAATCTGGAAAGCAGTATGGAGATTCCTTGGAAAACTTGAAATGGAAATACCATTTGACCCAACTATCCCACTCCTCAGTTTATACCCAAAGGACTTAAAAACAGCATAGTACAGGGACACAGCCACATCAATGTTTATAGCAGCACAATTCACGATAGCTAAATAGTGGAACCAATCTAGATGCCCTTCAGTAGATGAATGCATAAAGATAGAATATTACTCATAATTAAAAGATAATAAAATCATGGCATTTGCAGGTAAATGGATGGAGTTGAAGATTACCATGCCAAATGAAGTTAGCCAATCCAAAAAACCAAAGACCAAATGTTTTCTCTGATATGTTGATGCTGATCCATAATGAGGGTGGGGGAGCATGGGAGGAATGGAGGAATTTTAGATAGGGCAAAGGGGAGAAAGGGGATGGGATAGGGTATGGGGGTAGGAAAGATGGTGGAACGAGATGGGTATCATTACCCTAAGTACATGTATAAAGATGTGAATGGTGTGACTCTACTTTGTGAACAACCAGAGACATGAAAAATTGTCCTCTATATGTGTACTATGAATTGAAATGCATTCTGCTGTCATGCATAACAATTTAGAATAAATACATTTTAAAAAATACATTCTACTATCATGTATAACTAGTAAGAACAAATTTTTAAAAAGAAGAAACCCATTAGAAAACAGATAGGAATATTTTAGGTATTCAATACATTTTACCAGGAACCCTAGATGCATGTCCGGAGGCCAACTAATGCATCCCATCAAAAAATTATCCTACAGCCCAAATTTGGGACAGTGTTTCCCCTCTCGATGGAAGGTAGTTCTATACTTAGAAGCTTTTTTTTTTTAAAATAGTCTATCATATTTCTGTGAAAGAAAAAGATGTGTATTTTTCTTGTGACTAAATGGTTTTAAGTATTAAAATTTTTATACAGATACTTATCATTATAAGAAAAAGTAAGGAACGCTAGAAATAACTGCCATTGGTAAACATAAGGGACATACAGATGCATTTTTGCTGATAACTCTTTCCCTCCATCTTACTTAAAAGACTACTTTGTAAAGCATGTGAGTCTGTGTGGACAGACATACAATAGGTAAGGGTGTAGCTTGTGGGATGGGAACAGCTCAGAGGACAGGGGAGCCCTGACCCAGGTTTCTATTTACTATTGAAATGCAGGCGGTATTAATCCAAATCAGGTGGTTATAATCCCCAGGACAATCACCAAGAAAATCAATTTTAGAATATAGCAAAAGAAAGGATAAGGAAATTAAAATTGTACACTAGAAAATATTCAACACAAATAATTGAATGACACTACCATAACAAAATTCCCTCCATTTTTATTTACTTATATATGTAAACTTGGCTGCTTAGCAAAGTAAAATAAAATATCAGAATATATATATAACTAATCCCTGTCTCATTATAGAAAAAAATTAGTATTCATTCACAAAACTCATTTTTCAGCCATTTTTCTTGAATTTCTGGATGCCTTTCCAAAAAGTTGATACTGACCATTTCCCCAAGCATTTATTATTGCTTTTATGGAAAAGAGGATTTTCAAAAAGTCTTTACAACATCATTTTCTCTGATATACAACCTGATTAACTGACCTTTTTTCTCTATTATATACCATGATATATAGTCATAAAGAATTCCCATGATGAATTGTCATAAAGAAGATTTGTACTGATTTATTACTAACAACTCAACAAAGTCTTCCTTCAATACTTTGGAAAAATTAGAAAGCCTGTGATTTGTGAAAGGATTAACTAGCAGGCATTCAATGATGTTTTCTAATGTCCCTGGTTTGGCACCCAGTGGTTTAATATGCCACAGAGCAAGCTCTAATGGTAGTAGTCATGATGGCTGAGATATATGCTTTTCTATCAGAGTGGAAGTACTTCTTCCTATTCATGGAGATGTCCTCTTGGGGGCACAGACCCCAGGGGTGATTCTTTTAAACTCTCCCCATGTCTCTTGCAGCCGTGGAGGTAGGCTTCTTACACCTGGTCAAGGTTTAATCCCTCCATGTCTTCTCTTCACTGCTTCTGACACTTTACACAGATAGCTTCCGAACCAAAAAAGGGGAGGAGGGACAGACTAACCTGTACCTATTCTAAAGCTGATGTCGGGCCACAGGGAAGGATTCACAGCTCAATTAATGTACCCCAAACCCCGAGAGGTCAATTTTAGTGGCCAGTGGCAGTCACAATACTCACTGAAAAGGCTTTGGGCTTACATTCTGGTTGAGACAGGCCACGGAGAAGCTCAAGTTCTGTTGGTATAGCAAACACAATGTGTCGATACAGGCTGTATTATAATTTGAAGCAACTTAGGGACAGAGGACTGAGTTTTCCCTTAGCACAGCCACTGATTTAATATTCCATTTTACAATTTAGTGAAGATTCAGTAACTTCAAAGAGCTGGGCAGTAGCAAAGCCAGGATGAAACTCAGTCCTGCCAAACCTTAGAACCAGCTCATTTTAATGAAATTTTTTAAAAGCCACTAATTGCAAACTAAACACTCTCAGTAATTAAACCCTCAGCCCAAGGCTCAGGCGGTGCCAACCGTAGCCAGTGTGCGTCTTGCTGTGGGATCATTCTTACTAGGCCCTTCTCCCTCCTTCCTGAGCAGAGGGAATGGGAATCACCCAGAGGGCAATCGCCCCATTATCTTTAGTCCTAATGAAGAAGCCGACCCGGGGCTTTGGTCAGCTTGTCCTGCAGGCTTCCCTAGCACCTGCACTAAGTGACCCTTGGTGTGGCTCCTGCAACCTGTGGTGCTCTGAAGCTGCAGGGGTGGGGTGGGGAGCGGAGGGGACTTCCACAGGCCCTGGAGGGCTGCCACATGGAGACAGGAGCACCGTGAACAGCCATGAGCCTCTGGTCCCAGCTCTCCGCACGTAGCCTTCTGCAGCTGGACACCTTTCATGCACATCCTTACTGGCCACTCACCCAGAGCCCGGACTGTGTCTGGCCTGTGGGCTTTTCCCCTGTTCTCCTTCCCTGGTCCCAGCCGCTCGGTGCAGCCTCGTTCCCCTTCCTCCTCCCATCTCCTTTCTGTTGCTGGAAGTTCCATCTGCCTTGCCCAGACCCTGTTCTGAAGTAAGTACCTGAAAGTTGGGTATCTTACCTCGCCTCCGGAAGGAGTGGGAAATTCTCCAGATGCGCACAGTCTGTGGGAACGAGGGCCCACACTGGGCCATCCTTATCCCATCAGGGCAGCTTCCTCCTCTGAGCGATTCACAGATGGTATTTTAAAATTTCAAAACAGCGAGCCAGACAGAGGTGTTTTAAGTAATAAGTAAACCAGGATCATCACAACTGCGTCGTCCCGCCATGAGCTAGTGGCACTGTGCACACACGGGCTCAGTCACTTGAATGTCTCCTGCCGCACCTGAAACCTCATTGGACATTGTTTGAGTGGACCAAGGAACACAGGGATCGGTAAGCAAAGTTTCTCAAAGCAAGAGCCAGGCCTTGCTCATCTCTCCAGTTCAGACCTACTGTGGCACCAGGGGGCGCCGGCCGTGAGGGTATAAAATGGTGCCAGTCTCCTGTGCTTCTGACGTTCATGTTCTACTGTTGAACTCAGCCCAGGGTGCCACATGCCAAGCTCTGATCAACATAGTTGACTCATCCTGGTTCATCCTCGATTTTGTTCTCTTCCTTAACCCCAGTCGCTGGAGCTGCTGGCCCTGGTCACGGAGAAGCCAGGTCTTTTGTGTTGTTTCAGACTCACTCCTCACTTCGAAGCCACAGCTGCCCTCTGAGGACACAGAGATGTCAACTGCCCCTTCTGGTCACTACCCACTGTGCAGGAGTAGAGATGTGACATTGTGCCCCTGAAAATAGGTACAATCGTACTATTTTATTAAACTAAAAACATATTCAAAAGTAAAATTAAAAATAACTCGCACTCTATGGTGCTTACTTTGTGCCAAAACAGCAGAAACAAAATACCCTCTTGTAGCCTACAGCCCTAATCTAATCACTGCCTTCACCGGCCTTAATGTCTTTTCTAGTTGGATTTGAAGGGGACCAGAATGTGCCCTGCGGAACATGCCACTTTAGCATGAGGACTATTTATGGCTGAAGGCAATTGAGAAAGAGCAGATGCTGGAAGAACTCTCTGCCTAAAGCAAGGTAGAAACCTCCCTGTGTGGAGGTGACACAGGCCTTCCTGTGTGGAGGTGTCCCTCTCCCACATGCCAGGAACTTGGTCCCTGCAGGTGGCTCTAACATAACCGTGTACAACACCCTTATCTACCTCATATCTCCTAGCAATATGCCCCCCTGGGAGCCCACCTTTCTGCCCTGCTGTCTCTGTATGGCCACTTCTTCACAAATTTATTGCCCTTTGTTAAAATGGTACTTATGCCACCGCATTTAACCACTTCTTTGGGGTCTGCACTTTTTTTCTGTGAAGACCCTCTGCCCATAGAAATATTAATAAAATTTGCATGCCTTTTTTCTTATTGATCTATTGTCAGTTTGATTTGAAGGCCCCAGTTATAAACATAAGAGGAAGGAGGAAGATTTTCTTCCTTATCTGCCGATTCTGGGACTAACTCCGAAGTGAGAATTCTCACTCTCTTAGCATTCTGTCCACACCAGAGCTTTCTACCTTGTTCGTTTTGTTGCCGAAAGCCCTGTCCCGATGCCAATCCAATAATGAGGACATGGTTTTGAGAAAAAGGAAAAGAGGTTTATTGCTTGGGCAGCAAAGGAGAAACACAGGGAACTCCTGTCCCAAAGGCTATGATTCTGCCCATCATCAGGAACAGGGGATTTTATAGAGGTGATTCAGAGAAAAGGAGATCAGGGAAGAGAGATCAGGGAGGAGAGATCGGGGAGGAGAAGGTCAGGGGAAAGATCAGAGAAGAGAGGGTCAGGAAAATGGTTAGGGAAAGAAGATCAGGGAGGAGAAGGCAGGGAGAAGGTGATTAGGGCAAAGAGGATCGGGAAGGAGGCTAGGGAAAAGATCATGCAGGAGAAGGTCAAAGAAATTTGGGAAAAAGAAAAAAATATGTAAGTTTCAAAGCCACAAGGGATACAGTCAAAGCATCAAGTGACCCCTGTCACAGTTGGCCACCATCGACTCGTGTGCCTCAGTGGCTCTCTGCCTCTCACTGGGTTGAGGAACTGGAGATGCAGAATTGAAGGAGAAATGGCCCCTGCCCTTGAGGACTGGAGGGAGAAGTGACACAGACAAGTATGTGGCTCAGGGGAGGGCAGCAGGTCTACTCCCAGAAGTCAGGAAGGACTGGGGGGGTGGGGTGGGGGGGCTCCTAGACTGAGCCTGACCCAAGTAGATAGTTCTCAGGTTGATAGAGATGGGGGAGGGGAGCCTTCCAGGCAGAGGGAGTCACGTGAGCAACAGCTTGAGGTGCCTGAATCTGGGGACCTGCAGATAGCTCCAGGTCCCTTTATTCCTTCAGTGTAGCACGGGCCTGGGTCAGGCCCTTGGGTGGCTCATGTCACCTCCTAGGGCTTTTACTAGCAGACATTGACTCCAATACCCAGCCTTGGTGTGAGACTGGTGAATTCAGCACTGTAGAAGCGTTTCCTATCCTTAGTATATTTTTTACATTTTGCCCACTTTGGGACATTCGTATGGATATAATCAATATGTCTTGGAAATTCACTCATCTGGATGCACTTATCTGCAGCTTGCTGGTTTCTAGGTCAACACACTGCATGTTTCCCTTGTCTCTCTAAGGTCATTGTGAACTTTGAAGAGCAAGGACCATGGTGTCTATTTCCCGCTGTCACGGAGTTCTTGGTGGCATTTGTATTTGCTCTGAGGTTCTTAGCCATGGTTTAAGATGTCTAAACTGGAGAAGAGGAGACTGGAGGCTGTTGAGATTTTGCCTGGAGCCTGGTGACTGATCAGTTTCTATCCCCCTGAGGGGAGAGGCACTCTCCACACCCCTGCCAGGCCACAGGCCACAAATGCGCTCTAGTTAGCCACATCTGCTGTGGGATACCAAGAGAGTTGGTCCAGATCCAGAGACTCCAGGGTCTCATCTGTAAAACGGGATGGTAACGTCCACTCTGTGACAGTGTAACTACAAATGATAGAACCCACTCACCCCTCTCACCTCAACTACACCACCTGAGCTCTCCGCCATCTCCTGGTTCCCTACATTGGGGCCCATTTTTTATTAGTCTATGTAATTAACTGCAGCCCTTGACCAGACACACCATTTGGGTGCAAGTCAGGGCAGGGAGTGGTCAGAGGAAAGCCGGGGAGATGCAGAGACAGGGGAGGCTCTGGCTGTCTGCCTCAGAATTTCTCAAGGGGCCCTGAGTCTCACTGGGGCCAGGCAGTCCCTCCTCCCCTGTGCACTGCGGGGAGCTGGTCCTTCCTGGTCCCTGGGCAGCAAGGCATTGGGTGCCAGTGACAAGCCTTTGTGAACTCTGACACCCACAGTGTCTAGCTCTCCTGAGGATGGCTCCAGCCTGGTGGAGAGCCACTGGGGGTCCCCGCAGGACCCCGTGGTGCAGCGTCTTTGGGAACTCCCAGCCACCTGCTCAGGAGGGACCCGGTGCTCAGTTAGCCCTCAGTGGCCAGTTCTGTCCTCTGAGATGACGGTTCTCACTGATGGGCTTCTCCAGCCCCATTATCCACTCTCTTCCAGCAGAAGAGGGCACAGCTGGGGGCGGAGGGGACAGGTTCTTGGCTTGGGACTGGGGTGGCACTGGCACTCTTTTCAAAACCATGAAATAAATAACGCTCCAGAAATAACCCCCGGGGTCAACAGCCCTCTCTGTCACCTCTATTTGCATCTCTGAGCTTCTGCGCCCCCTGAGAGACCCTGGGAAGTCCCAGCTGAAGTCCCCATATCTCTCAGAGATCTGGGCCCAGCGCACAGGGCTGGACTTGGGGCAGCTGGGTAAGGTGCAGAGGCCCCAGCGCCACAGGAAGGGGCCGTGGCCACCCCTCCCTTTGGGAGGAACTGCTTTTTCAGTTATATTTTCTCTTTCTCTTCTATTGATAAAGTCTGAACTATCCGGCCAAGTGAATATTGTGAAATGGCAGTTGTCTCACCAAAACCACTTATCTGCCACCGGCCGTAGATGTAATCGGGACAATGAGAGCCTGGATCTGTACTGAATTTGGCTTCGACAATGCCAAGTTTCCAGTTCTCAATTGCAAAAGGATTGCAAAACAGAAAAAAGCAAGGATTAACTGAGAAAAATAAAGCTCCCGGCCTCCCAGGCCTGCTCTGGGGTGTAGTGGAGCAGCTGGCTTAACTTTCAGATAAATTGTCATTGAAGAAAAACCAAGATAGGAGAAACGTGAACCCCCTCTTTCAACACAGTCCATTGTGTTCAAAGTCGTAAGCAAGAGAGTTAAGAGCCCACCTTCCTTTCTAAGAAAATATGAAAGTTAGTGCTTTGAAATAGAATTCATGGCTCTGGGACTTTGAGTGATATCTGCATTCACATCCAACTGGATCTGCAGCTCCTTCCAAACAGTTCTTTCTTCTCAGCGGTGAGAATTACCTCGCCTGGAATTCCCTCTTCAAAAGGCGCCTGGAATTCCCTCTTCAAAAGGCGCTGAAGCCCGTTCACCTATGAATGAAGCTGCAGCCCCGGGGCAGATGCGGAAGGGCCCTCCCCTCCCTAGCAGCAGCTGAGAAGGAAGTCACCCCAGGCACTGTGGCCTGACAGCCGGGGCACACAGACCTGCCGCCCACCAACTCCCCAAGATGCAGTTTCCTGATGTGGAGGAGCCTCTGGCTGATGAAGAGGATGACGTTTTTGGTGAAGGTAAAGGATCTTTCTGGCAGGAGTCGTCCTGATCTGCTTTGCTTTGTTTCGAAGCGGAGCTTTCTGAGGGAGATAGTTGTGACAGATATCACTCGGGCACCGAGGCACCCGGGCAAGGTTGGGCAGGGTTGCCAAGCGGTTCCTCCAAATGTTTTTTATAAAATCTTGATGGATACAGGTTTGCTTTAGGTCAGAAAACAGTACTGAATCTCTCCGCTGGTCTCTCCTCTGCACTGTGGTGTCTGACGCCTCGGGGAAGCTGTCCCCAGCTTTCACAGCCAGGCTGCCAGTACGGCTGAGTCTGTGGGCTGAAGTCCGCGTCTGTGCCAGGATTGGCTCTCCCGGGTGCTGTGTGGTTTGGACCTGGCTCTCCTCCTCGGGCAGCACTGGACACCCACGGGCAGCGCCTAGTTTTACACTCTCATTTGACAGCTCTTCCATAAATCGTCTGAGCAGTGGGAAGTTTGCTCTTGGTCTAAGTGGCTCATCTAGTGATCTACAGAGGTCTTGTGCCAACACTTCCTAGGAGATGGGCCGTAGGCAAGAGCTTTTCTAGAATTTGGACCCGCCTAAATAAACGGGAATTTGGACCCAGGGATCTTGAGATTTTGGTTATTTCCCATTTAAAAAAAAAAAAATGTTCAGTGATTTTTTTTTTTAAGATTTCTATCAAGTAAGTTTTTCAAAGAAGCAGTGGTGAGACTTTTTTTGATGATTAGCCAAGTAATACAAGTTCACGGAAGAAAAATCAGAGACCATTGCACAGTAAGAATGCCCCCGTCATCTAGTCATCTGGGTTTGACAGCTGTCAGGGTTGGTTTCTGTCTTTCTTATTTTGTTCCAACCACAGAAATAATTAAGATGATAATTTGGGTTTTCATCACGACTTACACCCATTTGGGGAATGTCTACCTGAGCTTCGCTGCTGTGGAGTTACCCTGATGACTGGCATCGCGAGCCACCCTCGAGGTTGAATCCTAGGCCCCTTCCTTGGCTTTCACTTCTACCTGAGGGTGTCTTCTCTGGTTATTTCTGCATAGATGCTCACGCTCTTTACAATCTTGCAAACGTGCACCAACAGGAAGATAAGCCTGGGCTGGGTGATCTGGTGATTGTTTGTCCACTTTTCACACCAGAAAGGGTTTTCCAGAATGCCCAGCCCATTTCTCTCCCAAGGAATTTTCCTTTTGGGCTGACTACAGTGTTGAAGAGCGCCATCTCTAGACTGGGGGTTCCACTCTGGATGGGGTGGTGGGGGTCCTTCTGAAGGGAGGCTTGATGAACTGCAGGACCCCTCTCCACAGCCTGCGTGATTGCCAGGTGATTGTAACCTCGGCGACCCTGCTGAGGGTCAAGTCGGGGGGCCAGAGGAGATCCAGCCTGAGTTCCGTTTCTGCCTGGTGTTGCCTGTGCCTGCCTGGCTTTCCCCATGGGGAGCTGGGACAGAGAGAGCTATCAGGTTGCCCAGCTTCTCTTTTTAGCAGATTCCGGATGTTTGCATTGCTCTTGAGGGTGGTGTGGTTGGCCCTGTCCAAACAGATCATCTCATTTGCCTTAATCCTCGTAGATTAGAGAGAGAATCCTTGCAAGTTCAGGGCATTGATCTTCAGTTTCCAGAGTCAGGGCTGGTGTCTGGAAGCTTGGCCAGTTGGTACCTCCCTCTAACCAAGCTCTGTGCCAGGAAATATCACCAGCTCTGCAGTTGCAAAGTCTGGGCTTTGCCCATTACCTCACTCCGTGACCTTAAGCAGGTTGCTTAATCTCTCTGTGCCTTAATTTCTTTCTCATAACGCAGATCATAGACGTGATGGGGCTGTGTGCAGATTAAATGCTATTATAGGGAAAGCATTTAGAATAGTACCTACACATGGAAGTAGTCAATAGATGCTAATTCCCTACATTTCAAGGAAGAACATCAGATTTTTTTTCACATGTCTGGTTAGTAGATTCAAAGCAGGATTCATTTACATCAGTTTGAAGGCAACGTGTCAGAGTTTAATGGGGTGGAAACGTTCTTGGAGTAGTCATCTCCAGCCTGCACGGCAGCCGGGCTCCTGCTGCGACGTAGCTGTAGGCACTTGGGCAGGTCTTCATTCTCTCGAGCCTTATTCATCTCAAATCAGAGGGCCGATTGCATTCTGTGAGATCTCACTAATCTTCTCTGCATGGTGACGTGTCTACCTAGACCTGCTGCCTTGGTCTAGGTCTCACCTAGGGGACCCGTCCAGGTGCTTGTTACCAGGACAAGGATATGCCCTTGCCACCAGCACATTTTCAAAGGAAACCCTGTCCCCTAAAGGAACATAAGTTTAGAATTTAGGTTCATTTAGTTGAATATATATATATATATATACACACACACACACACACACACACACACACACTCATTTAGATATACAGACCCTATAACGACAGGGGGTTCAGGGGCGGGAGAGGTGGGGATGAGTCATACTCGTGATGTTTTCTAAACTGCCTTTCTGATCCTGTTTGCTTCAGCTATTATTTTCTGTGGTTAAAGAAAATGTTAAGGTTTACAGATCGAAGAAGCACTGGTGTGCAACTCTACTCTTTTTCCACAGCAGGTTGCATAGGAAGAGAGAGAGAGAAAAACAGTCCCCACCCACACACCACACCACAACCCCAGTATTTATTTCTCTCTCTCTCTCTCTCTCTCTCTCTCTCTCTCTCACACACACACACACACACACAGCCCTCAGTTTGCTTTCTAAACACCACCAATGTCATTATGTCATTTAGAAATAGTTACTCTTGGGTAGATGTGATCTTTCTTGGGAGCTGATTGATTTGATTATCAGGGTATTCAAACAACAGTAATTAGATTGAGAGGCTCTTTTCCCTTGGCTGCCTCAAACTTGTCAAATTCAAGGGCTTTTATCTGTTTCGGCACTGTGTGGTCCTGACAGCCAGCCTGGTGAACCTTAGAAGTAGCCGGACGAGTGATCGTGGTGACCATGGAGAGGGTGGAGACTGAAGAGAGAACACAGGGCCACACACAGGGGAGCCCTGAGCCAGCTCAGAGCTAGCAGAATTCATGTGGGGAGGAAACCTCTCCAGGCTCTGGTCGGTCAGCGTCTCCCTGCTGAATTTACTCCTGAGCGCAAGTTAGAGCTGCAGTGGCCTCTTGGGAAGGCCAGACCTCGCTGCCTCCACCTGCAGCCTGCTCAGGGATCTGCTGTCCCAGGCCATGATCAGCGCACAAGACACATGTGCAAAGAGCACAGCAGAGGTACAAAGTCTTCTCTGGCACTTGTTCCCTGCCTGTTAGGATCTCCTTCATGGCCACGTGGAACTGCGCCTTCTAATGTGCCCTGGGGCTGGCTCAGCACACCGCAGCAGAGCAGAATGCTCCCTGCACGCTGGGTAACAGTGTCCGGGAAAGTCAGTTCCTCTCCCCAGCAAAGGCAGAGCCTCCAGGTAGACATGAGGGGCAAGGGGAAGTCCACTGGACCACGGGCTGCTGGCAGCTCTTGAAGAGACCCGCAGGGGGGCTGGGACAAGGCCACCCACTGGAACCAGCCCCTCATCTTTCCCCAGGCCGCCCGTCAGACTCTTCCTCTTTCAAAGGGAACTAAGAGTGAGCAATAGGATTGCAAAATGAGTGTCAAGAAAATTATTTCTTGCAGTTAGGATACCTGCCCGCTTTTTATGGACTGTTTAGGAAACCAAGGTAGTTCTATTGTTTTTATTTGTGTTTTTATAAATAGATAAACAACTACACAATCTGTCGAAATCTGATATATTTTGATACTGCATACTGAATTACATTTGCCCCTTCCAAAATTGGAAGAAAGAGAGAGAGAGAGAAAAGAGATTCAGGCGTGATAGATTACGCATGCCTGTAATCTCAGCAATTCAGGAGGCTGAGGCAGGAGGATTACAAGTTCAAGGCCAGCCTTAGCAAGTTAGAGAGGCCCTGAGCAACTGAGTGTGAGACCCTGTCTCAAAATAAAGAATAAAAAAGGGCTGGGGATGTGGCTCCGTGGTTAAGTGCACCTGGGCTCAATTCCCCCCCAAAAGTAGGAGGCAACGAAGGAAGGAAGGAACTTTAGTTGGTTATTTCACTGCTGTGGCTAAAGGATCTGATCAGAGCAACTGGAGAGGAGGAAGAGTTTATTTGAGGGCTCAGAGTTTCAGAGGTCTTAGTCCAGAGAAGGCCGACTCCATTCCTTTGGGCTCCAGGCGAGGCTGAACATCATGGTGGAGGAGTGTGGCAGAGGGAAGCAGCTGACATCACCAGGAAGCAGAGAGACGCCAGCTCCAGGTACAAATGTTCACACCCAAGCCACGCCCCCAGTGAATCACCTCCTCCAGCCACACCCCCCCTGCCGCCAGCCACCACTCAGTGACTCCCATCAGGGGTTACTTCACTGGCTGGGTTAAGGCAGTCAACCATTTCTCCTCTGAACCTTCTTGCATTGTCTCACTCGTGAGTTTTTGGGGAACACCACATATCCAAGCCATAACAGAAGGAAAATTAAAATATAGGTATAAAACCAGTAAATTGTGCAAGTGTAGATTGGTTGTCAACACCTTCATGGAAAAAGTAAGAGAAATAGAACATGAAAGTGTAGGAGCCTTGGGTAGAAAATGTTGGAGCTGTCTGTTTGATCATGCTACATTTCATGTCACGTGAACAAATACCATCGTGATTATTTAACTATGTCAAATCTTTCTCAAGGAATATCTGGGGTCCCAAGTGGACTCAAGTAATGGCACTGGAGAAAAGATAGGGCGAGGTTGTCCTAGTTTCTTGGGCTGAAAAGACTTGATTACTCTTTGCTTTCACGACTGGCCAAGATTGATGGGTGCATCTCCACCCTGGGGCTCCTGGATACCCTCTGGCGCAAGCCTTTCCGGCTGTGTCCCGGGATCCATAGCACACAGGCCTCCCCACAGTAATTCTTGCCTGCCTGACCGCAGCTTTGGATTACTAAAAAACAGCCTCTTCCCATAGATGTCTAAGAAGCTTCCTTTGGCTGGTGCCAAAGTACTGGTGTCACTTCAGGGACACACGCTAAAATAGCACATGGCCTAACAGCTATGCAGGCTGTCTGCCTCGCCATCAATCCACCCTCTGATTGATGGTCTCAATGACCTCAGAGCCATCTATGCAGATGAGTCCAGTGCTGAAAGGGGCCCCACAGCACAGGCAACGCATCTTAAATGTTTATTTTAGTATCTCCACGAGCAGCCAGCAAAGTCTTAGCTGTTTAGGCATAGTGAAGGTGTGCTCAGGTGTGTCTTCTATAGGATTCGACCTGAAAACTTACAGTCTGTGCAAACTCATTGTACATGTGATAATCTCTTAAAAAGAAAGATGGGAAAAGAAACGTGAAAGTGTTGTAACAACGTTGAATAAATGGGGAAGACTATCTTCCTTTCCTCGATAGAGCCATGTCACTTACTCAAGCCAACACATCCGTTGAAGAGAGGCCACCTATCCAGTCAACCAGGCCACGGTGTCTCCGTGAGCTTAGCAGGTGCCAGCTTGTTCAGCTTCTCATTTATTTTTAAATGGCTAAATTTTGCCCATGGACTGTTTGCCAAAAGCTGTGATGGTCAATTAAGATGCTTCATATTGTTTGACTCTAGAGTGATTCTAAAGGAGGAAAAGGTCTTAGTTGAGCCAAATTAAAATGACTGTTTCAAGAACCAAAAAGAAAGCAGGACAATTGGACAGGAAGAGAAAACAAATTAGGGCAGTCCTATCAAGTCAAAACGAAAGAGAAAATGGACCCCAAACCGGGGCGCAGGTGGGACCTGAACACTCGCATATTTCCCCACGGGCAGTGGGCTCCAGGCTCACCCTGTGCTGTTCCCTGGGGATCTGGGGGTCCCAAGGCAGCTGTGCACCTGGGAGGAAAGAAGGCTGAGTGGAGAACCTAAGCTCCATCCAAGCCAATGCGCCCCGAGTTCACACAGCTGAGCACCTCTTGCTGTGTGGTGTAGACAGAGCACATCCCACCAATCATCTGGGGCCTCTTGTCATGAAAACAACAAGCTACTCCTTCATGTTTCTCTGTTTTTAAGAGAAAGGTTTGACCCATGCTGGGATAACAACTGAAAGGCAGAGATAAGGAGCCAGGTGTGGTGGCGCCTGCCTGTAATCCCAGTGACTCGGGAGGCTGAGGCAGGAGGGTCACAAGAGCAAGGTCAGCCTCAGCAACTTAAGGAAACAGTGTCTCAAAATAATAAAAAAATAGAAGAGGCTGGGGGGGGGTTAAGCACCCGATTCCATCCCCAGTCTCATGAAGAAGGAAAACTGGCAGCGATGATGTCCAGTGTACGGCACCAGGTGTGTGTGTGTATTTGTTATCCTCACTCCTGCACAGGTGAACTCTATGTCTGGAACTTTTCATGCCTCAACTTAACGAATGCTTCAGACAGAGGACAATTAACCCATTAAGTCCCATGTTTTTAGTTCTGCAGATATCTCAATGAAATTGACATGGGTGCACAGAAGTAGGTTGGAAATCACACTGTAAACCTTATTATGTAACATCATTAATAATAACAATGGATATTATTGCTAATCACTTATCTGTAACTTTTATCAAAAGAATAGAACTCTAAAAGCATAAACGTTTATTTCAAAGTTACTATAAATAGTATATTTGTGGCTGAATTTAATTGTTCATGGGTGTCCCAGGTAGGGGATGATGGGACATAGCAGCTCAAGGAGACTAAAAGTGAGGCAACCCTGGGCTCCTAGGGAGGGCAGTGTGTCTGTTTCTCCAACTGACGGAAGAGAAAACATATCAACTTTGTAAAGATTTGCAGTCATAGAGAACCTAGCGAGCAGAGAAAAAATCCTGCAGGTCTTCATGTTCTGCACGGCTTCCCTCCCGTCTGGACTGTTGGGAGCTGAGCGCGGCCATGATTGCACCCTGGGACTTGGCTCCCATGGGGAGGACTCTTCTTCTGCAAGACTCTGTTGTACATCATTTATCAGAGCTAGAAGTCATGAGCTAGACACAAGGAGAGAAGGATCTGTCTTTCAGATCGCAAGCTGTCAGCTGGCTGAGCTGTTGGACTCAGCTTTTTATTCTCTGGAATTTCGCCTCCAGAAAGCCCTGAGAGGGAATAAGTACGGAGACACTTCCTATGGTGCCGTCTTTTCCTTCTGTTGGTAACAGCATGGGGTACTGATATAGTGGCATTTAGGAAAATATGCCAGAGATGCAGTATGCAGGTGCTTTGTGGAAGGTGCTTTTTACTCCCTTAAGCTAGCTTAGGTGACTGAAACCTGGGAAACGGGCTCTTCTCCTCAAGTCCTGGCCAACATGCCGTGGGTCTCCATTAACATCTCTCAAAACCAAAAACCATCAAAACTTAAAATCCCACCATGAAGTCTGATAAAAAGCCCCTCTAGAAAGCACCGCTGCTCTGAGTGACAGGCACACTGCCACTGGGGCTTGTATCGTGTGCTCCCTCTGCCAGGGGGTTTCCAGAGCAGGGCCAGGCACCTTCTCCAACCTGCTGCTATACCAAGTACTTTACATACAGAAACTCTGACGCTACGCTACTCTTCAATCTTTGATTTTTACTATTCAGAGTTCAAACTGTGGGAAAGTAGCAATATGCTACAGAGTAAGTAAAGTATTTGAATTCAAACTATCAAGTTCGACTTACTAGTTGTTTGATCTTAGTCAAATTATCTAACCCTTCAGAAACTTCGATTCCTCCTTCCACATGGGGATTACAATACTGATGGTGGTGATGGTGGTAATAATGATATTGGGTGAAGATGTGATGGTGGTGGTGGTGATGGGGATGGGATGATGATGGTTATGGTGCTGATGGTGGTGATGGTGTAAGTGATGGTGATGATGGTAGTAATGGTGATGGTGGTAGTGGTGATGATGATGGTGGTGGTGTTGGTAGTGTTGGTGATGGTTTTGATGATAGAGGTATTGATAGTGATGATGGTAGAAATGATGATGATGGTGATGGGGATAATAGTGATGGTGTTGGTGATTTCGATGATGCTGGGAATGATGAAGGTGGTGATGGTGTTGGTGAGGATGATAGTGGTAATAATGGTGATGGTGGTAGTACTGGTGATGGTGATGGTGATGGCGGTGATGGTGATGATAGTGATGATAATAATGATGATGGTGTTTGTCCCTTTAAAAAATAACTGAGGTTAAGGGAGATAATGCATGAGACAAATGAAAGTCATTCAAGGCTCACTACATAGATGTCAACTATTATTCCACTGTGATTTTCTCAGTTGTCCCAGCTTCCCAAGTCTATACAGTTCCCCTCTTCTACTCCTGGTTTTTGTCACAAACAGGGACAAGTTGGCTTAATCAAAGACACGGCAGATTAGAGCAGGGCTGTTGAGACTGCCCCCTTTCCCAGGGCTATAGAGATGCCTCTGGCTCCTGGACAGCAAGCCTGGCTGCCCCTGATTCCTCACCATGTGACCCAGGCAGGGCTCAGAATAAACTCCCTGCTTGGCACAGACGCAGGGCACAATGTCTTCCCCACTTTCTCTCGCTGTCACCAATCTGCTCTCCCTTTGAAAATGCTTGGGTATTGAAGAGCAAAAGACACGATGGCAGTTTTTGGCGGAGAGGGGCCTGTTGCTTGGTCCGTAAGTGCTGGAGGTGAAGGTCCTTCTTAACAGTATCTCTAGCCATAGCCGGGACCTGTTCCCTGGGTGAGCATTTACTGTGGTGAACTCATCCCCGTTACCGCCGACCTCTTCTCCGCTTTCCAGAGCTCTTTCAGGAATGTGAGCTGAAGAAGGCTGACCTTTCCACATGTGCTAAGCATTTCTAATTTGTAGGCATCACCACTGAAGACTTTGATTATATATGTATACACGTATATATCCACACGCACACACATACACATTCATATTACTGCATCATCTTGGGACAGTAACTAAGATTTTAAATGAAACCTCTATAATTTCCCCTTTGGAGGCACTCTGTGTTCATTTTTACTTCCATTTCTCTTTAAATATTTCCCATGGTAAATAACGATGACCGTCTGCTTACATGCATTATGTGCATTTGCATGTGAAGATGCTCATGGCACATGAATGTACAGGAGGACAAACACGAGCCCCCGGTGCTCAGTCCACCACTACAGAGGCAAGAGAGCAGGTGCGTAGAATCAGCCCTGGGGGAACTGACCATTCACTGAGCCCTGTTCTGACCAGGGCTCACCACTGGCCAGTGAGGTTAGCAATGACCCCAGCTGCAGCAGGGCCGACCAGGACTGGACCACCCGACCTTCCTACGGCGAGGAAGACTGTGGGTGGTGGGTCAGAAGCTTCCTCTTCCATTTGTGAAGACACAGCACATCTTGTCATTTACAAAAGCATCACAATGCAGAGGACAGAGAACCCCTGCATCTTCCTAACATTGATGATAAGCCCAGAAAGACCGTGGCGAATGCCTTCAGAACCCGCGCTCGTGGGTTGGACTGCCAAAGCAAGCCAGAGGCTCTCTGCCTGCTCTTGTTCCAGGCTGACAAGCCACCACCTGCAGGCCAAGTGCAGCCCGCAGCAGGAGAGTGGTCTTCACAGATGAACATCTGCAATTGATTCCATGTAAGGTACAAATTTAGAATCTCAGTTACGGAAAATTAATTGAAAATTAATTGAAGAAGTCTCTCAAAGATAAAGAATTCCATTCTTCTCTTTAGTACACCATTGTTACCCAAAAAGTACTCAATTATTATACTTTAAACTTTGTCAATAAAAAATGTGAAATTTTGCTTTTTTCCCCTTGTTATGAGTATCTACGTAATTTCCTCATTTTTACCTCTCGGCCCACATATCCTAAAATATCTCTTACCTGGCTATTTAGACAGAAGGCCTTTGTGTGGGCTAGGAGCGTCTTCCCCTTATTAAGTCTCTAGCTGGGAAGGGACTTACCCCCTCATGGTTATGTTGAAACTCTTAAAGACAATTCATAGCATCCTATTACATAATAACGTAACGGAAGTTGGAAGGGTGACAAAAATAAGGGGTGCTACACAGTGTGCGCTGGCTGCAGAGGGGGTGGTATCATGCACAGGGTGAAGGAGGACGAGGTAAATGGCCAAATATCTGTCTCCAAGCCCAACAGTAAATAAGGCAAAAGAAGATAGCTCACAGCAAGTGTCCAGGGGCCTCCCACTTACTCCCCTGCACCACTGCAAGGGACCTCTCTCCCCGGAGACTCTAGGGCTCCCTGGTCTGTGAGATCTGAAGCCCTCTGACCTACTCATAGTGAACGACTGATCCGCAAGCAGGACCCAAGACGGTCTTCGGGGCTTTCCCACACACGCAAGTCCCCAAGGAGCATGGTGCAGGCCTCCGAGGGCATCTCCCAAAACACCACAGATGGGAAGTGCATTACCTTGACGTTAGAAGATTACATGGGATTAGTGGAGTTTTGATCTTCCCAAACCAGTGCTGGCTCTTGCCCACTGCCCCAAGTCTGTAAGGCAGACCAGCATGAGTGTGCTCAGCCTGCATGTTAATTTGAGAACAAGGAAGCCTTTTCAAAAGAGACGCGACAGGAGAGAGCTAAAAGCACTGCCACACACACCCATGCACATTCAGCAGGGGCCACTCGGCTCCTGGTTGCTAAGCATTAGAAGAAGTAGGAATGTTTAGCTCTATTAGGCATCTCTGAGCAGCTCTGGCTGGCTGTAGGGGGAAGTCAATCTTTCTACCAAAAAGACTTAGGAAACTCTTGTGCACTGTTGGTGGGAGTGTAAATCAGTGGTGAGTTAGTCAGCCTTTTATCACTGTGATCAAAACACCTGACACAAACAACTTAGAGAGGCAAGTTTATGTTGGCTCCTGGTCTCAGAGGTTCAGTCCGTGGTTGGCTGGCTCCATTGCTTTGGGCCTGAGGCAAAGCAGAACATCATGGCAGAGGGTGCGGCAGAGCAGAGCTACTCGGCTCAGGGCAGCCAGGAAGCAGAGACTGAAAGAGAGCGGAAGGGCACAGGGACAAGATCTAATCCCCAAGGACACACTCCCTGGGACTTACTTCCTCCAATCAGGCCTCACCTGCCTACAGTGAGTTCATTCAAATGATTAATTCATCAAATGGATCAATCCACTGATGAGGTCAGAGCCCTGATCCAATCATCACCTAAAAGTCCCACCTCTGAACGTGGCTACACTGGGAACAGGCATTCAACACATGAGACTGTGGGGGACGTTCTGGATCCAAACTGTAACAGGTGGTGATGTAAAATTGGGTGCCATTGCTATGGAAAATAGTATGGCAATTCTTCAAAACATTAAAAATAGCATTACCAAAAGATCCAGATTCCAGTCTGGGAATATACCCAAAGAAATTGAAAGCAACGTCTTGAAAAGGTATGTGTACGCTGTATTTGAGTGTTATGGACAACGGCCAAGTGGTGCAAGCAGCTTAAGTATCCCTTGAGGGAGAAGGCACATGTAAACTGTGGCACATACACACACGGAGAACTCTTCAGCTCTAAGGAGTGAGACTCTGACGACACCTGCTACAACATGGGTGAATCTTAAGGACATTGTGCTAAGCAAATTCAGTCTCAAAAAAGACAAATACTTTACAATGTCACTTGTATGAGGTACCTAAAGTCATCATTGAGACAATAACTGGATGGCAGTTGCCTGGGGCAGAGAAGAGGATGGATGACTTTAATAAGCATAGAGTTTCGTTTTACAAAATGAAAGAGATTGCAGAACAAGGGGAATATACTTTTCACTATTAATTCAGGGTACACTTGCAAATGGCTAAGATGCTAAATTTTATGTTATGTGTATTTTACCACAACACACACGCACACATAAATGTATGTATCTCCTCACTTAAAAAAAAAAATAGTTCAGGATGGGTATACCAAAATACAAGGCGATTTCTAAAAGTCTGCAGAGCCATTGCTTTCCTTTAAACCACGTATACTTCACAGGAGTGAACCAAATTGCCACAAAAGATAGAAGAGATTCTCAGGAGCTGATCTAGACCAAGCCAAGGCTGGGTTTATCTAACTCAATCTTAGAAAGACCTTTCTTCCTCACAGCGTGTGTAGCCTGATATGGGATGCCTTCTAGCACTTCTGTCTCCTTGGGAATCCTCTGCAGGGTCTCTGCATGAGTACGTCAAGATCAGCACGAACCAAGCTCCTCTGGAGGATGGCTTGGGTGAAAGAGGTGGCTCACTTGGGAGTTTATGAGCTACACCAGGATATAAAATTGCTTTCTTTGGTCTTTGAAAGAGTACTGTTAAAAGTCTGCCATGAGCTAGGTTCAGTCCTGTTCTGGCTCTCAGCAGTGACTTCAGGAAAGGCCCAGCCCCTGTGAAGTGACACTGCATTGTACTGAAGGGAGGTGGATAGGCACCCCTGCAGAAACATGACATGTGACAGGTGACGCGTGCAGTGGTGGTGCAGGAAGGCTGTGCTGAGTGCCCGGAGGCTGGGGGGCAGTGGAGGCCAACCTGTGGGCGTGGGCAGGAGGCTGTTTCAGGAACAGCAAGGAGACCAGTAGCCGAGCACAGGGGGAACAGAGCCGGGGGCAAGGAGATGAGACTCCAGGAGGTTTGGGGGTTCCAGCTCCTGCAAAGCCCTGTAAGAGTTTTTCTTCTCTGCATAACTCAGGGAGCCACCGGCCAATGCCTACCAAAGAGGGCGTCATCTGGCTTGACTTACAAAAGGATCCTTCCGCCCATGGGAATGGGGATATGCTTTTCACTACTAAATGGTACGCTTACAAATGGCCAAAATGCTAAATTTTATGTGTATTTTACCACAACACCACACACACATACAGATGTATGTATCTCCTCGCTTTAAAAAAATCGTTGATTTTTAAAATGGAGACAGGATAAAGGAAGCAGGAGCAGAGGCTGGTTAAAGGACTTGGAATATCCAGGGGAGGAGCTGGTGGGAGCCTGCCGGGCCTGGCGCTGGGGAGTCCAGGGGCACATGGCACATGAGAGGAAGAGGGCCATTAGCCGGGAGGCTTCGCCTGGGAGGGGAACCTCGCTCTTTCCTGGGATGAGGAAAGCTGTGGAGGAGCAGGCGGGGCTGAGCAGGGCTGCTGTGGAGGGGAAGCAGGAGTCCAGCTGGGGACAGTCAAGTGTCTAGTGGGTGACTTTGTGAAGACCCCTCTAAGTGCTCACATCCACTGAAATGCTGACGGTGAAGCAGCACAGACAGGTGAAGATCCCCCACAGACCCTTCTCCAGCCTGGGGAATAGGGCAGCAGGACCTGCATGGACTAGTCCCAGACCCTGCAATGCAACTGCTCCGGGTCAACCACTGGGCCACGGGGAGGGCTGGGCGGCCTGGGCAGGCTCCTGGGTGAGTGGCTGAGGGTGAGAGCGTGGCGTCCTCCGCAGCAGGCCTGTGGCAGGTGACCTCTCCACTTGTTCTCCTGCACTGGGTGCTGTGCTCTCAGGGTCAAAGCCTAGCCCTCTGCCTCCAGGCTGTGGCTCATAGACTCAGGAGAACCACTCCTCCTCCTCCTTCCCCTTCCCCAAGGAGCGTTCGCGCCTCCCTGGCCACACGTCCAGAGCAGCCAACAGCAGTGCAGCTCATTCGCTAGAGTTTCACTCCAATCTTTATTCTAATCTTAGAGAAAGTTGCTCTTCTTCCTGTAAGACTGTCCTTTTATCCTCAAAACACAAAGGTTAACCCACCACTGAAGGAGCCAGCCCAATGTTTGCGTGGCACTGGGCACTTGAGCCGAATGACGTACCTACCACCAACAAGAGGCAAGTGTGTTCCGAGTGGTGAAGAGGCCAGCTGTCT
Organism: Marmota marmota marmota; assembly: GCF_001458135.2. NCBI lineage: Eukaryota > Metazoa > Chordata > Mammalia > Rodentia > Sciuridae > Marmota > Marmota marmota. The sequence goes on along the minus strand of NW_025999913.1, from coordinate 18,689,945 downwards.
GTGAGTGAGCACTGAGCACAGGGGCGCCCGGCCCGCAGCTGTTGAACTTGGATTTCTCTGTGGATGTGGCGCCCAGAGACAGACCCACGTCTGCTTGCTCTTCTGGACCCTGTCCCTGGGGTGTGCTAATGCTGACTGGGCATCGTGTGCTCAGGGCTCAGTGAACAGAGGTGTTCACATTTATCTTTCTCATGAAGCCCCTCGAGGCTCCTTGGGGGTGTCAACAGGGGAAAAGGTTAAAGCAGAGACATCATCCCTGGTCTCGCCCCAGCCCACATCCAGCTGTCCAGCTGTCCCTGCGGCTGCTAATGAAAACCTGGCTGGGGTCCACTAAGACATTTAATACGGGATCGCTTGGAGAAGCCACTGACTGCAGGATTTGCTTAAACCAAAGCACCTGGATTTGTTACCATCGCTGTGAGACTCTCACCTCCAGCAGCCTTCGCGCGAATGACCTATTTTGAACGTGACAGCCGATTACACTTCAGTGGCGTGAATAATTCATTAGGTGCCAGAGCGCTGTGGATGCCGAGATAGTACAGCAGCCTCACTCGCCTGGCTAATCATGGAGGATGACAGCGCTCTGTCCTGTTGCCACAGCTCCTGTCCTCAGCTGCCAGGGATGTGGAGTGTGTGAGGACAGAGGGCGGAAGAGGGGAAAGGCCACAGCATCTGGCTCCAGCTCCCACCAAAAAGGTTGCGTGGGCCCAGCGAGCTGTGGGCCAGAGTCAGGCTTCTACTTCCCCCTCTCCAAGGGAAACTCTGCGGGGCCTGGGGGTGGACCTTGGATCCAGGATCCAGATTCTGCATAAAATGAATGCCAGCTGCGAAAGGGACTTGGGAGGGAAGAGGCCTCAGATGCTGGGGCTATCTAGGATGTCCAGTGGGCTCCGAGCCACCCAGAGCCTGCTGGACTCAGAGCCCAGAGCAGGGAGAGAGCTGCTGGGGGAGGTCAGCGCACAGCCAGGAGGACCTCCTTCCCGGCTCCCAAGTGGGCTCCCTGTGTGCCCTGTGCCTCCAGACTCTCGGTAGCTCTCTGGCCTTGCTTCTGTAGTAACAAAAACTCATTTAACCCCCATGAGACCTCAGTTCCAGATGCAAATCACACTCCAAATAAAGTCCCACAGATGGTGAAGATTAAACACCAGTGACAAAGCTCTAAGACACAGCTACTGGGTCTCTAATTCCTCCTCAAGACACCTCCTGAAGCCACCTCCTCAGCTCATGAAGGGGAAGGAACTGGCCTTTGGAACTATCTCTGCAAATTCAGGGGCCGGGAGAGGGAGATGGTGTAGAACAACATCCCTGGCCTAAAATGGAAGGAGGAATGAATATCAAATTATAGGAGGTCCATGAATAACAAAATATTTTTAAAGTATGAGTGGATAAAAGCAGACTTTTTAAAAAAAATCATCATCCTTTTAAAAAATTTTAAGTAACAAATGCATTTTAGCTGCTCTCGGATAAGACCTCCTGGGGTTCGGCCAGTGCAGGGGTCATTCCTGATCTCTTAGAGCCCCATCCTGGAAAGCAGTGAGGAGCTGGGTTGGCTGATTGTGGTCACCCTCTCAGGCCAGCTACAGAATTAGAAGGAACAGGGTGTCTCATACTTTCAGCTGACTGCCTGGCTGGAGACATATCCAGGGTTGAATCGTGGTGTGTGTGTGTGTGTGTGTGTCCCTCAGCCCCCACCACCACGCCACACTCCAGCCCAGCCCTGAGCTTCCTCTGAGCCTTTTCCTCACAGTCCTTTCCAGCTGACTCTAGCAACCCGCTTGGCCTGCCTTGGGGTCCATCCTGGGCCATTGTGTACTGTGCCACCCAGCGTGGTGGGTACGCAGTGGTGGTGGGTGAGCAGTGAGTCATGGTCCTCTGGCTGGTCTTGAGGGGCTTGCCCTCCTCTGAGGCTTTCTCACACCCAGCCTGAGACCAGCTGTCGGGTGACGGGATTCCTGGGAGTCCAGGGAGGAAGCCAGGAGCCAGAAGTACAGCATAAGAGTGGGCTGGCCAGGTTTGAAATGTTTTCAATGATCAATAGGAGATTTTTTTTTTTTTTTAAGAGAGAGAATTTTTTTTTTTTTTTTGTGGTGCTGGGGATTGAACCCAGGGCCTTGTGCATGGGAGGCAGGCCCTCTTCCAACTGAGCTACATCCCCAGCCCAAGAGAGAATTTTTTAAATATTTATTTTTCAGTTTTCGGTGGACACAACAACTTTATTTTTTATTTTTACGTGATGCTGAGGATCGAACCCAGCACCCGCGCATGCCAGGCGAGCGCGTTACCGCTTGAGCCACATCCCCAGCCCTGATAGTTGATTTTTAATTAGTATGAATCAGGGCATTATTGAGAAACTGAGGGCTCCCTCAACTTAGAATGAGTCTGGAATGTTTTGCTTACCAAGGGGAGAGGAGGACGCAGGACAGGGCTGGCTCAGCCTCAGCACCCAGAGCCACTGCTGGACCAAAGGAAGGACAGGAAGAAGCTGCCGGAACCTGTGAGGAGAGACGGCTGTGCAGAGGGGGCCTCCGGAAGGGAACAGTCACCCTTGGTGAAGGACGCAGCCCGAGGGGACCCCACAGGGAGAAGCCGGTGGGTTCATACCCTGGCAAGCTTCTGTCCCCTGTTAGGGCCCCATTGGCTAGACCCAGGCAACACATCAGGGCAGGGCAGCCTCTGACGTGGTCCCTGGGTGGGCTCAGACAGACAGCAAGCTGGAGAAGGCTGGAGAAGAGACAGGAGCAGTGGACAACCTGCAAGCCAGAGGCTGCCTTGAGCCAGCTGGGACGCCAAGCAGTCACCGTGGGGAACCTGAACATCTGTCTGTCACTTTACTGTTTCCCCTGATGATGAGACAGAGGAAGGGACATTGCATAGTGAAAGTTAAGGTCCAACCTTAAGGACATTAAGGACCTGGCATTCTGCATATAGAAAACTCTGAGTTTCTACCGTTTCTACTTCTCTGTGAATTGCTTTATGCTCATACGAATACCTTATTAATACTCAATAGTAAGTATTGTTTAACCAATAATGCTTATCGGTTAAATGCAAGCTGTGTACTTTCAGCCTTAGGCATTCAGAATGATAAAGATTCTCAAATTAACGTTTTGCCAACATTTTTGTCAGTCTAAATCACTGGTTCTTAAAAAAATGTGGTCTGAGGACCCCTGAGGTTTCCCAAGACCCTTTCAGGAGTCCCCAACCTCCTCAGAATTTTTTTTTTTTTTAATATTTTTATTTTTTAGTATTTGGCGGACACAACATCTTTGTTTGTATGTGGTGCTGAGGATCAAACCCGGGCCGCACGCATGCCAGGCGAGCACGCTACCGCTTGAGCCACATCCCCAGCCCCCTCCTCAGAATTTTTTAAAGTCTAAAATGGTCTTGGAACCAAAAAGTTTGAAAATGACTGCTCTAGACTATGTTATTGTATGAACAGGTGTTGAGGCCAAAACAACTGGAACCAGGGGTCTAGGTTATGTTATTGCAGAAAATGGCCTCTGTGTGAAATATAACAATAGTGTAAGAAACCCGGAGGGCAGGGCTCGGAGGGAAGGAGGCTGTGCTACGCTCAGAGCAGATTTAATTTCCCATCTGCTTACTTCTGTCTGTGCAGCCTGCCGGGCACCAGGTGTGGAAGCGAGAAGCCGGTGGAGGTGGGGTTCGGGATTGGGGTGATTGGTCAGAGCACCTGGGCCTGACGTCAGCACCCTGAGTCATTCATTCCTGGGACACACTAACATGCCGATGGTGGCAAGCAAGCTTCCACCGTGCAAGCAGATGTGTAAGGTGATGGTGAGGCAGCAGCCCGAGGGGTCTCTGCCCCAGGACGCGCCACAGTCGTAGACACAGGGGCAGGACCAGGTGAGTCTCACGCTCAGCATGAGCAAGCCCCAGCTGTCGCCCCCCAGGGGGAAACACGCTTCTGTGGGTGCTGCTTGGATGCCAATAAATGCAGGCTTGTGATGCCATTTTCCAGGGGAGATGGTGACGGAGGCCAGCAGGGGGCCAGCAGGGGCAGCGGGAGCTCACATTCCTCATTTAGTGCTATTCATTGGCCACCTCTGTGTTCCGCGTGGCACGTGGCTCCTGTGTGGAGGAGTCTGTGACCTCGTGAGGAGTGTGCCCCTTCTCCACAGAAGGCAGGTGTGTGCTTAGGGCTGTGTTCTGGAGACGGAGGGCTCAAAGGGTGACCGTGTCATGTCATGAGGGAGGCCAGGTAGGATCCTTGGAGAAGAACCTAGAGGCAGCAGAGAAGGTAATTGGAAAAGACTCAGCAGAGGAGGAAGACTCCAGGAAGTAGGAAGGCTTGAGCAAAAACAAAAAGCAGGAAATGTCAAACGTTGGAGCAACAGGCCGCTGGGCCATCGCTGTCTGGATCTTCCTGTGACACGCGAGGACACAGAGGCCCACAAAAGCTGAGATTTGCCAAGTTCTCCATTGACAACTAAAATAGAACTGAAGCATCTCTGCCCTGAGTCCAGGACCCTTTCTAGGGCTGTCCCCTGCGTGGGTGGCTGGCAGCAGGGTGGCACACAGCCAGAAGGTTTCCAGAACCTCACTGCAGAGCCGGTGGGGCTGGACGCCTCTCGGGGCTTTATGTAGACCACTGTTTCTGAAGCACTTTCGGAGATGACTGTCCAGCACCGTCGTGGTCTTGATGGAAGGATGTGAGGTGACCTGAAAACCTGCATTTGAGACTCTTCCCCAGAGTGATGCTCATGCACTTCATGAGTCAGAAAACTGAAAACAGAGAGAGGAAGAAAAACTGGTCAGAGCAACAAAGGAAGAATCAACAGATGGGGTCGAGGTGGAGGGCGGCACGGTATCAGAGCGTGAGAAAGGAGTTGGAGAGTCGTAAACTGGCGGCATTCCAAGCTGGAACTGGGCCCTGCACTTGGGTGGCCACCCTCTAAAGAAAGGTCATACGAGCAGAGGAGGAACTTCAGAGCAGGGCGTTGGATCTGCTGCCCACGTGGGCGTTGAGCCTCACAGTTGGGAAGAGACTGGGTCTCGGACGTACCTCTCACCTCCCTCCAGGACGAGTCAATGAGGTGAGAACCCACCAGCACAACAGGCACGAGGAACATTCAGGAATGTCAGTGGAGAGGGTGGTGGACAGGAACACATCTCCAAGACCTCCTGATTAAACGGCAACTCCACTCCCTTACAGTGTGGTCCTGGGCAGGCTCTGAGCTCTGTACTCCTCATCTGAAGTTCTCAACCAGGAAAGCAAAGTGGCTGCATCTTGGGGCCTTTCCCGCTGTCTCCTGGTGACCACTGATAGCAGAAAGAATGGTCAGGCCGGCCTGGCCGAGTCAGCTCTCCAGTCCAACACTGGTTTATAAAGGGTCCGTGCGGGGAGGTCAGCATAGGTTCAGTTATGGGAAGAGACGCTTTCCAGTGTAGCCCAAGTTCATACACTGGTTGTGAGGCCAAAAATAACTGTGGTTCCCATAGCACCGTGGCACTTCTTCCTTCATAACACACCTCACTTATTTATAACCACCTCCAGCGCCAGGCTCACAGGCATGTGGTGAGACTACTGGGCTTCCCTCTGCACCCACTGCCCTGAGCAGAGTGCCTGGTGCCTGAGCTGTTCTCAATTACTCTGGGTAATTATTGAAATAACACCTATCACTTGTGCTCAGGAGTGATTCCAATTAAGACTGATACATAGAGGGGTGCCAACATGGGGGTGCATGCCTTTAATCTCAGGGACTTGGGAGGCTGAGGCAGGAGGATCTCAAGTTGGTGACTAGTTTGAGATCCTGTCTCAAAAACAAACAAAAAAAAAGAAGAGAAAGAAAGAAAAGAAAAGGGGGGCTAGGGATGTAGCTAACAGGTAGAGCACCACTGGGTTCAATCCCCAGTACCACACACACACACACACACACACACACACAACATTCACAAGCACCCCCCAGCAAGCTACCCCCAGCCCAAAAGGGGAAGTTGGGAGTAAGTTGTGGTGGAACATTCTAAGTTAAAAGAGCACTAAATTTGGATTCACACCTGACCTTAAATTTTAGCTTCACTTTTGTGATTGTGAGCAAGTTATTTGCTCAGCTTCTCAGAGCATCAGCATTACCTTTCCAACGGGACAGAAATGGAAAGGAGATGGGACAGGCTTGAGGGGGTCACTCAGTAGGGCACCGCATCTCAGCCTGCCCCGTCACCCTTCTGCCCGTCCCTCCCTTAACCCTGTTCATCATGCCCAGCAGACACTGCCTGAGGAAGGCGGTGAGGGGAAGTGTGCAGAGGGGAAGTGGGCCTCCCTCCAGGGTGGGGATCAGCTCCACACCCCGACCCCCCCAGGTGTCCTGTGGAGCCTGTTAGCGGTAGCTCTTCACGCTCTCCCCAGACCCCACTGTGGCTGTGTGATTGCAGTGACAAGTGGCGCCGTCAGACTGTACACCATGCAAGGTGGGAAGAAAGGAACCAGAGCCCTGGTGGCTGGAGCTGGGGAGGAGAGGGCCTATGTGCTGCCGGAGGCTGGAGAGGACCCCGGCCTGGCCAGCAATGGGATGCAGGGTGGGATTTCTTCTGCAGTCCAAGTAGGCAATGAAGGCGGGGCTTTAAGCAGAGAGTGACCACAATACAGTTTCTATTTTTAAAGGTCACTCTTTCTACTGCTGCATAATAAATTGCCACAAAGTTAACATCTAAAACAACACACGTTTATTATCCCACAGTTTCTGTGGGTCAGGAATACAAGCATGGCTTAACTGTGACTTCTGAAGAATGGGGGACATGACGGTAGGGCCACCACAGCCTGGCCACCACAGCCTGGGTACTGTACGCAGGTTCCTAAACCTGTTCTTTTTTTTTTTTTTTATGTGCATATAAAGTTGATTAAACTTTAGATTTCAACTTGGACAAGTCTCTTGAACCTTGGTTTCCCCATCTATAAATGGGGATAACAATTCCTACTGCAGGATTATACTCAGAATTCAATGGCACAGTGCTGTAAAGTAACTGCTTTGCAGCCCAAGGATAGAATAAGATGGTCAGAACTCTGTAGTGTTCAGTTGAAGTCAACCAAACTCACTGGTGACTTGACTCTCGTGTATTGACCAGAAGACCAACAATGAGCACTTATGAAGAACCACTTGCCAGGCACATGGGTTCGTGTCATGTGCTCCATCCATTTTCTCCTCTAAGGGAAGGTCTACACGGGAACATTCAGTACTGTTGACCCAGTGAGTGGGTCATTGGAAAATGCAGCTGTAATGAAGGGCTGGACTGTCACCATTGCCGTCTAAGGCACAGGTGTGGTGACCAGTGGGGGCTTGTGGTTGTTGGTGCAGGTCTTAGGCACACCCTGCTCCTCTTGTGCCCTGAAAGGCTGAGGGCACGTGCAATGACTAGGCTGAGGTTTGGTTGCTTCCTTCGAGTTCTCCTTTACCACTGAGTGGAACTTGACACTCTCTTAGGAACAGCTGCTAATCAGCTCACTGATTCTAACTAATGCCCTCCCAAAGTGCCTCCCTGGGGTGGGGAGGGGTGGTGCATTTGTGGGTACAGCTCTAGTTAATATGTTGTAAAGGCACAATTTGTTCAACAGGGTGTTTTTGCAGGCGAGGAAACCGAGGCCTGCCAGGGAGTTCCTATTGCAGGATGGAGGTGGAGTCAGACCCGGTCTCTGAGCTCTGTTTATGACCTGCTTTTGCCAAGCAGACCCAGTTTCCTAAGGGAAATCTTTATGTATGCTTCATATCCACCCAAACAAAATTTAAAAAACAATTTTCACCCCCATGATAATTAGATACCTGTCCACACAGGCCCCGTGGAGTCCCGGTACGGTAACCCCAGCCCTCTCCCGGGAGCTTTCGGAGCAACCTCGCGGGAGCCGGAGCCGGAGCCCCGCCGACTTCGCGGCCCGCCCTCCCCCACGTTTTCGCCGCCCGGCCTCCTTAGATCCCGTCGCTGCCCTGGGGCCTCCCTTGACCCCGTCGCCGCCTGGGCTGGTTTCCCTCCCGCCCGCTCCCGAGCGCTCCGTCCTGCAGGCCGCTCCAGGAT
>NW_025999913.1:18680482-18681901 GCF_001458135.2 Marmota marmota marmota | reverse complement strand
CCCGCTCCGCCCCGCAACTTCGGCCCCGGGCACGTGAGCGCGGGACAGCAGCTCGGGGACAAGGCTGTCACCGCGGCCCTTCCCTTCCACCCGTGTGAGCAGCTCAGGCTGCCCGCACCGCAGCGCGCCGGCAGCCGGCATTGTGTGGGTGCAGCGGGTGACGTGCCCGGAGCCCGAGGGTCGGCCTGTCATGACAAGGAGCGTTCGTCGTTAGGTAGGCGCACGGTTTCGTTTGTTCTTTTTGCTTCCGATTTGGTGGGGAGGGGCGTCCTCGACAGGAACGAGCGCGGCATGTTAAGAAGCGTGTGGACACGGGCGTCCTAGGTGTCCGCCACCCCGGCGGGTTCGGGCATCTGATGCCCTCCGGGGAGAGAAGGGAAGTTGCTGAGCGAAAGGGGCACACGCACTTTTTGCAGGCAGAACAGAAGGGTGCCCTGGAGAGAGGAGGAACGGGCCAAGAAGGTCAGAGGAGCCGGCGGCAGCGCCCGGGCGGGAGCATTTCTGGGGCCGGGAAACGCTGGACTGGACGTGGCTGGAGATGAGGAGGGGTGCTTGAGCGCCGGCGGATGGGGGTCTGGGTGGCCCCTGGTTTAGGGAACGACTTCTGGCACTCTGTGTCAATGGAGAATCCAGCTCAGGGTAGGATCACCGTCCCCAGGGTCCTCACTTGTCCTCAGGCTGACCAGTTGAGCTTGACTATGAACCAGCCCCTTCCTCTGAATTCCAGATCTGACAGGTGGGGTGGGTGGGATGATGAGAACCGGGGAGAGGGACTGGAAAGGAGAAGTGGGTTGCCTGGATGTGGACCTGTGTCTGGAAGGATGGGGGAGTGGGATGCTCCTGAGGACAGGAGCCATGGGCAGGCCTCTTGGCAAGAGGGGCCCAGAAGCAAGGCATCTGCAGCCCAAGACTGTCACCTCCTGGCTCCTCCCACAGGGCAGTGGCCATAGGTAGGACCCTTCACTTGAGAAGGAAGTGGGTGCTGTTTGAAATTCAATCAGCTGAAGCTGTGCAGGTGTTAAGGTGGCAGAAGGGCTGTGCAAAGTGACAGCTCAGGAGCAAGACAGCAAGTGGGGTGCCAAGAGAAGCTGGCTGGCTCTGTGCAGCCCGGTGGTGCCCAGTACCTGGCAGCAGAAGTGCCTGTGTGTGGTGTGAGCTTCTCCTCTGGGGAAAGTGGGGCTGGTCCTCCCTGCTCCCCACTGTCTGCCTGTGTCCGTGCCTTGGCTGCAGGTCTAGGATTGTGACTAATCATTGCCCCCATTCCCACAGAAACTGCCTGGCCCTCTCTAGGGGACTGTGCATCACCTGTGGTCAGCTGTCCATCCCATGATTACCTGACACAGTCATTTCTTCCTTTTGGTTTCATCTCAGGTTTGTGGGGTCTGAAGATATTGCAATCCCCCCCCACCTGCCCCCCCC
>NW_025999913.1:18595125-18680358 GCF_001458135.2 Marmota marmota marmota | reverse complement strand
CCCCCCCAGTATTCCTATTGGCTTAATTTTCCTCTTCCTCTTGCTCTTTCATTCTTTTTGGACCAGGCTCTGGGTCTGTCCACACACATCTTCTAGGTCCACCACACTGTTTTACCTACTGTCACACAGTAATGTCAACCAAGGACTCCCCAGAACCAGGATCGGCACACCTAGTCTCTGGTGGTCAATCAGGAAGCAGCCAGTAGCTGCCCTCCTCCTGTAGGGACGAATTGCAGGGATGTGTCTACTTAGGGTGACAGTCGCTAGAGAAAAGGCCTCCCCTCTTCTCTCTGCCCCTCTAGCCATCCCTGGGGATCAGCCTCCTGTGCTCAGCTGCCCTTCAGTGGAGATCCTTCCAATAATGGCTTTTCCCCTGGGAGGCAATGAATTTGTCCCAAAATGTGCTGCATCTAAAAGCCTAAAAACAAACATTGGAGAATCTGTTAATAAAAATCATCCTGCAAATGTGGTTTTTCCAAAAGACTCCCAATTGGTGTTGCTTCCCTCTTCCCCTGACACGCTAATGTGCGCTTTTGCTTTGAATATTTTATCCTCGGTATGCATATAAAGATACACAAAGCTAGAGAAGAAAACTGAAAGTGCCCACCGGGGACTCGCATGGAATTCTGATTACCCAAACACAAACTCCAGAAATGGCTCCCCTTCTTTGTTATTGATGATGTTATTTCCAGCAGAGAAGGGACCTGACCCATTTCAAGAGTGGCCTGGAGAAGTCCAGGGGACTATGGAGGAAATACTTATGTCTACAGATCTTGGTCGCTAAACTTACGTACAAATCCATGCTTAGGTATGGAAGTTCATGGAGTGGGGCCCTGCTGATGACAGCCAGGTGCCCCACACTAAACCTGAGGTCACTGCAATGGAAACATTGTTACCATAATAAACCCCCAAAGTACAGCTGCGGTAGCAGCCACATGCCCTTTCCAATTGCAACCAAGCCACTTCTGTTACACTTTGGGTGAATTCAGGGCTTATTAGTTCACCCCTCTGTCAAGGGACCCAAACACAGCCAGGGACAGCTGTGGACAGTGAACAGTATCGCTTTCCGATTTCGTCGTAAATGGTGGGATCGCGCAGACAATAGGCTCTTGGGTTGAAGAGTTTGCCAGCCGGTGTTTTACTTTATAGGTCACTGCATTCAACGTGCTGGAAAAAATCAAAAGCTGTCTTGTTGTTATTCTGAAAAGAAGTCAGAAGTCTAAAGCCCGGTTCTTGCTTTCTTGGGAGGAAGTGGTGGTGGAAGCGAAAGTCCTTTCATCTGCACAGTGGGTGCTCCTCAGGGCAAGGCAGAGCTGACTTTCCAAGGGGCTTCCTGTGCCCCGGTGGCCAAGAGCGGCTCCTGCTTGTGCACAGCTCCTTTACCAGGGTTGTTTTCTCCTGCCAAGCAGAGCTCCAAGAGCTGGGGGAGATAGACAGCTTGTGTCTGTGGCCATTCAACCAGAAAAGAATACCAGCCAAACAGACAATGGGGGAGAGGACTGGGTGGGGGTGGGGAGAGGAGGGATGGCCCCTCCGCACTTAATTGGTTCCCAAAGGCAAACCTAGGTGTGCAGCGGTGTCACAAAGCACTTGTCATGCAGACGCCCCAAGAGGCCACTATTAGATCTGTCTGGAAAAGGAGATGATTAGGAGTATTTCCACCCACGAGCAGCCCTTCCTCTGGCCCCCTTTCTGCCTACTTCCAAATCATATTCTCACAGGCAGTCTCGGGAAGCAACATATTCGTCACTTAAGCACAGGGAAGCCTTCCTGTGGGCTCAATGGAACCAAGTCCCTCCCCGCCTCGTGTACCTTGAATGAACCACCATGGAAGCCCGCGTGTCTCTTCCCTCTGGGTTAATGGGCCAGGTTTGGGTTTGGTTTTGTCACCGTACACTCATCCCACTTGGGCTGGAAAGGTTCCCTGAAAGTAACGCATGTTCTCCTGAGTGTGGCAGGCCACCTAGGAAAGGCCATCTGACACGTGGCTGTCTGCTGGACTGCCCTCCCTCAGAGGAAATCCAGAACGCCATAGACTTGGAGAAGTTGCTTTGGTTTACTTTTTCGTGCATTGTTTACGTGACACCAAGGAGCACTGCGTGGGGGAGAGGAATGCTTTCACACCTTCATTACACTAATGAAACAGGAAATTAGATTTTTTTCAACAGTGAAAGAAAATAAGGTGCAATATTTCTGTGTTGTTTTCTATAAGATCAAAATGAAGTCGCAGCCGGACCAGGGAGGGAAGTGTCTTAAACAAAGGGAGCGTTTTTCAGATTGTTCAGCATTCTAAAATATAATGAACCACTTAACAATCATTTTAAATCCTCGGGCGCATTTTGAGTCTAAGCCTGCACTGTTATGTAATTTAAGCGAATATCACTCTTTTTTATTTTCAGTTTAAGCATGCGTGCACTGAGCAACTATTTTGGGATCTGGTCTAAGTTAGATTCTCAATTCAATATTAATGTGTAAGATATTGATCATGCCTTCCAGGGAGTACAGTCTGACAGGGGAGAATAAGGGAGCAATGCAGGACAATGTTATGGGTGACCACAAGCCTGGTTTATCCCATGTGTGCTTTTTGTCACTAAAACAAAATACCTGACACAGGCTACTTAGGAAATAAAGGTTTATTTAGCTCACTGTTTTGGAGGCTGAAAGTCTAAGTGGCATTTTGCCAACTTGGTGAGGGCCACCTCTTGACTCCATCACCTCAAATAGTTGGAACTCCTGCAGAAGCTAACAAGTGATTACCTCTTGGACCAGGTACAGGGAGAGACAGGGGTCCCACAATCCCCTCAGAGACCAGGCCACCAATTGACCAAGGACCTCTTGGCCCCGCCTCCCAGAGGGCCCACTATCTCCTAATAGTGCCACCCTGGAGACCAAGCCTAGAATCACCAGGGACCCTGGGGAGTCGCTCATGCCACACCCAAGCCCACCATGCACCTGTTGTTGCGGCGTGATCATTACTGGCGACTCCTTCACTCAGAAGGTTTGGGTTTAGATAAGAGGACACACAATGACCCTAGAAAAAACAGTGGAGGAAGGTCAGGGGAAGCGAACGGCTGTGGATGGACCAGTGGTGATTTCTCTCGTGTGCCTGACGTGGATAAGTGGAAGGGAAGGGGCCCCGGGCAGACAGGAAGGCCAGGAGGACTGGGAGCTCCCTGAGGGTGCCGAGCTCTGTTTAGCTTGTCCTGTACCCACAAAGCTTGCAGGCCGTCCTCCTGAGCAGACTTCAGACTGAGATTGCAGGTAGGAAAGGTCAGGACGGGGCGGAGGCGTGCCTGGCAGGGAAGGCCCTGGGGAGGGCTGTGAGCCAGGAGAGCTGGTGGTGACGGCAGAACAGGGCCACACCAAAACGGCCTTGTGTGGAGAGAAGGTCCTCCAGCTCCCTCTTGGGCTTGTCCCTTACCTCTGGGTTTGGGTGCCACTGGCCCTCACCGCCAGCTCTGGAAGTGAGCTGTTCCTTCTCAAGGGACTGAAGAAATAATGTCGCCATTCTCTGGGCTTGTGTCCTTCTGTCCTTGTCTTCCGGGACTCTTGGAAGGGAGCGAGGGCAGGAGGGAGAAGAGAACCCTAGAAACACAAAAGCAGCACAGATAAAGAGCAGCCGCACTTCCTGCTGCTAGGAGGAGGGATGATGGAGAATGACAGTTCCCTGGAGCGAGAGCCACCTCCACCTCAGGAGGCCAGTTCACTTCCCTGTCTGTTGCTGTGTGTGATGTTCTGGGATGACGTGACCTTGGCCTTTGCTGGGACCATCTACCTTCCTGTTAGTACGTCCCCACGTTGAGATGCCCTGATAGTACAGAGGTCCGGGCTGGTCAGTCCTGCAAGATGACTTCAGAATGACCACCAGTGGCAGCCCCTGGATGGGGGCCACACCATGCGTCTGGCTTACAAGGCTACGGGCAGCATTTGCTTTGGTACAGTCCCTATCCTCCCAAGGTCCGGTAAGACTCAGCGTTGTCGGGTGCCACTTCATCCTCAGCGTAGATTCTTCAGAGCAGAATCCATGCAGCAGAGAAGGGATCAGTGGAAACAACTGCAGAATCCTTGGGTCAGCAAGGCCTAGGAAACGCTGAAGGTGGAAGGCACTAGGGTGGACTTGGAAGGCCAGGGTGGAACGGGGCTACCAGTGGACCCACCACCCAATCTACAGTCCAGAAGCTGCCTGTGATTCAAGACACTCCTGGCTCCAGAGTGAGGGGCCGCCCCCATGGTAGGGAAACAGCCAGCCAGGGGGGGAAAAAAAACAGGCGCCCCATGCAGGTGGCTGGAGGCAGCCATGATGGGAGAAGCAGGGGGCAGAAAAATAAGGCCCTCAGGATGCCGTGTCTTAATCCCTGGACCCACAAATACACTTCCCTGTGTGATCGGAGGGCTTGGCAGGAGGGTCAAGTGCAGGACTTGACAGCACCCTAGGTTCCCCCCTGGGCCCAGCCTGACTCTGAGAAGCCTTAGGACTGAGGAGGAGGAGCCAGGGAGGGGCAACGCTGCGGCCCTGGAGTTGGAGGAAGGGCCACAGGGGAAGGGATGCAGGAGGCCTCCAGAAGCCGGAAAGGTGAGGATTTTCCTGTGGAGATTCCAGAAGGAAGCACACCTCTGTACTGGTCAGTGAAACTCGGTTCGCCCTCCCTCCTCCAGAACTGTGAGCGTGTTGTGTTTTAAGCCAGTGCATTCGTGGGCCTGTACCGCAGCCGCCGTAGAAAACGGATACGTCCCTCCTCCCTCTCATGCCACCTCTGATCTTGTGCAGCTGTGTCTGATGGGCCCTGCTTCACAGGCGGAATCCTAGCTGCAGGGGATTCTGGGAAGCAGGCTTCTGGGTGGGGTCAGAATGACACTGAGTGCCCTCAATGCCCCTTACAGCTGCCACAGGAAGATGAGGAACTTGGGGAGCCCAGGAGGATAGGCCCAGCACTCTTACCTGTCCCTCTCGGAGGTATGGTGGCACGTGGCAGAGCAGAGGTGAATGCCTGAGGCGCTTAGAAAGTTTAGCAAGTGTTGTTCAGACACTGAGGCACAAGGGGTTGTAGGAGGAAGGGGGCGTCAGAATGGTGCAGACCTAGCATGTTAGAAGTCACTGTCTGGAGATGAAGGAGAGATTATTCATAAATGTCAGTATCAGGAAAAGACACACTGTCTGCAGCTGGGCCCTTAACCACAGCCCATCCATGGAGCAGACTGTGTGTTTCACAGGTGACCTCAGCAATCTGCTACCCCACACAACCCTCCCACAAGACGACCCTCCCACTCCACCCAAGAAGGGAAGGAGGTTTATGTCCCTCCCCTTCAGAACAGGGACAGTCTTGATAGAGTGTGTAATGAAGGTAGATGGCAGCAGACAACCCACCTTCTACCTGTCGTGGGAGTGGCAACTCTTGAAGCTTGAAGCTGCTTCACCATGTTAGCTCTGACTGTTCTGAGACCACCATGCTGTGAGGAAGCCCAAGCTAGCCAACCACAGGGACCTGAGAAGAGAGAGAGGAGGTGGCCCTTAGCAGCTGCAGCCCTGCTCCTCCACGTCTACCAACTGATGAAAGACCTAAGACAGAACTGTCCCAGACCTCTCCAGTGCCCGACTCACAGCTGGCCTCAGGCCACTGCATTTGACAATGATTTGTCTCCCAGAATAAATAACTGGGTTGGTCCATACAGTCAGATGTGAAAAACATTCAGACCACAGTCTTGTATCTTCCCTGTCAAATTTCTCGCTGTGAGGCCAATAACACTGCAGAGATCACTAGCTCAATAAACAAACCTAAACCCCATATTGGCCTAAGGAGTACATTCTGAAATTTTATATCAGAAGCAAACATATTTGGTTGATTTGTCGGGGGAGGCTTGAGGAAAGTGGAGTTGATAGCATTGAGAAGGAGCGGCTGATCCCACATTTGAATAGGCAGGAATCCAAACTCCTTTTAAAAGCAGAGCTATCTCGGTTAGTAAGCCCAGGTGCTGCAGATCTTTACTTTGGGAGTGTCCTCAAGTCAGGGCCCACTGAGGAGATGGAGAGAGAGAAGGAAGAGCAGCTGGACTGACCGCAGTGACCGCACCTGAGGCCCAGGGCACAGAGGCGGGGAGCGCCCACTCCTAAAGGCCAACGCGGCTTCCTTCTCTATCTGCCTCTTCGGCCTGCACCTGCCGCCTGCCTGACGGCCTTGCAGCTGCTGTTCCTCAGCCTGCCTCCGAGGTCTGTTGAGAGCTCTGTGTCACTCACTTCCCTGCAGGTGACAGGACCCCACCTCTGGGTGGGCTCTCGCAGAGCCCAGCAGCTTTCTCCTCCCTCATCCCATTTGAACCTGAGAGCAACCCTGTGATGGGACTCAGTGTCCCTACCTCACGGTCAGGCGACGCAGTGGACAGTTACCTGGTCTACCCAGGATTACCACACAGCATCAGGGGCACTGGGGTGCCTGGCTCCTCGCCAGCGTCTCCCACCCAGTGGGTGCCCCTCGCCACTTCCCTAGCGGTCGCGGTCCTGCTGGAGAGGGCAGGGTGCTCTGTTCTGCCTCCTCCTCCTATCTTAATGTGGCCTCTTTGAAGCCAAAATTTTCAGGAGGCCTGAGATGTGGCCGTGCTTTTATTACCTGACTGACACCTTCCGTGGACCCTTGGTTTTACAAATGGAAACCCGCCCCGTGGTGATATCAGAAAGGTCAAGAAGTGCCCCCTATTCAGGCTTCCATGACAGGCCAAAAACAGAAAGGTCTGCCCTTTGAATCTTGTCACAGTGATCTTTGGCCTAAAATAGGACATCAAGGACACGTGGTATTTCTTTTCTGAGGGTCATTTTCTTTTTTAAGAACTTCAATGTGTGTTTCTTCACATTAAGATATTTTCCAGATGTAGTTTTTAGACTTTTTGGCTCTCTGCTGCAAGATGGCTCTTTCCCCACTGAGGGAAGAAAATAGCCAAAGCAACAGGCGGCGAGGGTGACGTGGACTCAAGAAGCTTTCGTAAAGGTGGAGACAGTGATCAAGGCCGAGGGGCTGCAGGAAAAACCTGTCGAGGGTCACAGAATGCCTCACTCGGGGCTGGTCTCACGCCTCTGCAGTCAAGCTGGGGAAAGAGGAGTCCAGCAACAGGAAGACGGCCTTCCCTGGCATCTCCCTTTAGGTACGTCTTGGGGTCCTGATGCAGGTAGAGACTGGGCCTTCCTGGACACAAGGGGAGTCCGAAGCCAGTATGATTTTTAAAGATAAATGCCATGTACACGTGTCACATTGCCTGTTGACACAGAGCCTCTCCCATGGTGAAACCTAAAGAAGGCTCCTTAGTCATGCTAATGAGAGCCAGCATTTAGGAGAATTTCTTACATGCCAGGCACATGTGACGACCCACGGAGTCCTCCCAGCAACGTGAGGTAATTACCTCTATCATCTCCACTTTATAGATGGGAAAGCGGAAGCCTCACTGCATTAGTAGGACGCAGGGCTGAGTTTCAACCCCCGGCTGTGTGACATCAGAGTCCAGGCTGTCCACACACAGGGCTCTGAAGGCAGAGCATCAGTTCCCACAGCAACGGCTGAAGAGGAGCAGGTCCAGTAGGCCGCGCTCTCCCTCCAACCTCATGGGGTGGTGGCTGCCGGCTCCTGTGGTCCAGCAACTCACCTGGCTGCCCGCCCATGCAAGCTGAGATTACCGATGGACACCCAGACAATAACGAGGTTCTTCTGGACCCTCGTTGTCCGTGAGAAGCTTTCCCACATCATCCAGGAGGAAGGTTCGTTATTCCAGCCAAGTAAGCAACCAGAGCGTCCACCGAGGTGCCCTGTCATTGGGAAATGAGACGTCCCTTTCCTGTCAGGGAGCGAGGCATCTGATAAACCATGTCATGTCAGAGACAAGCCTCTGCCTCTCTCAGAGGCAGGGACCCAAGGACCCCACAGAGGGGAGGGGACGCAGAAGACACAAACCTGAGAGCTTCTGTTCTGTGAGGAGGACTGTTGTCTGATCCCTGCCCAGATGTAAAGCATCCCTTGATCATTTTCATCTTAATGACCAAATGCAGGAAAACGCCATCCCTGTGGATTCATGCAGGTTTAATTTATGCAGAAAAGAGCTGCACAGGATAATCACCTGCCGTTGAAGAAAAATGACTGGTGTCAAGTGTGGTTAGTATACGCGCGATTTACCCTCCTGTCTCCATGGAAGAGACCTGGAGCGGCAGCCCATCTGCACATCATGTGCCTTCCTTGCTTTAAGCGCAGCACAAGTATCATTCCCTTTGATTTGCATCACAATTAGAGCTCTCGGATATGGATGGACTAGATTTAAATAAAATTCCCAAACAACCACTGAGGCTCACTGACCTAACTCCCACTGATCCTCTCCAGAGGGGCCCTCTTTCAGTCTGGGCGGGAGAAGGCATCTTCGTGGCCCTGTTAGCCTCTACGTACAATTTCCTTTAGGAGGATTGTTCCCTGGGAATGGTGACTGTTGTCTTTATCAAGATTCACGGAGTGAGGGGTCCCAGTGATGACCACATTCCCGGCTCCCAGGTTGTCCCTGAACCTCTGTGATACGCAGTGGCTTCCAAAACTTAAGCTAAAACCAGCAGCTGGACAGGTTCAAGAGCAGTAGATGGACATGAACGGAAGTTTCTCATGACTCTTGTCAGGTGACAGACGGCTGCAAAAGCCTCCTTGAACTCGCACACAATGGCCGAGAGAAGAGTAAGACCCTGTTCAACTTTACCTGAAAACCCGTGCTCCGTGGTGTGGAAGTAAGGCTGGTGGCAATGACCTCCTACAGAACAGAGAAAGTCGGCGTCAAAGGGGGCAGCTGGAGGACGTAAATGAACTTCTGCAAAGAACCAGTGATCCTGCTGCCGCTGAGCAGTCAGTTTTGCTTTGAGTCTCCTAGTAGCCAGGCAAAAAGGGGAACATAGGAATTATCAGCTAAGCAATCAGGAAGATGGACATTCAAAATGCAGGAGTTCCCTGAGATATACGAAATGTCCTCTGCGGGGACACATCGAGCTAGTTGATCAAGGCATTGCAGGGACTTCAGAGGTGGGATGGCTCTACTGACCCTCACTTCTGTTCTGTCCTCTCTCCATCACGCCCTCCCAAAGACCTAAAAACATGGGTAAGGAAGAGACAAGGAAGCATCTGTATTTGTCCCTCTTTTTTGGGAAAAGGTGATTCAACTTAATCTAAGCAAGAATTACGCACCATAATCAGATTTTGTCTTGAGCAAATCTCAGCAGGGGGAGGTGAGGATTCCTTAACCCTGGGCCCCACTCCCTCCCACAGGGGAGCCCAGTGCGGACAGTGGAGTCACGACTTCTTCACAGCCCCATTACGGTGCCACAATTTATCACCGGGAATTTCAGGGTCTGCTAAGACCACGGTGATTAGCAAGACGTCACCAGCATTGCTCAGGGAAGGCTGTGTGTCTTCTTACCCTGGTGACGATGCTAATGGTGGACGTCCGTGTGACTGTGTGCCACTTGGTGCTTAGCAGTGCCCTTTACAGAACGGGGGCCTTTCAGCCCTTGAGAATTAGGATGCGAGTGTGATATGGCTCCCGAATGAGAACAGTGAGGTGCTCAGTGTTCCAAAGAGGAGGTTCACACCAACCGTGCCGCTGGGAAGAGAGCAACCACTGCCCTACAACTCTGCGCTTGGCGTCCCCACGTGCGTGGGGCTTCACCTTCCGCAGGCGGCTTCCTTTCTCACTTCTACTTCTCTGTACCCCTGATGAAAGACACTGGATGTGACCCTCCCTGAGTTTCTGTGTCACCTACTTGAGCTGTGATGGTGTGGAATTGTCTCTTCCTCAGGAAGTAGGTACCATATATGCGAGCCAGCTGCCGACACAAGTGCTCTTACACAGTTTGCCTTGACTCTGAAAGTGCCCACAAAGAGGGCTGGTAAGTCTGATTCTTGCCTTTTCCTGCCGGGAATATTAATTGTGGCGCACAGTAGAATCCGGAATTCCACTCTGGAGGGCAGGGTGCAATGGCTGACTGTGCCGGCCACCTGTCCATGCTGCGGTCCCTTCTCTCTTCACCCTGAATACCCCGGTCTGAACAGTTGGAGGGCATCTGCTCCCAGACCGGAACACCCGCACTGCTGACTCAGAAACAATGGGCCCGCCCTGCCGCAGGAAGTATTTTTGGTGCAGAGAAAAATCCCATCCCTCCTAGGAATCAAGATACATTCTTCTGCGAATGTGTGTCATTTTTGAAAGACATCGCCTAGTTCACAGTCTGAATTCTCCTCATCCCGTCTGATTATCCTCAACACCCACAGTCAATGTTCCCTGGGCTTTCAAACTCCAAAGTCTTGCCACGAAGTTTGAGAAACATGCCATGTGAATGGCATCCTTCAAAAAAGAAAAGTCTTAGAGTGACTGAGTGTCTGGAGGGGATTCACTTAACACCTGAGGGATCACACCAGGGAAAACCAGCTGTTGGAAATACCCCGGGAAGCCTGTCATTTTTAATACCAACTGCATTGTGTGAGCTGGAAGAGCCAACAGCTGCTCTTTCTCTGCAGATCTGTATTACCCGTCTCTATAACAGAAGCCTCACGGGCTTTACGAAGTCAACTTTCAGGACCGCCGAGAAAGCCCGATGCTTATAAACGAGAGCCTGGGTATGTCTTTGAGCTGGTGAAGTCAACCTCCTCTGATTCCTCTCTGCTGAGGGGTGTGCTGGAGTTTCTATCTAGACCTTCTTAAACTGGCCCTGACACTCTGTCCTCCTCTGCAATAAGGAGATAAGCAGGGCTTACTCACTGTCCTGGGCTCCTGTGCCATTAACGTACCTGACTCCACAGCAACCTGAGTTTGGTCCTCTTATTGCCCCATTTCACAGATGACAGCGGAGGTCTGGGGAGGTTGTGGAGCCGCAGGGGAGAGAGACCACACAATAGGAACAGAGCCAAGTGGCCAGGAACCCAGCGGCTGGACTCTGTGGTGTCAGTGTCTGGGGTGACAGGCACTCGTTCTGCCAGGCAGCAATGGGACCAAATTCCACTCCTCACACATGGATCCTTCAATCTTTGCAACCCTTGGAAAGTTCCTTTAAGTTTTAGCCTTTTTCTCTGGTAAAGATTTGCAAAGCCTTTTTTCAGATATCTTTTGAAGTCAAGCAACTAAAAAACATTAATGACTCAGGGCTTTTTCATATCATGTGAAAGAGAGGCAAGAAGTGGCAGTGATGGCTGCATCCTGTGTGTATGCACAAAAATTCAACCTGAGAAACATAAACAAAACGTACCCGTGCCCAGGTACCTCTCCAGATCAGCTAAGCAAGCATCTCTGGGCTCAGAAAACAACTTTTTAAAAAAAGCTCCCAGGTAATTTAACATGCTGTGGGTTTGAGGACCCCTCAAGTAGATAGTACGTCTCATCAGACTCTTCCTGGGTTCTTGATAGGTTCATCCAGAAGCAGATGCGGGATTCAAGTTGAATATTTATTTCAGTGTAGCAGCTGTATTCAAATAAACCCCATAATCCAGTTCCTGGGGTGCCTAGGACTTTGTGGATTTAACCACAAGAGAATGTGGTGCAGGACGTTGCTCCCCAAGCAGCAGAGACTGCCCACCTAGCCCTGCTGGACACGTCATTATAATTACACTGTCTGTCAACACTTCACCAGCACCTCACGGTGGGGACGGTTGGAGGGCACGGAGGTAACGGCTCGGGCAGCCAGCTGACCTCGTGAGCACTGGGTTTACACAGACTGAGTTGTCTGGGGGGCCTCAAGGCATTCTGGGTACTAAGACTCTCCACTCCAAGTGGACGGAGAGTCTCACCAAGACCTGGGGAGCTCTGCTTCCTCAGCTAAGGGGCAGTGAATGTGAAGCCCTCAGCTGGGAGATAGAGGTCCTGGTTCGGGGTCAGCGCTGCCCCCATGTCATTGGAACAGTGGCCAAAAGGCCAGTGTCCTTACCTGTAAGACAGGACTAATGACGACTCAGCCACCTAGGTCACTCTCAGGATGCACACACAGCCCATGTCAAAGCATTTGAAAAAGTGCCACTTGTAAGCACGCACTGTTAGGAGTGGCCCCTGGCAGAAGGCCTTCGAGTCCCCTAACTCTAGTGGAGATGCATATGGCTGGGTGGCCACCAAAAGGCAAGCCTTTCTTTCTGCTGATTTTGCTCTCTAGTGAGTCACCTGCTCCTAGTGTTTGCTGGGGCTAAATTCTCAGCGAACCCCACGTGGTAGAAAGGCCCCTCTCTGTTGGCCTGCACACCCCACTTCCCTACACAGAGATTCTTGCCTTGTTCTGTTTTCTCCAGGCTCCTGAGGCCCGGCCTGGTGCTTCCTGGGTGTTCAGAGTCTGCCTGTTTCTTCAGGCCCTGACAGTCTGAGGCCTCTGTCCCCTAAGTCCCAGAATGCTCCCACAGCTTCTCCCAGAAGATACAGGCAAAATTGGAGGCTTCCTCCCAACATAATTCCCTGCCCCCGTCAGCCCGTCCATGTCCGAGGGAGATGGTCCCCGGTAAGGGACCCATGTTTACACAGATGCTGGCCTGAGCAGAGGGGAGAAGGGGCTGGGTCTGGAACTCATCACGGCTGGCTCACATGACCACCAGTGTGGCTTCTTGCAGCTGGACAGATAGACCCATCCAACTAACAGGCCAGACCACGTCTGCTTCTCCTTGGAGAGAACACAAACCTCCCTTCTCTGACCATCTTTTACCTGCACCAACGCTCAGGAGGACAGGGCCTCCTTCTGGATGGCCTCCGCCCTCCATTCCGTCCTGCTCTAGCTCACTGTGTCCTGATGTGCTCATGAAGACTAAGGCTGTCCCTGGGATGGCACTGACCTGCTCTGTGCTGCGTGACAGTCTGATTCCCAGGGCACTGGGGATTGCCTGTGTGCCTGGGCACTGGACCAGTCGGTGCTCCATACATTAACACGACATTCAAACAGGCTCCAAGGAAGGTGGACCGCACAGCCAGTCCCTGGGGAGCCGCCGTCTAGCAGCGACACTTGTCAAGAGCTCCCTTGACGGCCTCGCCCTTGGTTATTGGGGCCCTGAAGCAAGCGAAAGCCAGTCCAAGCTCCTGCCGTGTCCCGGCTGTGCCCTTCATCGGGGCGCAGAGGTTTTCTTTCACAACCCCAACACCACTGCGTGCCTAGCCCAAGAGTCAGGCTTCCTTCCTGTCACCTAATGTCTCATCCGTATCAAAATCCCCAGCGGCTCAAACGTGACTTTGCAGTTGGTTTGTTGTGATCAAAACAGGGTCCCCGTGCTGCCTCCGGCCGGCCTTCTCCTATCTTTCCCAGGCCCACGTGGAGCATTTGTTGGATCAGGAGTCCCAGCCCAGGTTTCCCAAGGGATCAGCTCCTCTGCTCTTTATGGCTTCACCCAAGAACGTGAGTGAAAACCACTTTCTCCGCAGTGAACCAGGCGGGGGATTAGAGAAAGGTACAAAGAGAAGGCCAGGCGCTGTGCAGGGACATGCGAGCCCAGAAATCGGAAAGGGTCCTTCAAACAATTCTGGTGTGGTCTGAGGATGGAGTGTGTCCGTGAGGCCACAGGGAAGGGTGGAGTACAGGACGGTACTCCCTGGGCAGCCCCGGGCAGCAAGGTAGTCCAGGAGCAAGCCGGTCCCTGCAGGAGTCCTGGGAAAAGTCCCTCGAACCCTCAATTTCCTGCTCGATAGAAATGGATGTGATGCCCATCCAGGCAGATGGGCTAAGGACAATGAACAGGCAGAGGATTGTGGGCGTGAGAGTGGCAGCTGACCACAAGCCTTCGAGAGAGGGGTGTGATCAGAGGAGCCATGTGGGCACCTTGGGGGCGCAGTGCGACCTGCCTTGGGGCTGGGAATGCAAGCACCAGTCTTTCCACAGTGTACAAATCAGTCTTTAATGTATTCTTTTGTCCCTGGTGCTGGGAGTCTGCCATGCCTTGATGAACCCAGAGTTGGGTGCGCCAACATTCACTCTCTTGACGCTGCATTGTGTTTGCAGCTAAGGATTAGAAGGGCTTTTTTGTCTCGTTACTGTTTTGCAAAGCAGGGGATAGCAAGAAACTATTAAAAACCTTTGGTATACAATGTTAAAAGATCGTAACTCTGCTTTGTTGATAATCTAGGTGCTTGCACATGGCTGTACCTAACTGCTTTGCATTCTGCTGGTAAATTATTTGGTTTTGGCAACCAAAAATAACTGAGCAGATGTTATGCGTGTGGCCCCTCTTGGTATGCAGCAGCAAGGACCAGTAATGAAGCCACTGTCCCTGTTATAGCCCTTTAATTTTCTAAAATTACCATGCAGAGAACATGTGTGCAGGCCCCTGGAAGCCACTCGACTCTGAAACTGCCAGCATGTGACAGCACATGCATACATAGTGCCACCCCACACTTCTGCTAGAATAGCTTTCACCAGGTTGTCCCCAGTTAATCGTCTGTTATAGTTTTCTTCCCCTCCTCCCTCCTTTTTTTTTTTTTTTTTGGTCAACCTTATTCATTAATAATTTACATGATTGCAAACAAAACACACAGATTTAAATAGACCAAGATAAAACTATCGTATTTCTTTCAAGACAGAGAATTAAATATAACAGATAAATTTTTCTCCCTATTCAATCATAGTGACTGAAAAGGGCTAATGTCCAACTAGCGTACTAGTGAGTAGAAACATCTTCCTGTTTGTATAACACCAAAAGAAATTTCAACATGAAACTTAACAAACATCTCTGTTTTTATCAGCATAGCACACGCACAGCTGGTTACCGACTCCATCTCAGGTTCACGCTACCTACAGTAGCTTTTTACCGATTGTTCCCTTTCATAATCATTGTGTGTTTTGAGAAGTTTTTCTTTCTTAGAAGTTGCATTTACATAGTGAATCATTCCAGTAGCTTGCAATGAGTGCCTGAAATCAATCAGAGCACACCATCATTTACTGGCTCCTAAAAGCTGCGTGACGTAGGCTATAATCAAGAAAATGAAACACATAAGGCCATGAAAGAACTTCATTTTTACGAATGCAGCCAGAGACTAGAGACTGTGAATAATAATAAGTATCTTCCCACATACATTCTTAAAGCTTCCCTCCCCTGGGTGAACCCTCACCTTCTTGAGGGGAGGGAAAAGCCACGAAGTTCGAGAGCTCTAGGCCCAAAGCCAAGAAAGGGGCGGGGGTGTCTCTGTTGGCCTCTCCTGGTGGCCACCAGGGTCACGAGGCCCCTCGGCAGCGCCGTACACCCTGGTATATCACCTTCAAGTCTATAATAAGATGCTAAGTGCTAAACATTTGAAGTGCTGCTTTTCAACAGTGTTGTCATAACAACGGGAATAAAAGGATGAGTGTAACCCAAGTTGGAAAGGCCTGCCTTCCTTCAAATCCCTTGCCATACCTTGGTGCTACTCAAAGGAAGGCCAGGAGCACGGGGCACTGCCACAGTCGAGTCAGTGTTTAGCTGCATACGCCCTGAGGGGATTGCCCGTCAACCTTCCATCAGTCAGTTTACTTACTAAGATGGACAGAGAAGTTGGTCAGCCCCTTGAGAGATCTATGACTTTGCCCATGTAGGCCATGTCTGGAAAGCTCTTTCTAGATCACTTCCTGTGGCTTGAAATCAGCAGGCCTCTCCACTGACAAGGCTTGGTTCTGATCCCTACCGCCCTGGCCCCCATTCTCAACTGCCATTAGTCACCCACGTGGGCAGAGGAGCAGCCACGGGCCCACGACCACACCTCCCAGCAAGTGTCGGGGACGTTCTCCCAGAACCTCGTGGCTTCTCTGTTTAAGGCTTCCAAAAGTGCAGCTCAGTTCTGGTGCAAACGATTTTTTTTAAAGCAAAGTAATCAAGATGGTCCGTCTAGTAAAGTCAAAGAGCAATAGAAGAAGAAAGTTCCGTATCCGCTTGGTGCTGTTATAAAGAAGCCACCGTCCCGACAGGCTGGGAGCGAGCTGCCATGCTCGGGCACAGACACACTGCGTGCAAGTACACCTGAGTTGCTGCTTTTCCCCTGCGTAGCAGTGAGTCTGATGATCAAAAAAATGAGGGTTTGTGGTGGGTGTAATTTTCTCTCGGCAGGATCAGCCAAGCTGTCTCTGAAGACGTGTTCCCAAGAGACGTTCCTTTTTGATATCCATGGGTTTTGCTGGTTTAGGAAAAAATAGGTAAATTCTCTAACTGTGGCAGACGGCCCCAGCCTTCACGCTGGTGCACTGTGCCCTCCTCCTGGCCCTCTCTGACGGGCAGTGGGCACCACACGGAGGTCTACCCAGTTCTCCAGGCTTTGCTTTTTAACATGAGCAATGACAACATTAGTCAAAATCAACCCAGCCCCTTGAGAGATGTCGGCGAGTTTTATGTCCTGAATCATTTCTCTTCTAATTATCCCGAGGCCAGCTGCTGCTCCCTGCATTTATTTAATCCACCAGAACGGAAGAAGAAACAGAATTTTCATTTTCCCCAGGGCTGGAACAGTGTCAATTATCTAGAAGTTCCTACAATTGACTGGCCCAATGAATAGATTCGCTATTAACATTTCCTCGTTACTCTTCAAATGACTGCATCAGGCCCTTAAAATAGCTTCCACGTACTCTGCTGTCATTTCTTTGAGAAAAGGGAGAGCAGTAATGTCGCTGCACCGCATCTCTGTGTGTTTTCTCACCTGGGACGTGTGTAGGGTCTATAATAAGCGCATCCCATTCAACTGCTAAAAGTCATACAGCTCTGAAAATGCAAGTTCCAGTTCCAGAAAAGACCAATTACTCCACACCAACATCTTTTTATCCTCAAAATAACTGTGGTGACTTGGGAAATTATTACTCATTTTATTGAAAAGAAAAATAGAAGCTTAGAGGGGACAAGTGGCTGGAGGGGGACCTGGGTCACCTGGATCCAGAGCCAGGGTTGTTTTCCTCTTACCCTGCACTGAGCAGCAAAGTGTAAGAAGGGTGTAGCTTCCTGAGACACTCAGGAAGGTGATTATAATACGAGAGAGTCCTGAACACGGGCTGCCCACTGATAGGTAATCTCAAGTGCTGGAGTTCACAAAATGAGTCTCTGACTGTGCTGCTCAGAGAGTGCTTCCAGAGACAGGGAGCTGTTTCCTACGAAGACAGTAACCGGTCATAACCCGAGGAATTAAACAAGAATCCAGGAGCCCATATTGACAATGAGCAAATAAGCAAATGAATGGATAAAATCCCAGGGGAGGCTCCTAGCCTAAGAAGGATGCTGGAGTACCATTTAAAGAGCTCCATTTTGCCACCATCACCATGATAGCTGATTCAGACAAGGATCATGAATGGATGCTGAAACTCCTGGGTTCAAGCCTCAAAGTACCTCCTTACCAACTACTTATCAATGACAAAGGCTAAATCAATACAATAGTGATTTACCGGAAGAGAAACCAGTCAACAGTCCCTTAACCAAGGGATCCAAGTTGACATCTCCAGTTTGGGACAACAGCCACCCTGAGCCAGGGCCCTACACACAGGAGGATGCTTGTGTCCCTGCTGAGCAGGCCTAACCTGAATGTTATCACAAGAAAACATCAGGCAAACCTAAGTAAGGAACACTCCACAAACAGCTGGCCTGCGTTCTATTAAAGTCAATGTCCAAGACCAAGAGTGGCCATGGAACTGCCGCCGGTTAGAGACTAAAGACAGGAGGAGGGAGGAAGTCTGCAGTCCTGGATTGGCTCCTGGCATCAGGGTCGGGGAGACACTATGCAGAATATTACTGGGGTGATTGCTGGGATTTGGATAAGGTCTGTACGTCGGATAGTAGAATCACTTCATGTTACACGTCCTGATACCAGTCACTGGACTGTGCCTATGTCAGTGAATGTCCACGTTCTTAGGAAGCACGTTGAGCTAGTTAAGAGGAAGTTTGCGTCACATTCTCAGATTTGTCAGTGGGGAGGGGTGCAGAACGCTGCATGTGCAAACTCCCAGAGCACCCAGGAAATGTGTGTCTGTGGAGAGGGACAACCCTGAGACGTGGCAGGTGTCAACCAACAATGGGCTGGGCAAGGAGATGACGGCTTTGGGTGCATTTCTTGCAATTTTCCTGTAGGCTTCAAACTATTTCAAAGTCAAGATTTTTTTTATTGACTTTTAATTTGGGCTTCCAAAGTATTCATGTTTTTGCTTCTTATCAGTCGGTGTTGTTTAGTTTCCTAAAAACTGCCACCTCCAGCGTGCTGCTGTGAGCCCCCTGGCTCCCTCAGGCCCTCCACTCCGCTCAGGTGGCTGGAGTTCTGTCTTCTCTGGGAGACATCCTGACCATTCCTGTCCACATTTTTCATTTTTTGAGAGGACTTCTTGTTGTTCTAAATTACTGTTAACAAATAGTTTTGTTAAGCACCTACGACACACCAGGTCTGTGTATATTATCTTCCTAAGACCTCATAAAATCTTCTTGTCCAAATGAGGGAAACAGAATTCAGAGACGTCGAACAGCATGCGGAAAACAGCCGTGAACTGCAGAGATGAACCGGGCCCAGATCTGTCCTTCCCCAGAGCCCACCTTGCTGCCACCCTGCTTTCCGGGGCACGTGGAGACAGATGCTACTAGAACTTCACCTCTTGCTATTTCTTATATCCAAAATTGTCCCGTGCCAGCATGATGTGCAGTTGTATTGCCTTCTCCAATTGTTTATTAACGTTTTAAAGCAGAGCTCAGCCTCAGGTGCTCCTGGACGTTGGCCAACACAGAGCACCCTGGAAGCCTGACACTTATAAGATGTGCTAAAGCATCACAGGTTCATCGATGGCTCTTAGAAAACACAGAAAGAGCCAGGCGGGGTGGCGCACGCCTGTAATCCCAGCAGCTCTGGAGGCTGAGGCAGGAGGATCTCAAGTTTAAAGCCAGCCTCAGCTGCTTAGAGAGGCCCTCAGCAACTTAGCAAGGCCCTGTGTCAAAATAAAAAAATAAAATAAAAAGGGCTGGGGATGTGGGTCAGTGGCTGAGCACCCCCAGGTTCAATCCCTGCTGTCGAAAAAAGGAAGAAGGAATATCCATTTCCAGAGAAGCTGCAAGTTAGTTTCTCTTTTGAGATCGGATGACACTGTGATCTCAGTTGAAACCTACGATGCTCGCCCATCACATGGGGAGAGATCACCACCTTTATCCTTCAGGTACAGAATCTGCCCGGGAGCGTGGTGCTTGCCTAACAGGCCAGTTGGAAAACCTGGCCTCGTTCTTCCTTCCCCTTGCTGAGGACCCAGGCTGTGTCTAGCTGTTCTGTAAATCGTCTCATCCATTCACCACACTCATCTTCGTCAATCAGCACAAAGTCTCATGTGCATATTTATCGTTGGGTTAGCAAACAGTACTGACAACTGAGAAGCAAATATTGCCATTGCCTTGATGTATTTTAAAGCAGCCATACGTAAAAAACAGGCAATGACTTAAATACATCTACTCTTTTTTTTCAAAGATTAGTCAAGTGTTCTGTAATAGGTACCTTGTGACCGTATAATAAGCGGACACCTATTTTTAGGACTCATCGCAAGTCATCATTTAGCAGAGCAGGCTATTTGCATCTGGCCCACATGCTTTCTGCAGACAACTGAATTATACTCCTGCTCTTGACCAAGATGTGGGGGAGCATAACCAGGGAGGAGAAAGACCCCAAGTCGGCAGGAGAAATGACTCAGAGCCCAGTGGGCCTGCCTGCCGCAGCTGAGGTGGCCTTGTGGGACAAAGGGCCAGCTCTGGTGGATCCTGGTTGCCTCAGCTTTTCCTTCCAACTCCTGAACTTCCTCTTAGAGGAAGTCGTGGCTTTTCTAGAAATCCATAGTGATCTTAAAAAAAAAAAAATAGCCTTATGGATGTAAAACCCATAGGCCATAAAATCTACTCAAGTATCCATTTAATAAAATAGACAGTTTAATAAAGTTAATAAAGTCATACAGTTGTGCAAATGTCCCCACATGCAATCTTAGAGCACTTTCGTCACACCCCAAGAGTCCTCTCTCTGCTTGCCTGCTCTCTCCTGTCCACAGCAGGCACGTGGACTGATGGTCAAGTTGGCCCTTTTACACACACACACACACACACATATATATATATATACTGGGGATTGAACCCAGGGACACTTACCACTGAGCTACAAACCAGCCCTTTTTATTTTGCTTTGAGATAAGGTCTTGCCAAGTTGCCCAGGCTGCCAGGCGCTTGTGATCCTCCTGCCTCAGCCTCCTGGGTGGTTAGGATGGGGACCCAGCTGAAGCTGTTTACTCTCTACAGCACAGCACCCCACCCCGACAAACCATCTATGGGGCCTAGCTTGGGGGGTGGAACACCTTGGTCACGCTGATAATGCTTGGTTTCTAATGAACATTCTGCCCCCATGGGAAATGCTTTGGCCAAAACTGAAGTACCCTTACTAAGGTCACTCAAATCAGATGTCGCTAACCTTTCCATCATCACAAGGCCCCTTCCCAGTTCCTGTTTATGTTCTTAATCAGAGGACTTGGTTAAGTCAAAAAGTAAAACAGCATAAAGGGCCCAGCTGACAGAGTGCTTGCCTCACATGCACAGGCCCCGAAAAACACACACACCGTGAAGATAAAAGCAATCATAGCTCAGTGTTTCTTGTTTTGTTTTTAATTTCATGGCATTTGATGTCCTATGGCTCAGTAGGTACAAATGCTCTTATTTCCCAGAGAGAAGCCCTGGTCTTATCCTTGCAGGCTTGCCCTGGGCCAAACCCGCTTTATCTTTTTTTATTTTTCTTCTTTCCTCTTTCCTCCTCCTCCCCTCCCTTCCTCCCTCCTCCTCCCCTCCCTTCCTCCCTCCTCCTGTTCCCTTTCCTCTACTTATTTACATTTGTGAAAGTCGGTGTCCTTGGGTGGCTTCTGTGCATGTGCTGTGGTCTATTCCTACATGACATTGGAAAGTTAGTTCAGATTCATTCCAGCTTCCCTTATCCCATCCCTCTCCCTGCACCATCCCCTTCTTCTACTGCCCCAATCTTTTATTTTGATGGAATTCCTTCCTCCCTGTTTCTTTTCTCTCTCTCCGCCCCCCACCCCTTCTTGCCCCTTATTTTAGACCAGCTTCCACATATTAGAGAAAACATTCAATCTTTGACTTTCTGGGTCTGGCTTATTTCACTTAGCATGATCTTCTCCACTTCCATCCACTTACCAGTAAATGAGATCATTTCATTCTTCTTTATGGCTGAGTAATATGCCATTGTGTATATATACTACGTTTTCTTTATCTATACATCTCTTGAAGGGCACCTGGGTTGTTTCCATACCTTGGCTATTATAAATCGTGCTGCTATGTACATCAATGTGGCTGCATCACTGTAGTGTGCTGATTTTAAATCTTTGGGTATAAACTGAGGAGTGGGATAGCTGAGTCAAATGGTGGTTCCATTCCTAGTTTTTTGAGGAATATCTACACTGCTTTTTAGAGTGGTTTCACTAATTTGCATTCCCACCAGCAATGTATGAGTGTGCCTTTTCCCCCCACACCCTCACGAACATCTATTATTATTTGTATTCTTGATAATTGCCATTACGACTGGAGTGAATTGAAATCTCAGTGTAGTTTTGATGTGCATTTTCCTAATTGCTAGAGATGTTTCATATATTTTTGGCCATTTGGATTTCTTCTTTTGAGAAGTATCTGTTTAGTTTTGCCATTTATTGTCTGGTTGGTTTTTTGTTTTCTGGTGTTGAGTTCTTTGAGTTCTCTATCTATTCTGGATATTAATGCCCTACCTGAGGAGCAGGGGCAAAGATCTTCTCCCATTCTCAGGGCTCTCTCTTCACACTCTTTTTTTTAATATTTATTTTTTCATTTTTTAGTTGTAGTTGGGCAGAATACCTTTATTTTAGTTATTTATTTTTATGTGGTGCTGAGGATGGAACCCAGGGCCTCGCTCGTGCTGGGCGAGCTCTCTACCGCTGAGCCACAACCCAGCCCCTCTCTTCACTCTCTTAATTGTTTCATTTGATGTACAGAAGCTTTTCAGTTTAATGGTCTTCCACTTATTGATTTTTCAGTTTTATTTCTTGCAGTGCAGGAGTCTTGTTAAGGAAGTTGGTCCCTGTGATGACATGGTGGGGTATTGGGACTTCGTTTTCCTCTAGCAGGTGTAGAGTCTCTGGTCTAACTCGTAGGTCTTTGATCTGCTCTTAGTTGACTTTGTGCAGGGTGAGAGACAGAGGTCCAGCCGTCCACATTGGATTCCCAGTTTTCTCAGCACCACTTGTTGAAAAGACTGTCTTTTCTCCAGCATGTTTTGGGCACCTCTGTGTCTATATGGGTTGGTCTCTGGGTCTTCTGCTCTATTCCCTTGGTCTTTTTGTCTGCTTGGATGTCAATACCATGCTGTTTGGTTGCTGTGACTCTCTAATATGATTTGAGGAATTGAGATGCCCCCAGCTTTGTTCTTCTTGCTCAGGATTGCTTGGGCTATTCTGGGTCTCTGTTTTTCCTAATGAATTTTAGAAGTGATTTTCTAGTTCTGTGGAGCATATCTTTGGAATTTTGATGGGAATTGCCTTGAGTCTCTATGGCACGTTTACTAGCGTGACCATTTTGTCAATATTAACTCTGCCTGACCTAGAACTGGACGGCCTTTCCCTCTTCTAAGATCTTCAGTTTCTTTCTTTACTGTTCTTTAGCTTTCATTGCAGAGGTCCTTCATATCCTTCATTAGATTAATTCCCAAAATCTACTATATCTTGACATCAGAAATAAATTTTAAAAAAATATGTGCTATAGACTGTTTGGTCTTCCTTCCTTCCTTCCTTCCTTCCTTTCTTCTTTCACCAAAAGGGAACACAGAATATGGACTTGACCTAAGTATCCTTTTAAAAATGGTTTAGAAAAAATTCTAATGTATGGACTCTTTTGCATCACTCTAAAAAACAGTCTAATGGACAAAGCAGGATACAAAATCTAGCATGCAGAAAGCTCATAATTGTCTTTACATGGAAAGGGAAGAGTTGAAGACATCAAGCCCACCACAGTCCTGGGGAGGTTCTTTGGGGGATTGAAAGGACTGGGTTTTCCCGCCCCTCCACCCTGCCTTCTTTTACTGTCTCTATTTTCCTGATAGAGGAGAATGACTCTATGCTTATGCATACGGCAACTAAAAACAGCCCAACGACTCCTATTTCCTTCCACGAGCCTCTTCACTCTACCATCAGTGTGAGCGTCTTTCTAACCGGCAGGTCTGCCTCCAGTCGCTCTGTGGCTTATGGCTGCCTCCGGCTCTTCCACTTTGAGCCAGTCGGTTTGGAGCTTCGAGCCTGGCAGTGCTGAAGACCAGCCAGGTGCTGGCATCAGGACCCTGACCTTAGCCTACCAAGCCCGTGAATCCCACAGTGGAATTGTTGAAATCCAGAGAGAGAGCCTTGCCACCCAAGCTAATCCTGACCACAGGGCGTCTCATAAACCCCAGTGCCAGCTTGCAAAACCCTGGGGCGGGGGGTGGGGGGGGCAGAGCTGCCACCTGGACTGGGCTCTCCAGACATTCTGCCACCCCATCTCCACTTTGTTCCCTCGGGGGCCTGCTGTCCAGGCTGCTGTGCGGATTCCACCCTGGCCCATCCGGAGCAGCCCCCTCCTGGGTGGAGTCCTATCAATTATTCTTCAAAGTCGGGTTATGCCTGGGTTCTCCAGGTGGCTGGCAGTGACCCGCTCTGGATCACAGTCATGTTCTACCTGTTACTTCAGGTCCAGTCACAGCTTGAGACCTGGTGGGAGGAGGTGGGATCTCCTGACCCTGATCTCTCCTGCCTGCCATCTCCAGGCCCAGGCCCCTTGCCCACAGCTGCCTGCTGGGTGGATGAGCTCCCTTCTTTTTGGACAGACAGGTTTTAGGTCAGCCTGTGGCTCTCTGCATCCCCAAGTAGTGCTGTTTATAACGTGTAAAGCCTGCTTCTCGTTTTGATTTCAAAGGCCCTAGCGTGTGTGTGGTTGGAACTTGGCACTGCGCAGCTAGGAAAGAGGCTGTGGTTTCACGGAATCAAGAGGACAAACAGCTGTGGCTTTCAGACTTCTGTTTCTGAGGCTCAGCTCAGAATGGTAGCATTTTTTTCCCCCAACTATTTATTTTCTTATTTATTTGCATTACAGGGATTGAAACCAGGGCTGCTCTACCACTAGGCTGTGCCCTCAGCCCCTTTTTATTTTATTCAGAGACAGGGTCTCACTCAGCTGCCCAGTCTGCCCTCAAACTTGCCATCCTCCCGACCCAGGCTTTCTTTCCAGCTGCTGGATCACAGGCGTGCGCCACCAACCAAGGTGATAGGGACTCTTTGCAGACACATCCTGTTGTTACTCTTGGGTGTGGAAATGACAGGCGGCGGGCAGCTGCCTAGTGTGACAGAGGAGCCAAGTGAGGAACAAATCATTTGGCTGAGGTTGAAATACTTGCTGGGTTCTAACACACAGAAGGGAATATTCTGGTCAGGCCCGGTGGCTCTTGCCGGTGATCCCAGCTGCTCTGGAGGCTGAGGCAGGAGGATCCCAAGTTCAAAGTGAGTCTGAGTTACAAGTTCAAAGCCACTTAGTGAGACCCTGTCTCAAAATAAAAAAAATAAAAAGGGCTGGGATGTACCCAGTGCTAGAGCACTCCTGGGTCCACTCCCCAGTATGGGGATTGAAAACAAAACAAAACAGAAAATAGAATGTTTTGCAGGAACTTTCAGAAAGACCAGGAAAGAAGTCAACAGCTATAGACTGGAAATATTTTTCACAGCCTGACAGTTCTTAGTAGCAGCCACCCAAGATGAGCTGTTTTACATACAGTTTCTTGTTATTGGCTGCAGTATTTGGTAATCTCAGCAATATGTATTAGGTGTAGTCGCTAAAATTTTACAAATTAAAATAATGAAGTTGTTATATAACTCAGAACCCAAAGACTTCCTGGAGGAACCTGAATTATTATAATGTAATCAAACTTTATGAAACCTGATATATTATTTCTTGAAAATCATATTTCTCCCCTGCAAGACTTATAAACATCTATATAAATATAATTGCTGGCAGCACAATGATCTTGTACTTGAGCTCTCTCCTCTACACTCCCAGCTCCAAGTGGCCGCAATTTTTTACAAAAGGAATTTTGCATCTATGAATAACCCATGAATACATTTGCTCTGTCAGAATTAATAGAATGCATAAAATATTAAAACGTTGCTGACTACCACTCAATCTTACTTCTCCATAGATCATCTGCCTGTGTACTTTCAGAACTTTGCTATGAATATGCATTGTTTGGTTTAGCTTTGTGTTTACACTCCAGCTATCCTACTGTTGTGTTCCGCAGTTTGTCCTCGGCGTCTTCTACGCGGACATATTTTTTTTTTTAAATGCTGCGTATTATCCCATCCTTCCGTTCCTGTAATTATTGGGTTTTGTTTTGTTTTGTTTTGCACCAGGGATTGAACACAGGGGAACTTAACCACTGAGTCATTTCCCCAGCACTTTTTATTTTATTTTGAGACACGGTCTCACTCAGTCACTTAGGGCTTTGCTAAATTGCTGAGGCTGGCCTTGGACTTGTGATCCTCCTGCCTCAGCCTCCCGCACCCCTGGGATTACAGGTGTGCACCACAGCCCCAGCCTCACCCCCCATTTTCCTAGTATTCCAAACATTGCCTGTAATGAGCATCCCTGTGTATTCCTCTTGTGCAGTTGGACTTCTCTTTAGAGGAGATACGAAAGAAGTGTGTTTTACTTGTTTAATAGATAATGCCATATTGTCCTCCAGAACTTCATTCCTCCTTTACACCCTCCCAGCAGACACTGCCTTCTGCTCGTCCCATCTTTTGGTTAAGGTTTTGGGAAGGTTGGTGCACCTGGTATTAAAATGCAGATTACCCCGGCCGTGGATGATCAAATCAAATCCTTACCGTAGCTAGGGTGATTTTGCTGGGAGCTGGGAGAGAACAGGCTGTGGGAGTTCCTGGGAGGTCAGACGGCCTGAGGACTTAGGGTACCAGGAGTGGGGTGTCTGGAAGACAGGAAAAATGAACGCAGAGCTTGCCGCTGGGG
Organism: Marmota marmota marmota; assembly: GCF_001458135.2. Classification (NCBI taxonomy): domain Eukaryota; kingdom Metazoa; phylum Chordata; class Mammalia; order Rodentia; family Sciuridae; genus Marmota; species Marmota marmota. The sequence goes on along the minus strand of NW_025999913.1, from coordinate 18,654,376 downwards.
GAGGGCAGGGGAAGGAGGGACGTGGAAAAGAACAGCTGCTCAGGAGCCAGGGCTCTGGATCTTGTGGACTCTCACCTGACACCCCCTCAGGCAGTTGTGTCCATCTTTGGGGACACTGTTGGTGGGACAGAGGTCTCAGCCTGAGCAGCTCTTGGCCAAATTCTTTCCCACTAGATACTGATCATTTCTAAGACCACGAAGACAAAGCAGAACAATAACCAAACTGCTCACCATGGCCACGTCCTCTGTGGCCCTCTGCCCACAGGTAAACGTGCTGAAGAGTTTCTGGGAAGTGACCCTCCCCAGCGCATCTCACAGCCTAGGGTCTGGACAAGGATTTCTTTTATTCTTTGGGAGCCCTTCTTACTGTGATGGAAAGAGAAGAAGAGAAGCATCTGACATGTGTTTTATTCTCATTTGATGAGAGGCTCAACGCTCGCAGAGAAGGGTTTAAGACTGAATGCCATTTTTTAAAAGTTGGGTTTCATAGATTGTACAAGATTGTTATTTCCAGAAGTCTTAAAGTTTCAACAAACTTGGTGTCTTTTCTTTTTCCTCTCCCTCTTGCTTTCTGTACTTTTTTCTTTTTGTGTAATTGAGCCTTCTAAAGCAGTGGCTTCACAACTTTGCTGAACATCAGAATCGCCTGGGGACATTTTAAAAGTCATCCCCAGTTCACACCATGTATTAATTAAAGCAGAATGCCTGGGGGTTTCATAGTAAACTACTGTGATCCAATGGATAAGAAAAAATATATAATTTTGGCTTAAGAAATATAATTTCAAAAAAAAAAAAGAAATGTAATTTCAGGGGCTGGGGATGTAACTCAGTGGGTAGAGTGCTTGCCTCACATACACAGGCCCTGGGTTCAATCCCCAGCACCACGAAAAAAAAAAAAAAAGAAGTATAATTTCAGGAAGTATAAGAAGACACAGTTAAATATTTAAATACTCTTTTCTGTAATCATAGAATATTCATGATACATAGACATATTGGGACAATAATTTACAATACTAATACAGTTTACCAAATGAAGACTTCAGTATAGGTATCAAATTATTGAGGACACAGCCGAGGTTGCAGCTCAGGGGTAGAGCACTTACCTAGCACACCCAAGGCCCTGGGTTTGATCCTCAGCACAACAAAAAAAAAGTATTGAATACAAAAAGGAACCCAAGCCACAGTCTTTCTTGACGCTCGGCTGTACCAGGAAGGCACCTTAATGAAATGCAGACCCCTGTCACCAGCAGAGAGCACCTGCTGCCTGCCTCCTGGAGGAATTGAAGGAATTCCGGCTATTTTCGTGCCCTCCAGCTTGGGGAGTAACTGAGGGAGCTTTCTGCACCTGCTTTTGCCTAAACCATGCGTGCATTACCTGTTGCTGTTGACCTCTTACATACTTCAACTTCATTGCCTTTAAAATTCTAAAAGAAAGACCCAAACTCAGCCTCCCTGCTCAGCTGGCCTGAGGATATTCTCCCACAGGGTCAAAGAGGGAGCCTATTGGCCACTTCCAAACCCATTGCTGCAGGAATGTGCACAAATCCCAGAGCTGCTTTCTTCCGGGAGGGAGGAGGGAGGAAAGGGATTTAAAACCAGCAAACACGGGCGGAGGGGAGGGGGCAGTTACTATTATGATTCATGAATTTTGTTGTTGTTGTTTAGCTTTTCTTCCTTTCTCATTGGGTCTATAAGGGGGAAATTGTTGGTGCTACTCAGACATGATTTGGTGTCTGTCCCCTGGGGAAGGCTTCAGTCTGGACAGTCTCACCTTTTCCCTGCTAGCTGAAGCCTCTCTGGACTGAAGTCACAGGGTGAGACCATGGTACGTGACTCTGCTGACCTGCAAAGGACAGCACCACCTCACGTTCTAGGGCAGTCTATGGAGAACCACCTTGGGCCTCTGTCCAGCTGTGGGCGGTGGACACCTTGGTCTATGGCCGTGGGTGTCCTCAGGGAAGCCCTGCTGGAGGCTGGGGCGGGGCTGCAGGCTTCTCGAGGTCCCCTCCCGCTGCTCCTCCTCAGGCCGCTGAGCTAACCTGGATTGTGGCTTCCTTTGTGAGTGAGCACCTCCTTCCACCTTCTCATTTGGCACCTCCACGGCAGCGTCAGGGTCCTGCCTTTCAGGCATCCTCAGGGTGCACAGGACAGAAACTGCAGTAGTTCCTCTCCGAAGGAGCCTTGTGTTTAGCCTTGTGACCTCTGAGTGTGGAATTCCACCTGCAGGCCGAGCACGCCTTCAGAGGACCTAGCCCAGGCTTGCAGGCGGCTCATTTGTGTGTTTTCGCTGTTGGTTGGAGGCTAAGTGTTGCTGAAGTTCTTATATTTGGGAAGGTGTGATTGGCCCTTGTAAGAGAAGAACTGCTGAAGAAACCTAAAGTTATGGATAAGTTCATGTAATTTATATTGATTATGGTCTAAGTAGGTGGGTAGCTACTTTTTTTTTTAAGCCTGACAGCTAAACACTTTGGCTAAAAAAAAGCTACAGGAAAAAATCACACCAATGTCTCGGAACCCTAGTGACATCGACCTCTGGACTCACTTCACCTGACTGATAAGCCTCCTGTGTTTTCTGTCTTTCTTACAGGACTGCCAACCAGACTCCCAGAAATCATGTTGGTAGGATCCCAGTCCTTCTCACCGGGAGGGCCCAATGGGATCATTAGAAGCCAGTCCTTCGCGGGGTTCAGTGGCCTTCAAGAGAGACGATCCAGGCAAGTGCAGATTGGTTTTCCCTGGGGAGGGGGCTTGCTGACTCCTGGGCCTGTGCAGGCAGCCTCTGCAAGACACACACACACACACACACACATATACACACACACACTAGTTTAATCTTTTTTCCACAGAAAAGATAAGGTACCCCAAATGAAGTGCCACTGATTTTTCCCTATCCTTTGGAATTCCTCCTGCACGGAGGACCGAGGATGTAGGACAAGCTGGTGGCCCGTGTCTAGACCTCTCCGCACCCCACCCCTCCCCATCCCCTGTGAAGCACATTTTCCATTACATTCAGATTTCAGAGACTAGGTTTGGAATGAAGTTATGCAGTGAATAAAGATGAAGACTCGCAGATGCCACTCAGTCAGAGGCTGTGAAAATCGTCTCCTGGTCTCCCTGGACCATCTGAAACTGGAACAGGGGTCACTTGATGCTTTGACTATATCCTTGTGGCTTTGAAATGTACATGTTTTTTTCTTTTTCACAACCTTCTCCTCCCTGATCTTCTCCTCCCTGATCCTCTCCTCCCTGATCTCTCCTCCCTGATTTCGTTTTTCTCTGACTCATCTTTATAAAAGCTCCCTGTTCCTGCTGATGGGCAGAGTCACGGCCTTTGGGACAGGAGTCCCCTGTGTTTCTCTTTTGCTAGCAAAGCAATAACAGTCATTTTCCTTTTTCTCAAAACCGTGTTCTTGTTTTGGATTCGCATCCAGGACAAGGAAGGACTGAGCTTTCAGCCACAAATTCAGAAAGCCCAGGTAGCAAAGAGGCAGCGTGTAATCACGTTTGACCTCAGTGCTTCTGATGTCATAAAGTCCCCCTCTGAGGGCCTATGTGGGTGGCCTGGGACAGTGGTGGCAGAAGAGTGTAATAGCCTAGGGGCAGGGGACTCCAGTCTCCTGTCTCTCCCCCTGGAGCAGATTAGTGAGTGCAGGGCATTGGTCTCCTGATCACCCATAGCGTGGGTCGAAGTCACCAGGAGTCTGTCTTGCCACTGTATACTCCATGTCTGTTAATAGAGCTGCTGACTTTTTATAATTATAGCTATGTAATTTTAAAACAAATAGCCCTTTAAAGAAGGCTATCAGTACGGCTGTGTGTGCTTTTCTTTCAAGCCACATGGGATTAGCTGCTTGTCAGGCTTACAGCTTTGCATCCACAGGGTTTCATTCACGTCCCAGCCACACTTAGCAGAGGCTGTCTGACCTGGTGCCACGAGTGTACCTTCTGTTGTACCTTCTGCCTGTTCATCCTTCCCACTGCACCCACTCTCCCAGGCTCCCTGAGGGTCTGCTGAAGCAGTGCACTCGCTCAGAACACAGGTGACCTCAAGGAAGCTTGGCCTTGCCCCAAACTTCCAGATTTCTGCGATCAACCAATTGAATACCAAGAAATAGATGCAGGAGGCTCAGATCTGCCCCTAACCAAGAGCAGCTGCCTTCTCCAAATGACAATCACCTGAAGCCTAGGCGAATGGAAAAACTATCAAATCCTTTTGGACGGCCGAGGGTCTCAATGTCTTTTCTTTTCTTTCCCTAGGTGTAACTCCTTCATTGAAAATTCCTCAGCTCTCAAGAAACCCCAGACCAAGTTGAAGAAAATGCACAATTTAGGACACAAAAACAACAATCCTCCCAAAGAGCCCCAGCCTACAAGGGTGGAAGAGGTCTACAGGGCCCTGAAAAAGGGACTCAGGTAAGAGACAGGTCCTGGTCAGGCACTTTCCCTTCTAACATGACGGGAGGAAAGCTAGCCTATGAGGTCACTTCCGGAAGGCTCTATCTGTAATAGGTGTTTTATTCTTCACTCTAAAGAATAAAGGGGAGCTAGAATGAGTCCCGAGGATGTGAAGCCTGTTGCAGCTCACCTCCTCCACGCCGAAGGAGACCTGGAGCGGTCGTCCATCAGAGATAGCCCCAGTTAGTGTTGGTTTCCACTCAACCATGGCGCTCAGGCTTATCCACTCTAGAGACGTGGCAGAGGGGTCTTCCAACGTCCCGGAGCACATTGCAGGGACTCTTGGCCCAGAGTGAGACCTTTCAGGCCTGTGATGAGGCATCCAAGTCAGCGTTGTGTTTAACAACGAAATTCTGAGAATCCAGACCCATTCCCCGGGAGTCTTCCCCTTCCCTCCCTAGGGGTTTTTCATTTCTGGACTTTCGGACATGCAGGGGCCTTCCTTTCTGATAATCTGGACAGTATGGGATACAATTGCTAAAGCTTTATAAAGACTAGGAAAGTACGGCGCCCCCTGACCCACCATGTCCAGATGTATTTTTCCCCAGTGCTGCAGATGGAACCCAGGGCCTGTTGCATGCTAGGCCAGCACTCACCACTGAGCCACGCCCCAGCCAAGTTCAGGTTCTTGACCTCCAGGCAGCAGGAAAAGGTCAGCGGCCACAGCGGTCATCCACCAGTGACAGTTCACGGTGATGTCTTGTCTTTGCAGTGAATACCTGGATGTTCACCAGACAGAGCTGGACAAGCTAACGACTCAGCTAAGAGACATGAAGAGAAACTCACGCCTGGTAGGTACACCCAGTCCTGTGGAAGTTGCCACCATGGGGTTCTGGTTTGGCTTCTTCGTACTGGATAGGGAGGGAGGAGCATTGAAAAACACCAGATCCAAGGGGCAAAGTGCCATCTGCATTGTCCTGTGTGTCTCAAAAGGAAGAAGAGGACTTTCTTCTTCATGATCTATTTTTAACACTTCTCAGTATTTTCCTAGCATGTTGGTAACAAGGAACACCGTTTAGGAGAAATTGCCAAAATCCCTCCATCTCCCAAATACTATAAGGAAAGGAAAAATTGGAGTTTTCCTGGCATAGTGTTAGCACATTCATAATTCAGGAACTAGAACATTTACTTTATCTCCAACTAAAAAGAAAAAATGGCTCAGTGGTGACAGGGAAGGAGTGAGTCTCCAGGGGGTGACTGGGTTGAGAAGTCAGAGGAGTCCGCAGGCTGGTCCACTGAACCCGGAGCTGGAACTTCCTGAATCCCAGTGAATCTGTGAGCACGTGTCTGCTTGGAGAGGTATTCCTAATGCCTGCACTATTGTAAAAGATTCTGTCTACTGCTAAACGCTGTTATACCTTAATGTTTGAAGGCATCAGAGAACCTGAGAAAAGACCACGGGTACCTCAGAGGTGCAGCTTATACATGGAAAGACTTTTGTCCTTTACCTTTTTAGGAGAGGGGCTAAAATGTTGATTGTCCTTTTCAAAGGCTCCCAGGTCAAAGGCTTTACCAAGATTAAGTGGTTTTATTTTCTACTAGTGTTGCATAAATCACCTCAAATGTGGGACTCCCCATAGGATGACCTTCACCCCTTGTGGATGCCCTGGAGTATCCAAGATGGCGGCCAATGATCCTCCTAGGGAACAGTGGTGAATGGGAGGAGGGGCTTCTGCCAGGACCTCATGTGCCATAAAAAGCCTTCAGCTGGAGGACCTAGGGCTGGAGCACCAATTATACTGTGATGTTGTGAGCTCACAGGAAATGAGCTTTCGTGAAAAACAATTAGTGAAAAGCATTATCTCCACCCTCAGGAATGCTTCTTAAGTACCAATTTTATTTGTCCAAACAGCAAGGCAAGTATCTTTCCAACATATATACCACTGCTACATTTCATGTTAACATCACTTTTTATTCTTGTTAATGTTTTTGTGGTGTTGGGGATGAAACCCAGGGCTCCCACATGTTAGGCAAGTGCTGTACCACTGAACTGCACCCCAGCCTAACATCATTCATTTTTAGAAACTTTAAAAAGGGACATGAATTCACATACCCTCAATGCTTGGGAGAGGAATGCTGAAGGCAAAAGAAAACCCTAAATCCCCCAGTGGACAGAGATAACTGGGTGCAGTTTTGGGAACACAGAGGGCACATAAATATTCACTCTTTAAAGTACTCTTACCAACATTTAAAATAATTGGATTTTTAACTCTTTTAAAGCTAATGTCAAAATTTCAGTAAAATTTTGCAGGACTGATCATTGTATTTCACAGATAATGTGAAAATGCAGGTGAAACTATTGTATTAGTGTTGGTAACATTTTTGAGGAAGATATACTTTAATCCACATACTCTTTGTTTGTATTTTAGGGTGTGCTGTATGACTTAGACAAGGTAAGTTATTCTGTGTTGGGGTGTTTTTGAAAGATAAAACTGAGTCCTTGACTAGATATTCATGCGAGAGACTCCAAGAGCTGTAGAATCTTACAGAACCAAGGATTTTTCTAATCTTGGAAAAATTCATGCTTTTGTCTAATGAGGGTAATAAATAAATACCATGATCTGCAGATTCAAAGAAGTGTTCAAGGTCATTTCCATAGAAATGCTGCTGGATGGTAGGGTCTCCCTCTGTTTGGATAAGTTTGAGGACTTCTGAAGTGTTTGGAGCTCCTCAGCTGAACCATCTTTAAATATTATCTATCATACTTGATCATATCTCAGACTTCTTTGATTAAAAAATGCAACATTAATTTATGTGCCACTAATAAAAATGTATGACTCCAGTTAAACTTAGACAGTTCTTTCTTTTCAGTTAAAATCTGTGTCTTGTCCTAACTGTCAGAACTCTTTTTTATGGCTATTTAGACATGAATTTCTTACTTTCTTTCCTTTAAGCCATATATGGAATTGCTCTCTGGTCACACCTTTCTGTGTACACAATAATTTTATTTCTATGCTGAATCACAGCAAATTCTTTCTGAAGATATTTAAGGACAATTAAATTCAATGCGTAGGAAAACAATAACATCTACAACTCAGAGGTGACACACGCAGCGCTGATTATCTGTGAGCACGCACAGGCAGTGGCCTGTATCGGCCAGTGGAAATCATGAAGTGCTTCCCAACTTCCTAGATGCTAAACTATGAAGGGGAAAATCCCAGTGTGGAACACAGAGAATGCATTATGAGAATATTTGACTACAGTCCAACTTGACACTGTTCTGCCCGAAATCCAATACTGTCCATGGTTTGCCCTCCCTGACATTAAACACAAGGGTCACAATAATTAACCCAACTCCATCTTACAACATTTGATATTTTGAAAAATATTTTTCAAATTGATATTAAAGCATCTCTAAATAGCAACTAAAATAGGAGAGGGGAAATGTTTACCATCAACTGGTTTTTTTTCTTCATAAGATAACAAAAAGAAATATTCACACAAACCTAAATCAATTGAATTGTGATTGACTATACTTTTAACTTCTTTTAATTCCAGCAAATTAAAACGATCGAGAGATACATGAGACGCCTGGAGTTTCACATTAGTAAGGTAATTGAAGTTCCTCTTGTCTTTGCTCCTGGTTTTCAGCTCTCGGTTACTGATCAATACACCTTTGGCCTGAGTGTAACATCTAGTCCAAGGAGAATTTCTTACCCAATTGACTCCCAGCAGACAGGGAGGGGAAATAGGAGCCCAGAGCCTGACAGCCCAGCACAGTTTGGCTCTGCTGTTATCCTGGTCTCTCCTGAAGGCCTGCTTCCTGTGTGGCAAACAAGGCTGGTGGAGGACTTGTGGGCTCCAGGTGGTGTGCCTTGAGATAAGAGTGACCCAAACTGGCCCCAGCAAAAACTTTGCCCTCTGGTCCCACATACAGCTTGCATCCCATGAACTCCTTCCTGAAGACCTTTCAGTTATGTAAAGACAGCTGTCTATGCCCTGACATCCGGCCCTGAACCCCATAAATACTTCTCTGGTGGTGCACCGGGTCTAGTGTGATGGACAGGACGATCACCCTGTGTTCTGGACGCTCTGAGGAATTATCAGTGCCAGTTAGGAGCTTCCCCTTTGGGGACATATCAAGCCGCCAGCAATTTCCATTTCCACCCACGCTCATCAGCCTCTCCTACCAGTGCAAGGCCTGGAGGATCTCAGCACATCTCCCTATTAGAAGTCAGAGCCTTGGACTCTGGCCCTTCCCACTCACACTGTTGCTGTGTGGACCTTGCCTTTCCTCCCAGCGAAATGGGGCTGGGGAAGGACCCGTATCCAGTCTAGCTGATCCTAAGGATCTTTTTGTCTTGAAACCTGAATATGATGTTTATGTACGTATTACTGCCTTTATAAAGTACTTTTGCCACTTTGAAAGATACTTATAGCCTAGGAAAATCTGAAGTTGCTTTTATTTCTGCCAAACTCAATAAATAAAACAATGGCATCCATGAGAAGGGACCTGCCGGGCTACATCAGAAGAGGTACCCACACACCATTTTTAGAAGTTGTCTGGGGATCTCCCACATCAGAACAATCCATGGTGTTCATGTAACCTATCAGATTGCTGGCCCAGCCCCAACCTCCTGAACCAGAATGGGCCTGGGATGTCTCAGCAGGAAAGCCTTAGCTTAGATTTAAAGCACAGTAACCATGCTCTGTGTCCATCACCCACCAAGAGATCTGAGCAGCCTTGAATCTTCCAGTTCCCTCTGGTCGGAGATGAGTCCACTGGCCTGGAAGACTGAAGACTGCTGCCATTTCTTCTTTTAGGCGTGTGGTTCTGGGGATTGAACCCAGGGCTTTGTGCACGTGAGGCAAGCACTTTACCAACTGAGCTAGATCCCCAGCCCAACTGGAGTCTATTCCGAGTCTAGGAGTTCCTCCAGCACAGATGAATGAGTCCTTGGACTCAGTAGCAACAGAGAGTAACCTAGAGCTGACCCCGCGGTCCTCCCCACAGTCGCCTTTCAGGGTAGAGCACAGTTGCTGTCCCATTTCAGCGTCTCATCTAGGGCATCAGCCACCTCTTTGAGAAAACAAAATTTGTACTAGAATGAAAATTCCAATGGCGGAGGTAGGCCATTCCTCCCAGGAGTGCAGGCTTCCTTGTTTCTGCCCAGGCCCCATGGTCCTGTTCTCTGCCTGACCACTCCAGGAGTGGCTGTGGCTGGGTGGTGCTGGTGACTGAAGACAGTGCAGGACTATAGACATTGTCAGGAATAACTAGGACGCATTCCAGCCTCAGCCCGGCGGGTGCACTCCGATGTCTGTCCAGGACTGTCCTCTGTGAGAAGGGCTGTGTGGCTGCACCCCTGGCCTCTGTCCACTCTGTGTCGGTAGACACCCAGGGTCAAGCCTCCCTAGGCTGATGGAGAATCACTGCCTTTGAAGTATGAGGTGTTGTCAGGTGTGTCTGGTGAATGTGATGAGTCCATTTAAGAGGGTCTATTACTACGAGGAAGTGTAGAAGGGGGGTGTTCATTTTCATTTTTTCATTGTATTTTTAAAATTATGGTGTGATTTGTATATAAGAGTTCCCAGTTCTCATGGGTTCCATTTAATAAATTTTAACAATTAAATTCTTATCTTAAACCACTTAATAAATTTATTTTTTTCTAATTACTGAGCCAAGACATCACAAAAAAATTTGTTATCAATAAATAGCTTGAAGTTCTTTTTTCAAAAAAATGCTGATGTGTAAAGATCACCTTCAGATAAGTAGGAGGTTTGTATACAAGAGTTTTCACCCCAGATTGAAGCTGAAACCTCTTCCAGCCTTCGCTCCACAGATGGAGCTGCCTGTCCCAGTGGACCAGCTCTCTGAGTCCACCCCAGACCATGAGAGCCCCCCCCCCCAAAAGGCAGGGTTGTGTAACTTGATGGCAGGATCAGAGTGAAATCTGTTTTGAGACAGAAAACGGATCACAGCGGTAGAAGTACAAGTGACTGGTGTCTGTGGAAAGGAATAACAGAAATCCAGAGCACCTTAGGCCCATCCTGGTGACCCGTGTGACTTCTCCCAGGCCGGACAGCGATTCACGTGTCTGCCTTCCTGTTTGCACTCTGCAGGTGGACGAGCTCTACGAGGCCTACTGCATCCAGCGACGTCTCCAGGACGGCGCCAGCAAAATGAAGCAGGCCTTCGCAGTGTCGCCCGCCAGCAGAGCCGCCCGGGAGAGTCTGTCAGAGATCAGCCGGAGCTACAAGGAGTACACGGAGGTATGTGTACCGCTCACCTGCTTGCTGGCCTGACCCCACCCTGGGCAAACAGGGACACACACTCATTCCACTCTCGAGAGATCGGTGTCATGGTCAGCCTGAAAATAGAAAATACATGCTAGCGAGGCAATAGTGGAATCGTTCAAAACAAACAGGCCACAGTGCTCTGATTTTTGTCACTTAAATGCACTTCTAAACATTCTAGTGTAGAGTCCAACCAAGCTTCACCCTGTTGAAGAGCCCTTGTGGCTAAGGTGGCTACTCTGGGGGTCAGCTCTGGGCATCAGTAATCCTCCTGCCTGCAACTCTGTGTGAGAGAGGGACTTTTATCTCCAAGGAGACAAGATAAAGAGCCGTGAACAGAAGTGTGCTGTTGTGAGGTCCTGGTTGACAGTCTCTGGGGCCAGGCCCTCCTGGGGTCACCTGATACCAATGTCCTTGATGAAGTGGCTGAATTATTAAAGCTGCACTTCTCACTATCCCTTGGGCCTTTATTCAGAGATCCGATTTCATGAATGAAGTCATCGCCTGGCCTGACCAGGGCATGTTGGACAAGCCCCAGGGCTGGGCATCTGCTTCAGGATGGCTTTGTGCACACCCTGCCCACTGCCTCGTCTGAACCACGATTCTCTCTCCACAGAGTCTAAAACAGTTCACTTCTTACCTAAACTTTCCTTTTCAAAATAATGTTTTTAATGCATAAATAGGATAGGAATTCAAAGAATAAAATTATACATTGAAATAACTATTTCCATATTGTCAATACAGTTGTCACAATATTTTTAAAGTCAAATGTGTGGTATAGTGTGGTGCTACTACTCTATTAATATTAAGAGCTAGTAAGATTTCAAGGCAGGAAAAAATATATATGGTTTCTTAAAGTTATCTGTAAGACATGATGTGACACCAACTTGTGATTGCTGTCTCGGTGTCAAGGTCACACATGGGTGCCACTGGTACTGCTGTGGCTTCTTTCTGCATGCATGACATGGATGTCTTAGGCCGAGTTTAGTGGATGTGATTCCTCCTACTCACCCCACCCAAGTGCACGGACCCAGAGGTAAAGACCCCCCAGCTCAGAAGCATTCCTGGTCCGTAAGTCCTTGTTTCTGTAGATCTCTGAAATCAAAAGAGCAGTTCCAATATGGAGGCTGCTCAAAGCACAGAGGCAGAGAACCTACCGCAGCCGCAGAGGGCATTTCAGAAACACCCAGCCTGGCTTAAGTGCCAGGGCATGGGGTTGTGACTTTGCTCAGAGTCAAAGGTGTGGGGCTCAGTTTCAGCGAGAGGAAGGGCCGCCTTAGAGGAGAAAGTCGACTAGGACTTGCGTGGCTGCGTGCCTCTCTTGACATTTCTGTGGCGTATGCTCTTGCCACCGCAAAAGCCAGGATTTGACTGTGCAGGATCCGACCCTGGCTGCTCTGATGAGGTCCTCAGACGCTGTGGGGTAGGATGGGGAGGGATGTGCCCACCCACATGCTGCTGCCGTGCTTCCCTCAACCTCAGCCTGAGGAGTGGACCCTCGTCAGACCCAGGAATCATTTTTTCGGGGGATATGGCACTGCAGCAGGAGGCCTACCTGAGCAGAATTGAGTTCCTGTGCTCTTTTTGCCCCCGGTTTTTATTTAAAAAATTTAAACCTATGGAAAAGTTGAAAGACTAGTGAGTGTATTGAATACCAGACCCCCATACCGAGATTTTCCCACGGGTAACGTCTTGTCATATTCTCTCCCTCTCATGGGATTAGTTTTTCTTCCAAGTCACTTGAGAATAAGATATCGTGACATTTCATTTCATAAATATGTTAGCATGGATCTCTTCTTAAAAATCTTTTTCATTGATAAGTAAAAACTATATATGGTATTCAGCATTATGTTTTCAAATATGTATGCTGTAGAATAGGTAACTCAGGCCACTTAACACATGGTATCTCTCTCTCTCTCTCTCTCTGTCTCTCTCTCTCTCTCTCTCTCTCTCTCTCTCTGCATCTCTGCAGTGCTGGGGATTGAACCCAGGGGCCGTGGATTTCTTAACAGTAACAGTGCATCTTCTGCATAACCACATTCCATTGCAACTAAGAAAATCGACAGTCCTCCTGTAAAATTATCTAACATCTCGTCCACTTTCAGGTTTCTCCTATTAAGCCCATTGATGCCTTTTATAGCTACTTTAGTTTATTTGCTTAATTTTCAAATCAGGTTGTAATCAAGGTCAAGGTGTTGCAATTGGATACTATGTCTCTTCCCTCTCTTTAGAATTTGTTTCACCATGATGGGGTGTGTGTGTGTGTGTGTGTGTGTGTGAGAGAGAGAGAGAGAGAGAGAGAGAGAGAGTCCAAGCCAGTTCTCATAGAATATCCCACATTCTGAATTTGTCTTTGGGATAATCCAACTTGTTCATCAACGCCTGGATGTCCTGCTTAGCCTCAGATTAAACATTTGGCAAGAATGTTTCAAAGGCTGTGCTCTGCCACTCCCTTTGTTCATGCAGGGCCTGCCGTGCTATTAAAATGACCTCTGCTTTGAATGCCTGGGAAAGAAGGCCACTCTAATGCCCCTCTGCTTTCTGCCCCACAGAATATGTGTGCCCTGGAAGCGGAGCTGGAGAATCTGCTGGGGGAGTTCTCCATCAAGATGAAAGGTAATCCTTTCCCATCAGGGAGAGTGCTCTGCAGAGCTCCCTGAGGTCTGAGACACATGCTCCTGTTTCCTTGCACAGATAGGGCCGCCCATGCTCAGCCCCAACACGGCGTTAGCATATCGGTGCTTCTCGTCCTGAGTCTTGCCTTCAGACTTAAAAAAGTACATTCATTATCCAAGAACTTCAAACATACACAAAGGTGGAGAGAACATCACAATGAACCTTCATAAACATACACCCATCACCTAGATTTAATAATTAGCAGACTTTTGCCTGATCTGTTTTCTTGTGTTTGTTTTCCCTTTGATGAATCAGAAGTCCTTTGATGAAATGAAACCTAGTTCTGTCAGGCTGCCCTGGTACTCCAGTGTGCATGTCTTGAAGAATAGGGCCATCTTATTATAGCTGTGTGCCGAGTCCTGTCACATTACCACATCTAACAAAGTCAACAGGCCCGATGGTAACCCATTTCATTATTGAATTTCCCCAGTTGTCTTACAGTCAATTTGCTTGGGTTAGGATCAGGACCATGCATCATGATTAGTTGGTGGGTATACCTTTAGGTCTCCTTTAATCTGAAACGAACCCATGCCCCCTTTCCCCTCCGTGGTCTGGTAGAAGCCCCCATTGGGCAGTGTCTCACTCCAGACTTGCCGGCTGGCCTCCTTGCCGTGTGGTTTGAACCGCTCCTTTACTCCCGTGTGTCTGTAAACTACCACCAATCGTTTAGTCACAGAGGACTGCGCCTTTGTGGTGTTCATTCCAGAAAGTTCCATTCTAGAGGCATCATTGATTTATATCACAGCATCTTCAGAACAAAAGGGAGGTCTGGCTACAGATGGAACCGGCCCAGGGGTCACCAGATCCACAGCTCGGTGGCCAGGCAGGAGGCCCATTTCTGTTTGACTGCAGCCCAGGGCTGGTGCTTAGCCTTCTGTTTTCTCTGGGATTTTTAAGTAGCTTGTTCCCTGGGCTGTTAATGGGGATTTAATCACCCTCTTGTCTACTTTCTGCAATTAGGGAAGTTAAGAAGGCAGACTTCTTTAAAGAGTGCTCAACAGGAAGGCTTCATTTACAAATGAATCCCCTGCCTCTGGAGGTGCACTGTGCCCTGTGGGTGGAGTGAGGACCTCTGAGTGGGTACACCTGGAACAAGAGGGCCCTGGCCCTCAGCTCCCCGGTGGTGCTGCATACTTGTTTTCAGAACCCCTGAATCCTGTTCAGCCTCGGGTGTTTGCACCTGTCCGGGTTTTCAATTCTGTTCTCTTCCTGAGGACTTTCCAGACTCTCCACCCGAGTCAGTAGTTCAAAGCCCCTTGCAGGAAGCCAGAGCACATGGCGCTGGGGTGGGGTCCTAGAGGATGTTTTTAACTTTGAGGATGCTGCCGTCAGCAGCCAGCGCCACCCCTGTGGACAAGCACAGGGTGGGCCCTGCTGCTCCTGTTTCCGATACTCACTGTTACCTGAAGCCTCAGTTTTTGGTGAGAGGGAAAATCTCTTCATTTCATACATGGGAAATGAGGGCTCAGGGAGCTTCAGTGACTAGTCCCGGAAGTTACACAGTTAGTGGGTGTTGAACTTGAAACTGAATTCCAGGCTCTTGGCTCCTGCAGCCCCGACCCAGCCACACACTGTGAGGAAGTTCTTGCTCAAAGGGTGGTCCCTGCTGGGAGAGATCTCCCACCCCACACAGGCACTCTTTTGCTCAAAGGGTGGTCTCTGCTAGGGGAGGTTCCCCACCCCACACAGACACCTTGGGGTGAGGGAAGGGCTGCCCACCCACCCACATGGTCCTCAGGGCTGGTTGACAGCCATGGGTGGTATGGGGGCCCTACCACCCCAGAGGCCCGAGAATCACCCTGCTGCTACCAGAGCTAGGTAGGTGGGCATGGTGATGGGCTGCTGACCTTCAGCTCCCACCTGGCCCAGGGGTTTCTCCCAAGGCTCTCAGACCTGAGGCTGACTCTGCTTTCCCATGGATGGACTTCTGTCACCTCTGCTTTCCTAATGTCACATAAAAGCCGGAGGCCACATCTGTGCAGCCTTCGGAGGGTAACGCCCTGTAGATACCCACCCCTCCCTGCAGAAAGGGCAAGGGAAGCCCTGCCTGCTGCCAAGAAATCCTAGCTCTTTGCCAGGGTAGATTTCTTCTGTTACTCGTTCTGGTAAAAATAACCACCCCAACGCACGCATCGACCAACTGAAGCAGTTGCACGATGCCCTCAGACCTGGCAACCCTAACTTCCTCCCACCACACCCTTCCCACTTCCCCTCCTGCCTCACCCCAACACGCACTAACGACCATGGCAGGGCCCCGGTGACACCCACGTGGACAAAGTGCTTCCTGGGTGCCTCATGATGGTCCCAGCCTGAGCTCCACAAGAGCTCCTGGGGAAGTGTAGACGTGGGCCAGGGCGCCTAATTCAATGGAGTAAGTGACCAGCTGGACCAATAACATGACCAGATGGCTGTGGGGGCCTGAGGGGAGGCGGGAGGAGTGGGGAGGACGGAAGGAGGCTTCACAGTGTCACCCATGAATTAGAATCAGCAGGACCGGGGTAGCACACACCAAAGAAGGGAAGCTGCTTCCAAAATGACAGGACACGGTTCTATCAACATGAATTCTACTGTCATGGACAGCTAAAAGGAACCACTGATTTAAATTAAAAAAAAAAGAAAAATGACAGGACAGACATAGTGGTGCACGCCTATCACCCCAGCCACTTAGGAGGCTGAGGCAGGAGGATCACAAGCTCAAGGCCAGACTCAGCAACTTAGCAAGAACCTGCCTCAAAATAAAAAATAAGAAAGGCTGAGTTTGTAGCTCCCTGTAGAATGCCCCGGGGTTCAATCCCCAGTACAAAAAAAAAAAAAAAACAGAAGAAGAAGGAGCCTGAGAAAAGACCTGGGCGGCAGAGTGCTTGTTGGGAGACGTGGGCAGTTCTTTGGGGCCAGATTCTGAAATGCCGGGAATGCCCCTGCGGAGGGAGCACTAGCTCTGAGACGGAGACGGGGGACCAGGATGGAGGTTCCTTGGGGAAAACCGGTTTTCTTCCCGATGACCTCAGGCTAATTGAGTTCCAAGCACGTCCTGAAGTCTGGGCTAACTCCTTCAGCTTTGGGGCCCAGTGGGCCTCCGGAGAGCTGGTCAGCAAGTCAGTCAGGCTGACGAGGAGCCGCCGTCAGCCACGGGCAGTGTCCCAGGGGCAGGAAGGGTGACTCTTGAGAAGGAAGATCCTGGTGCAAGTGGGAGAAGCCCTGGAAGGCGTTCTGGCCCGTCCATGTGTGGGCACAGGCCACCCGTGGGCGGCTGCTCCCTGTGGCTCCTGCCCTCCACTGAGGCTGTGAAGAGCTCACAAGTCCCTGGGGCCTCCCTCCACTCACCCCTCGGGGCTCAAGCCAGACGGCCTCAGAGTGGTCCTGAGGAAAACTTCCCAGAGTGCAACAGTGATCCCCAAACTGCAGGAGGAGAAACAAAACATTCCACTTTCCTGACTGGGAACAGGAGCCCCACGTGCCCGAGTGTGCGAGGAGCCGACAGCCCACGCACTGCCACTGCCACTCGAGTGCACCTGCACACACAGGCAGAGCTTCAGGGAGCTCTGCCAGGGCCACGGCCTCCTTTCTGCTGCGTCCTGGCTGTGATCAGAGTCTCTGACACCTCTACAAGCAGTTCCAGGAAAGTGCTTAACAACTTTCAGTTAAGGTTTTCAGATATGAAATTTCTGGCAATATTGAAAGGGGAAAAAAAGTCAAAGGATTTTCCCCTTTCCTCACCTTTATCTAGCAACCATAGCAGCCCAGTGTCTTTTTAACCAAGGTTTTATTGTAGTTGCACACATAAACAGGCTATGAATCAGTCCCAAACTCATTTGCAGGCTTTTCTTTAAAAGCACCTTGGATTTTTATTAGAATTAGCATGTCAAGCTTTGGATTTGTGAAAGGCAGCCAATTATGCTTTCCTTCAGAAGTCTGTTTTTTAAAGACTAAGGGCCCTAAATTATTAGTGAAAATGGGTTTCTCTAATTCTGCTCTTAATTCAGTTAAATCCTCTAAGTGTCTTGCCATCTTTAACTATTAATAAAAGCTCTTCTGAATGGACCACTGGCTGGGTGCGCTGGACAAGCTGGTGAGTTGCTGCCACCTACTGACGGCTGCTGGCAACAGCAGGTTCTTTTAGCGCTTCTCAGCCCTGTGCTGTCTTAACCCCAGCCCATCAGTGGGGTGGAAGAGCGGTGTCCTGTAGAGTCACAGTTTGTTACCCAGCTCTTGGTAAAGGAGAGGCACCTTGTGACATGATCCCTGTCTTCTTCAGATGGCTAAATTCATGTTGAATGCAAAAAGAACCCAGAATACAAAGACTATAAATGTCGAGGTGAGGAGGCAGAGGAAGCAGGAACCCGTTAGTTATTTGGACATCTTTTCTGTGTTACGGATCTAAGAATCACAGGGCTGTTTTCTACCAGCTCATCAAAATCATCTCCTCTCAGGCTGCAACTGAGAAATCACTGGATAAACAGAAACAGGATGTTTGTGTCTTCTTGAATTTCGGTGCAGCGACTTTTGAAAGTTGTGCCTTATAATTTTTAAAACACTGAGAAAGCAGGGCATGGTGGCACTGCCTGTAATCCCAGCGGCTCAGGAGGCTGAGGCAGGGAGATTGTGAGTTCAAAGCCAGCTTCAGTAAAAGCAAGGCACTAAGCAACTCAGGGAGACCCTGTCTCTAAATAAAATACAAAATAGGACTGGGGATGTGGCTCAGTGGTTGAGTGCCCCTGAGTTAATCCCCATACCCCCCCCCAAAAAAAAATTGAGAAATATATCCCATAAATTAAAAATATACATAATTGCTCTACCCAGTACTAAACTTTGTTAAAATAATCATAAATACCCAACAAGCCTTTTCCATGTGTTTATGTTGACTACCAATATGTTAGTAGCTCTTTTATATCTTTTTTGTTACAAAATAATTGATCACATGATCTTTTCTTTCTTTTTTTTTTTTTTTTATTTTTTAGTTGTCATCAGACCTTTATTTTATTTATTTATATGTGGTGCAGGGCCTCACCCATGCTAGGCTAGTGCTCTACCACTGGGCCACAACCCCAACCCAATCACATGATCTTTTGAAAATCAAATAGAAATTACATAGTTAATAGGTAGAAATCAAATGTTTGTCATCAAATATTTAACTTTCTCCCCGATTCCACCCACTAGAGATAGTTATTCCTAAGTGTTGGTCAGTTTTTCTAGATTTGTTCCTTTGGATACATTTATATGTAGTTGAGATAAGACTCTTCATGACACTTTGCATTCTGCCTTATTTTTTAATTTTTTATTAAAACTTCACTGTAAACATTTGTACTAAATTTTTAATAGGAATTTTTTAAATTTGTAGTTGTAGATGGACACAATGACTTTATTTAATTTATTTATTTTTCTGTGGTGCTGAGGATTGAACCCAGTGCTTCACATGTGCTAGGCAAAGCACTCTGCCATTGAGCCACAACTTCAGCCCTTAATTGGAAGTTTTACCACAGATATTTTTTAACCAGAAAGTTAAAAAGTGACAAAGATTTTTTTCCCCATTTCTATTGCATTTATTTAGTTCCTTGATTAAAATTTTCAGACTTTGGGTCCCTGTCAGTACAAAGGCTTTGCTTTATGATTGGCAGGAAGCAGCCCACTGAAGCCAGAGCAGCTGATCAGATGGAGCTGGGATTACTGATCAGCCTCTGCCGTGAGCCCTGGGTTGGGGCATGCCTTTCTCCCGCTCCATACTCAGGCTTGACACACAGTAGGCCTTTCAGAACTACTCTGGGGGGCTGAGAGCGCAGCTCAGTGGTAGAGCACTGGCCTAGAATGTCTGAGATGGAGGGTCCGATTCCTAGCACCTCCCAAAAAGGAAAAAAGGGTGGTGGAACGCACAGGCCCCTCGCCCAGCCTCACCTGCCTGCAGAGCAAGGCCCACCTTGCTGTGACGAAGTTTGCTGTCACTGCCGCTCTCCTCGTGAGGCTGTCCTACAGAAGATGAAAGGCAGTCTGTCTCTTTTTATTTTTTATTTTAATTATGTAAGGAATACATTCTCATAAAAACACAAAATAAGAAAAAAAGCAAAGATCTTTTATCATTTCTTCTTTGCTGTTTGCTTCCCTGATGGGTATTAATTTGTTGTAGATCATATTTGTTTCTACTCAAGATTGAACCCAGGTGTGCTCTACCACTGATCTACATCCCCTTTTTATTTTTATTATTTTTTTTAATTTTGAGACCAGGTCTCGCTAAGTTACTAAGGCTGTCCTCAAACTTGTAATCCTCCTGCTTCAGCCTCCCAAGCCACTAGGATTATAGGCATGCACCACTGTGCCTGGGGAGAGCACATCTTTTAAATGAATAGTATACATCATGTGCTCAATACATGGGTATGTAACCCTTACCACATTCTAAGCACCTACTATGTGTCAGATACCATCTGTTTCCTTACCAACAATTTTATAAAGTGAACATTGTTATCTCTATTTTAAAGGTGAAGAAACAGGGTTAGGTAAATCATCTAGGGTGGGCTAGCTGATAGGTAGTGCAGAAAGGAGCCTCACTTTAATCTGTCTTCCAGTTTGCAGGCCCTCAGCTGCTCTAACCGTGTTTTGTTCCATACTGTGGGTATCTGGGAAATCTTTCCTGATTTCCAAATAGTTACCCTGATGCATGGTGCAGACCCTCACCCACAGCAAGCTCTCAGTACATGTTGTTAGAAAGAAGAAAGAGACTGGCCAGAGCCAGCGTTCCCAGAAGTCCAGGAGGGGCCGGGTAGCTTGCCGAGATTTGGTTTTGCTGCAGCAGATAGAAAGCGTGCCAGGCCTCAGATGGAGCGGGTCCTTTCAGAAATGGCCAGAGCCGGGAGGCCACCTCTCCCCTCTGCGGGTGCAGGTTGTTGTCAGGGGGAGGGCTGGTTTGATTTGTCTTAATCACAAGTTGGTGTAAATGCAGTGATTTCATAATGCAGTAGATGGCGGCATCAGGGTGCTGGGTGGGAAGGATGGGAGAACAGGAAGGGGTGGGCTGTAGCCTTAACTGGGAAGCCCAAAGAAACCTCCAGTCTCACAACAGGAAGGAAGACTAGACACCCGTTTATTTTTATGGGAACATGTACACAAACAAGTGAGGGTGTCTTTCGGGCCCTAATGCCCTGACCCTGGAACCTGCCGAGGTGCCCAGAACTCTAGCCACCCTGGAGCAGTGTCCCTGCCCCAGAAATCCTCTCCCATCCCCCCCATCAAGGAATGTCCTCTCCAGCCACCATAGAAGGGACTCCCAAAAAAAGCTATTCCATACAGATGGCCCCAAAAATGTTATCTGAGGTTTGCCAAAGTGTGGCACTGCACCTGGATTTCTCAGTGTGCGGCACGGGCCTCGGGGACACACTTTCAGCACCTCACGTCCTAACTGCTTGCCTGCAGGTCTGGCTGGCTTTGCGCGCCTCTGCCCCGGAGACCAATACGAAGTGAGTATTCTCTGATCCACAGGTGGGGACTGAAGACCTGAGGGGCCAGGGCTAGTGGTATTGTTTTTGCTTCTGGAGTGTTTCTTATTTTTATTTGGAGAAACATTCTAAGCCCATGAGAAGATCTGGAGATGCGTGAAGACCTGCCACCTGCCCTTCCCCGGACTCCCCACTTTTAACCTTGTGCCACAGTGGCTTAGTTATCACTGCTGCCCTCGAGCCCCTACGATTCAGCTGCGCTGTTATAGAGTAGGATGCCACCCACCTGGCCCTCCCGCCTGGTCCCCCAGCCTGGCCCTCCAGCCCGGCGTCCTCCGGGGAGTGGGAGGATGGTCCGCACAGCAGCACACAGCTCCCAGAGTGGCTCACTCTGGCTCTTGTCTTCTTATACAGTCTGGTTTCAGATTCTGCGCATGCCCCAGAATTGTAATTCCTAGCAGGTTTTTTTCCCCCTAATCGAAGACCTAATCCAGGACCGTGACCTGTTAAGTGTAATGACTGAAGAAGGATAGATACGCAGGCCTGTCCATACAAACACCAACTCCACGCAGTACAAAGTCCTTTCCCGTGTTCCCCTTCTCAAGAGACCACACATAATGATTTGTCCACCTCCTCCCGTGCCCTCTGCCTGACCAGGGAGAGCCTGCACAGCCTCCCCAGAGCATGTGTGGGTCACAGCCTTGCCAGCTTGCTTCGTCACCCAGGGGCAGGTGTCTCCAGGCAGGCTTTAGGGATGGGCTCTGGTCTCTTGGAGGATCAGAGCCCTGAAGAACTAGTCCCATGGCTGTTCTACTGACATAGAAGAAATGAGGGGGGACCCAAGGGCGAGGGCCGGGACTTTACTGAGACGCCTCCAGGCCTCGTCTTGGGGAAGCAGAGGTGCCCCCTTTAACATGTCCCTTCCCCAGTCATGGTCAGGACAGGCGGCTGGGGTGATGGGGGGCCGCCCTTGCGGGCCTCCCCGCCCTGTCCTGGTGTTGGGGAGCGAGCCAGGGCAGTGGAGCCTGAGGCCTTGGCATGTCTGCCCCCAGGTCTTCATGAAGTGCGGCCGGCAGAGGTGGAAGCTGAAGGGCAAGATAGAGGTCAACGGCAAACAGAGCTGGGATGGGGAGGAGACCGTCTTCTTGCCCCTGATCGTCGGGTTCATTTCCATCAAGGTCAGTACTGCCCCTGCCTCTTGTGGTCTTCCTGGTGCCAAGTTGGATGATCCGTCAGGGGCAGCCTTTCCCTAAGACTTCTGCCATCTCACAGGCTCCTGTCCCCACAAGTCTGGGACAAGGACAGCTGCCCTTGTAAGAAAGTGAGCAGAGCAGCCCTGAGATGGGATTTTGAGATACCTGCCTCGGGTTTTGGACCGTTTCTTTCTGAAAGAAGCCACCAGCTGGTTCAGAAAAAGGAAAAGGGGAAGCCCGTTCCCTGTTCTCTCTGCCTGTCTTCCTGCCAGGTCACAGAGCTCAAAGGGCTGGCGACTCACCTCCTGGTGGGCAGTGTGACCTGTGAGACCAAAGAGCTGTTTGCAGCCCGGCCGCAGGTGGTGGCCGTGGACATCAACGACCTTGGAACCATCAAGCTGAACCTGGAGATCACCTGGTAGTAAGTTGCCCTTTTCCTGTCGGCCTGGGGCAGCGTGTGCTGCAGGTGCTGGGAGGCCGGTGTGGACGTCGGCAGGGCAGGGAGCCTGACGGAGCAGACCGAGGGGCTGCAGCAGACCTGCTGGGCGAGGGCCTGTGGATAAGCTGGCCGTGGCCCTGCTCCCCTTCTCCCTACTTTAAGCCTCTTACTGTGCCTCTTCCCTCCCTCTCTACCTGCAAACAGAGACACCAAGAATCACGGCTCCCAAGCAAACCACTGGGAGCTACAGTAAACTGTCCAGAGAGGGAGGCTTTGCCTCAGGCGGGTCCCTGCTTAGCCTTCTTACCCACGGACTTCACTTCCCGCTGCCCTGGAGGACTGCAGATGCCCCCTAGGCGTCCTTTACTGAAATAGAGCATTTCCACAGGCAAGAGGCAGCTCTTGTAGAATTTACAGGTGGCTTTCCAGGGTCTCCTCCTGCCGTCCACACTGGATGTCATGCCACTGGCCCACCCAGTGACATTCGGGGCCTCCCTTCCACGTCGGAGTCAGTGTGGACGTGGCCAAGACCCTGCTGCCTCTCTAGGAAGCAGTGCCAGCCTTTGCCCAGCCCTGCCCTCCTGGCCAGTGCAGCCGCTGACATCACAGAGCAGGCCATCCTGCTGGATGACCAGGGCCTCAGGATGATCAGCAGCACCCCCGCGAGCAGGCTGCCATCCTCGGCGGCTCGTGGGGCGCTCTAGCGACTGAAAGTGGTGGGATTCCGTTTTGGAGTTTTTCCTCAGAATCAAACAGCAGTCTGTTCCCTGCTCGAGCTGTTCAGGGTCTTGCCCGACAGAGCTCGAGAATATTCACAACTTCCCCAACATCTGGTTATGTTGGAGCCAGCTTTAGTGAGTCCTCGGTTCCAGGTTCACGAGGACACAGACACACCTAGGCCAGGAGGGAACTGGTGCTTACAGCTGTGATCACCTGTGGTCCCTCGGGAGCTCTAAATTCCATTTTCTGCTCCACTTTCTTTTTTCTTGGCTTATTTTCTGACAAACAGTTTGGCCAAAACCAGCCCAGTGCCCTAGTTTGAGTTGACCTCAAAGAAGTGCTCTCTTGGCCTGCAGTCCTGCGGTCACAAGTGACTAACGGGTGGCTGCCTGTTGTTTTGCAGTCCCTTTGACGTGGAGGACACGACCCCATCCTCGGGTGGGGCGGGGAACAAGACGGCAGCGCTCCAGAGGAGGATGTCCATGTACAGCCAGGGCACCCCGGAGACGCCCACCTTCAAAGACCACTCCTTCTTTGTAAGTTCCATGTAACTCTGGAGTACAAGTTGTATCTGAGTCGTGCTTGTGCCCAGCACTTGAGATGCCCAGCAGCGGGTGTTGGGGTTCTCAGGAACGCCTACTCACGCAATTCTTAAAGGTCTTCCTAGTCAAGGGCTGGCTGAGGAAGCCACCTCCCCGTTGCCTTTGGTCCGTGAACAGTGGTCCCTGGTCTTTCCTCTCCTTCCCTCCCTGTCCTTACCTACTGCTGGACGATACTGGGTAGACCGTTCCAAATGTTCTCTAGCATTAGTCATTGAGAGAAGTGGATGTAGGTATGGGCCTCGGCCCACCTGCTAGCAAGCTAGGGTAACACAGTAACCTGATTCTCTCCACTCACCCCCGCCCCATGCCCTACTCTGACTTCAGAGGAGCCGGCTGCGTCCCTCTGCAGACAGGCCGTGGTGGCTGTCTGTCTTGAGCGCCTCCAGGGACACTCTCTTTGCCAAGGTGCACCGCAGCCGCTCTCTCAGGGACCTGCCCTCCCTCGGCCTGAGCCCCATGGCTGTGCTAGAGTTCTATGTGAGTGTGGCCTGCCCGGGTGACGTGCCTGACTTCGTGACTTCAGGGCCCATTGCATGATGCTTCTGCATGTCCCTTCTTTTTCTTCTGGCACTGGGGTTGGACCCAGGACCTCGGCTGCAGCTAGCACTCTGGCCCTGAGCCACCCCAGCCTTCCTGCATGTCTTCTCTCACCTCTCCGTTGCTCTCCAGGCGGGCCGTGCATGCAACTTGTGTGAATTCTCCTTAGATAAGCCCTGTTTTGTGCTGTGATTTTTCTCCACTGTGGCAAAGATATCCATGGTAACCAGATTTTTATTTTTAAAAACACAGCTATCCTTAAAAGCAAAGGAGGTTTTATTTCAGAAAGTATCAGCCTTTCAAAGACTGGCCTTCAAGTCTTTGAAGGACTTAGACTGATTTTACTAGCACCGTGTCTATCTAAAGAGGTTGTGGGTCTTGGTTTATCGTAGCATGTTAGTTCTTCAATGCTGTAGTAGAAGAAACAGGGATACAGCAGGCTGCTTACTTTATATGAGTGACACATGGTGTCATAAGAGAATACGTGTACATACATGGAATATTCTGCTCTTCTCAGACACATAAAGTCATCTTTGAATGTCCAGGGAGAAGAAGTTGAAGTCTTCAGGCTAATAGCAATGTCATCATAGTAATAATTGCATCTTATTCATTGAACCAGAAAGCACAGATGAAAAGGATGAGGGTGAACTCTTGTGGAGTTTCAGGGGAAATTCACAAGACTGTATGGGGAAAGGTACACAGAGTCATACATAAGAAGCAATAGCGCTCACTCAGCTGCCCACCTGACTGTCCACGCAATGCTATGCACACTCGACGCCACGGGTTGGAGGGTTTGGGAGGTCAGGAGGGTTTCAGAGCATGTTTAAACAGGAGCAAGGTTACGAAAGCTCAATGGCTTCGTGCAGCCTTGTGGATGCACCTGAAGTCCCCCAAACAGCCATCCTCATCCCACCCAGCCCACCTTCCAGGCCCATCTCTTACCCTGCACCCACTGTCCTCCAAACTCACCACGTCCCTCCAGGATCTGGTATCTTTGCATACACTGTCCCTGTCCTCTCCCATCCTCTCCTTCACTGGGTTGAAGGCTGGATGCAGGTCCTCTCTTGGGCAGCGCCTCTCCCCTTGCTGGGACACTTACCTCATGACACACGCCTCAGTTGCATTCTGTCAACCAAGGTAAAATCAACCCAGTCAAGAACAGAAGAATGACGTTTACTTGGGGCTCGTGAGGATTGCGATACTTGGAGACAGAATTCAGGCAGCCTTAGAAATGCTCAGTGTGAACTCCCAGGGCAGGGAGAGGGCATTAACTACACCTCTCCTTCATCAAGAATTGTGAAGGCCAGGACATGGGGCCCGCTGAGGGTCTGAGTGCATGTGCAGGGGCATGTCCAGCAGCAGCAGGGGCACGGACACCTCTGCAAGCATATGTGACCTGTCTTGGGTCCGCTCCTTTTTGGCTTGCTGGAATGTTTTATGAGAATTGTCATTTTATATATAAGTAAAACGGGCACTGGCCTGATGATGACCATTTACAGTCATTCCTGGTGTCTGCAGCAGGTCCCAGCCCCTTGGACGACACAGTGTAGCATGTGCATGTAACTCCACACATCCCCATGCACTGTAAACCCTCTCTGGGTTACTTCTGACCCTAATGGGTTAAGCAAAGGCTTCCATCTTACACTGTACTGTTTAGGGAATAAGACAAGGAAAAAATGTATGTGTTCAATACAGATTTTTTTTTCCAAGTATTTCCAGTGTTCGGTCGTCTCTGCACGTGCAGAACTCGTGGACACAAAGGTGATTTAAGAATCCAATCTGGAATGCAGAAAAACATGATGAAGGAGTTAGATAACTGGAAAACACAGAGCGGCATTTGGCATTTGGACACTCTACACAGATGCAGCCTAGGGAAGCTGGCTTAGCGAGTGCAGCACCAGCGTGAACAAAGCGTCCCTCTGCAGACTTCTCCTCCACGCTGCAGAGCCTGTCGGGGACACAGCCTGCATCTGCTTTCCTCTAGACACGCTGGGAGCCTGGGGGGGTGCCTCATGGAAGATAGGTGTTTGTTTCTTAGTCTTTTTCAATCATTTCTAGAGAAGCTATGCAAATGTATGGTTGACCTTGAAGTATTTATGGCATGTTTACTAAATTAATAAAACATTTTTAAGAGTCTGGGGTTTGTGGGTAGATGTTTTCAAAACATCATTTCTGAGAACCAAAGTAGAGCAAAGCATCACATCCTTGAAGCAAAGTAGCAAGAATGTTGGGAAGTCCTTTAAGGTAGATGCCAAGTCCTTTAAGGTAGAAAACATTCGTAGTCTTACTCAAAGTATGGCTGCCAAACACTGTGAGATCCCGGGATTGAGAATGCAAGCAACCATCCCACCCCACTCCTAACAGCTTCTTGTGGAAAATGTCAGACCTAAGAACAGGCACCGTGAACTTTCACCTAAATTCAACTAGGCAGTTTCCAGGGACTTATTTTCCTTTGCCTCCCACACACACACGCACACCGACGAATAAAACAACAATGTGAAAGTTCTAGCTCTTTCATGTTGACTCCTTACATCTTGTCTGAAAATAAACCCTGCCTAATGCATCATGTGTATGGAGAATAACGGCTGTCTTTATCCTCAGGCGAATCTGCCCGATGACATCTTTGAAACTGGGAAGACAGCTGAGGAGCAAAGGCCACTCTCCCTCAGCAACTGTGACCTGCCCAACGGGGACTGTGCCCTCCCCTGCAGCCCTGCAGCCTCTCCCTCCAGCTCGGGCTCAGCGAATCCAGAAATCACCATCACCCCTGCAGAGCTCAGCCACACCGGCCGGCCCTCCCAGGACCAGGGAGGGGATGACGGCAGCTGGGCATCTTCCAGGAACTCCTCGGGAGAAGGCCAGGAACCCAAGTCGCCCCTGCAGGAAGACCCAGCGGAGCCCAGGAAACCCTCCGCAGCCACGGCTTTGGGGGCTGAGCGCCTGTTCCTTGAGAATGCAGTCGCCGAGGCCCTTCTGCAAGAGTCGGATGAGGCCTCGGAGCTCAAGCCCGTGGAGCTGGACACTTGTGAAGGGAATGTCACGAAGCAGCTGGTCAAGAGGCTCACCTCGGCCGAGGTGCCGGCAGCCACAGAGCGTCTGCTTTCTGAGGACTCGGCCAGTGGGGAGTCCTTCCTGGATGGCAGCTTGGAGGATGCCCTGAGTGGGCTGTTTCTTGCTCTAGAACCACATAAGGAGGAGTACAAGGAGTTTCAGGATCTGAACCAAGAGGTCATGCATCTGGATGATATTCTAAAAGTAAGTGCCTTTTCCGAGACATTGGGTTAGGTTTGCAGAGAGCTGTCCTAAACCAACTATCTGTTAAGATAGCATATCTTTCTTCTTCCCCTCCCCCTCCGCCTCTTCCTTCTCCTCCTTCTTCTAAGTCCTATCCAGTCGCAGGATCAAGAGGTGATCATCAGGTAAATGGCAGTGATTATTGATGCCACTTAGGCAGATCTATTTTTATTTCCCTGACAACAGATCAACTTCACTAAACTGATTAGGAGCTCATTTAAAAACTCATAAGAATGTCGGAACCGGTCTAGTCCCAGAGCTAATCATTGTAATCCTAAAAGTGAAATGCTGGCATGGTGACCAGCACAGCATCACAGATGTTACTGGACAGGGTCCCTCTCAGGAAGTAGAGGAGCCCTCCCCTGGTGGGAGTCACAGCTGGTCAGCCCCAGCATGAGAGCCACGGCACCCTGTCCTCCAGCGATGCTCTCTGATGGAAGAAACCTCCCATCTGCAAGTTGGGACCCCAGATCAGCACTTAGTCAGCCATCACACTCTGGAAGCCAGGGAAGGCCAGAGTTCACCAGAGATATTTTTCTCCATCCATGGTGATCCACTAAGAGTAATGGGACGGATTCCTCTTGGGTGGGAGGTCTGAGAACAAGATCCTCATCTCTGCTACATCAGAATGGATCCGTCTTCCCCTGGCATGTGGATTAACATTTTTTTAAAATGCCGCACATGAAGACAGAGCTTGAATTTGTGCCCTGAATCGCACTGCCACTGCTTGTATTATTTGCTTTCCGACTCTGATTCTTATGATCATATAGAAGGGAACTTGGATCCTTTTTCTTGAAAGAGCAACTCCACGGGGACCTGTTGTATTGAACAGGCTTAAAAGTAAGGCTGCAGACTGAGAATCAGCCACAAGAGGCGGCCACAGCCTCTGTGTGGCAGTTTTCAGATGTGGCCTTGCCACTGGCATCTGGATCTCCATTTCCACGGCTTTCCTGACTCTGTCGAGTCCCACTGACCCAGCCCTGGAGAGGACTTGTGCCCTCCTAGATGATTAGTTAGCCTCTGACTCTGCAGGTCCTCAAATGCTGGTGACAGGTTAGCTCCATTGTGGACATAGCTCTGAGAAACAGGGAGGGGCATTGGAATCTGCTTTCAGTACTCATAGCTCAAAGCACCATCTGAGGCCTTGGGCATGGAGGCTGCTGATCTGATCCTGCACTGAGCATCTTTTCTGCACAGTTGACCGGCTCTGCCTTGTGAGCCAAAGAGCTAAGACACAGGGCTGGCTGTAGCTCAGTGGAAGAGCACTTGCCTAGTGTTTAGGAGGTCCTGGGCTCAATGCCCAGCCCACAGAAAGAAAAGACCTCAGACATGAATTGACCCCACCTAAGCAAATGCCTTTAGCAAGCCTGTGGGGGTCGCAGCTCCTTTCCAGGAGTCCAGGACGCTGCTCAGTCCATCCAGAAGCAGTACGCACAGCATCCATTAGTCTTACGAAAGGCTGGAGCTCATGGATTCCTTTCCATTTGTTCCAAAACTTGCTAGTGAAATCCTCAACCACCCCTTTCTTCTTTATAGATGATACCCAAACCTATCCATCCTCTACAAGATCAGGTTGTACAGATAGCAAGCTTAGGAAAGAAGAGCCCAGACGCGGGTTGAGTCCAAATAGCTCTCTGTCTCCCCTTGAGATTGAAGGTGTCCAGAGGGTTTGGGGCAAGTGGCTTTGCATCCAGCCAGAGTTAAAGCATCAGCTGGACAAAGCTCTCTCTCTCCCCCCCTCCCACATTCCTAGGGTGCTAAAACATCTAGAGGATCAGAAACTAAACGAAGCTGCCTCTTGGACGGAGATCCCTGAGGGCCAGTGGAGCAACTATGATTTAAAGCAGCGACAGAAGTTCCCCCTGTGCTCTTGGGCCATCCTAAGTACCCGAGACAGAGCCCTGTAAGGCCCCTCCTGCCGTGTGCTGGGAACTCATCGGGCAGTGCCAGCTAGCAGCGTGGAGGACACGTAGCGCATCTCCCTGCCAGGACTTGACCCCTTCCGTCCACCCCAGCGTCCTCTTGAGCCTTTGGCGTCCGTCTCCCCTCTCTGCGCCTGTCACCCTGGCGTCATCTTCGGGTCATGTTTCTGCGCATGTCCTGCCACACAGCCTCAGGCCCCACATCCCAGGGCCTGGCCAGGGAGGCTGTGGGGCTCGTTCCTTTCAAGGCAAAGCTCAGGGAAGTGAGGCTGCTTCCTGTCACGCCCATATCACTCATTCAGCCCCCCGGTGCTCAAGAAGCCACACGCTGTGCCTGTGACCTCAGCTGTAGGCCTTCTCCATAGAAAGTGTGGGCTCCCTGAATCAGAGTGGCTTTGTGTTCTGGGACTTGCCTCCAGGACTAGCTGGAGAGCCAGGTGCTTTAGATAGTCAGCTCTGGTCTCAGGACTTTGAAGACATGGTCGCTTGAAATTAGAGATTGGAATCAGCATTGACTTGGTGTCCCTTAAGTTTCATCTGCTGGTTTTTGATTTGTTGTTTTTTGGAGACTGGGTCTCACTGTGTTGCCCCAGGCTGGTCTTGAGCCAGTGAGCTCACGTGATCCTCCCACCTCAGCCTCCCCAGCAGCTGGAACTATAAGCATGTGGCCCTGCACGGGGCTGGCTGGCTGTGTGTTATTTGGGGATGAGCACGAGGTAGAGGGGAATATAGCCTTTCTGTTTCCCAAAAATTTCTGGTTGACATTTCTAAAAATGTTTATTATAACAATTCCAAACAGAAGTGGATGTGCACATTCCCACATCCACACTGGTCCTCAATGGTCAGCTCATGGCCAGTCTTGTTTTATCCGTTCCTCTACCTGTGTGTCTCTCTCTGGATCATTTTGGAACAAACCCCAGATATTGTGCCATTTTTACCTGTGGTTGTACTTCTTTTTGGAATATGGAGATTTTAAATGCCAATAAAAAATAAAAGCTTGATAAAGGAGAGCTGAAGTGTGGCCTCTGGCAGGTGCCGGCTCCTCCCTGCAGGTGTGCTCATGTCCCCGGTGCCTTCTGCCTTGCAGTGCAAGCCCTCGGTGAGCCGCAGCCGATCCTCCAGCCTCAGCCTCACGGTGGAAAGCGCTTTAGAAAGCTTTGACTTCCTCAACACCTCTGATTTTGATGAGGAGGAGGACGGGGAGGAGGCACGCCGTGGCGGCGGTGCTGACTCGGTGTTCTCAGACACCGAGCCCGAGAGGAGCAGGTGAGTGGGACAAGGCGCCGTGTGCACCCGCGGGGGCCGGTGCACAGCTCCCACGCGGCCCTGCTCGCGGCACTTGGCTCCTTTTGCCAGTCAAGCACAGCTTCACCTCCTCCGGGTTGCTTAAGGGACGACAGATCTCTTTCCCTCCCAGAAGTGAGGGGATGGCTGGATGAGTCCCGTGTGCGTGTGCGTCCTGTGTGTGCATGTGGTCTGCAGCCTGCCCTTCAGTTCTCGCCAGCCCGCTGGGTACACTGCTTGAGAACTGCGGACCGGTCCCACCTGGAGCCCTCTTCCTTCCCGGCCCTTGGCTTTGCTGGGCTTTGCTCTGCCTGCCCCTTCACCCAGCGAGTCTTCAGATGGCTAAGCTCCTCCAGGTCCTATCACAACCAATAACTGCCATTATCCACAGCGGGGTGGAAAACGTGACCTCTGGGTGGGGGAGCCTGAAGGTGAAAGGTCTCCTTCTCTGCCTGGTCCTGGAGCAGCTGAGCCAAGTTCTCAGAGCCAGGTCCTGGGGGCATCTTGAGATTTCAGACCAAGGCAGACAAGCACCATGGGCATACCTGCCCCTCAGTCACCGAGAAAGACACACAAACACTCCCCCCAGGAAGGGGTACATTGTACCTTTGGGACAATGTGACATGAATACATCTTCAAAGCTCTCTGTTCAGCCTTTACAGCTCTCTCTGTGGGAGGTGTTATTGTTTTGGGGTTCTGTTGTTCCTAGAAGGTTTCTTTTTCTAAGATAAAAGCAACAACAAAGAAAAATACAACGTGAGAACCAGAATTTATTCCTTGAGCAAACTGGGAATAAAATGAAAGCAAATTTAATGAGTAAATGTCATATTTAAGTTCTGCTTCTGCATATTGTCTAGCTTGACTGAATTGGCGTCATACTTCCTCACTAAACTTTTCTGTAACTCGTTAGCTATGTGACACATCACAGCCAGGCATCCATCTAAACTGTTTTTCTTCTTGCTAAAGGAAGCATTTAATAACAAAAACATTATTTCTTTTGTACAGTTTACAGAACATTAATGTTAAATGTATCTAACTCAATCAGTCTTACTGTATATTATCAGAATTATTAGAAAACTGTGTGTGTGTGTGTGTGAGAACCATGTGTCAACCACCTGGACACAGCTGAGCATCTTCCCCTGGAGGCAAATGTGATTCAGAGCAGAGCCCTCCAAGCTGCTGAGCCTGGGTGAGGGTCTCTGCATGGTGGGCACTGAGAAAGGAGCAGGAGGCGAGAAGCAGAAGCTGCCTGTTGGTGACCAGGACACTCTCCGGGCTCCCTGTTCCATTCTCCCAACACAGATTCACTTTCAGAATAAAATGGGATAACATCAGTGCCATCATGATAAGACCTCAGGCAGGGGGACGTGGGGCTTGCACAGAGCAGGAGGCAGGACTCGGCTGTGCTCTGAGCACTTCGACACCTTCTAGCTTCTGTCCCCAGTAGAGTGTCTCCTCTTTCCTCCTGGCCACCCTCCTTTTGCCTTGTCTTCAAGAAGCAATTGATCTGGGGCCAGGAAAAGGCCGTGACAGGGTATTTCTTAATGCCATTACTCTTGGGAAACCACCGATACAGAGGACAACTTAATCCCAGAAAATCTGGCAAATCGCCCTGTCAACAGAGCAGGAAAGTGGGGCAAACACACAGTGAGGGCCTGACTCAAAAGACCTCGGGAGACACCTGGCATGTGCATGGCTCACTGCTGGAGACGAGACAGAGACCCTAGGGCAATGCATTTTCTTGGTCCTCTGATGCTGGGCCGGTCAGCAGCAGGCTGAGTGCTTGCTTCTGAAAGGCCCCTCTGCTTTTCAAAGGAGGCGAGGGAAGGCGGACTCAGTGGGCGCGTGGGGCCTGGTGCCAGCCGGCCGACGTGGCTCGTGGTCTGTACACAAAGGAAACGGCTCACGTCTCACCCACCCCCTGCTTCACCAGTTACAGGTCGGTTCACCCAGAAGCCAGGGGGCATCTTAGCGAGGCACTGACCGAAGACACAGGCGTGGGGACCAGCGTGGCAGGCAGCCCCCTCCCGCTGACCACCGGGAACGAGAGCCTGGACATCGCCATCGTGCGGCACCTGCAGTACTGCACCCAGCTCGTCCAGGTGGGAAGCCAGGCTGCTGAGGTGGCAGGAAAGCAGGCCTCCGGCTTTGGTTTTGCAGGGAAATGAGAATTTGGGAATCAGAGAACAGCCCTGCTCTGGTATAAACCACCTCAAAAACTCTGATGGCGTGCCCTGCCTTCCTCACCCCGGGTCTCCCATCTCAGAACCCAGATCCCCGGGCCTTAAAAGGTAGCAGGTAGAATACGATATGTTGGCTCTTCTAAGTCCCTTGGCAGTAGATGAGGGGACCTTGATTAAGGGAAAAGGTATTTGCATCCAGAGGGAATGGGAAAGCCAGCATTAGTGAACATGTATGGACGTCAATGTCACATGCATGTCCCGCCCCACCCCGACCCCTGCAAGAGCCGAGAGCACAGGCTGAAGACTGCACCTGCCCTACCCCAGGTCTGGAGCTGGCATCGCCTGCGAGCAGTGGGCAGCCACGTTCCTCTGGTCCTCTCATCACCACTGAGCCTCATTCTGGCGCAGCATAGAGCTGATTTTTCTTCTCATTTCAAACTCTGCCCCTCAAGGTTGGCAGCAGAGGAGCCGAGGTTTTGAAATGCTTTCCAGGAGACTTTCGGCTGCCCCAACAAACCTTTGCCCCAAGGCCTCTACTTAAACGCTTCCTCCTCGCCTGGTGCTTCTCTCTCCCGTCTTGTTCTTCTCTCAGCTTGCTGGATGTATGTGGAACAGGGTAGGACAGGGGCGGGGGGCGTGGCCACCCAGGAGGGTGCTGGCAGGAGAGGAGCTGAGGTCTTGAGAGCAGAAGCTGGCTCGTGCAGAGTCAGGGGCAGAGTCAGGGAGCCCGGGTCCTGGGGCAGCACGGCCTCCTTAGTGCCACGGCTGGGATGAGACGGAGACGATCGTGTTTTCCACACCTGTGAGGAACTTTCCATGGCCACAGGCAGCTTGTGTGCTCTGGGAAGCTGGCTGGCACTTATAGCTCAGCCAGCATCCTATTTGATCTCTGCTGTTAGGTGTCGAGGTTACAAACCACAATACCAAAAACCGTCCTGGCACAAAGTGTGATATTCTTCTGTGATCAAAACGGACAAGCCTTTTCATTAACTTATGGCTATTCACTATTTACCAACCCTTTGAATGGGATGGTTTTCATATCTCTCTGTCCTTGCTGATGCTGACACCATGCAGAGCAAACCACCTGTTTACCTCTTAGAGGTAAAATAGTTACTTTCAGAGACATAAGAATTCTCTTCCATGACAGGGGAGGTTTTCTCCCAAAGACTGATCAACCCAAGTCTTCCGTGGGAAAGAGCCATGCTAGAAAAACAAAGAGGGGGCATAAATACGCAGACTGAAGGAGGGGCGAATGCAAACCTGACTCACTTGCACTCACTCCTGAATTGGTGGGTTCACTTGTTTGGTATATGATCATAGAGAGATAAAAATGGGCCTTCCCAAGGAAACATACTCACAATAAATGTTTTTTTAAATAAATATGCTTCTATTTTACTCAGTTAACAAGAAAGACTTTAGCACATGCTTGCTAGACTTTGGTTTGAAGTGCTATTTGTCTAGAGTGGGACTGCTCTAGAGGGCTCAGCCTGGGAGCACGTCCCTGTGTCCTGCCTTCCTCTGTGCCTAGCAGGTGGCCAGGGAGGTCCTGAGAGGCACAGAAGGGCAAGGGATGTCAACACCAAGTGACTTGTGTCTCCTTTCTTATGCCTCCTTGTGCTTGTGAGGGCACATGAATAAAAACACCACTTGTAGGACACTGGGCAGATTACTTAAGTAAAATGGGGACATCAATAGGACTGCCACATTGGGTGCACACACGGGGCGGAGGCTGGTGCCAGGCCCACAGGGAGCACTCACTAAGCGTGGTGAGAGAGCTCAGATTGCAATTACAGTTATTAGACAATCTTGAAAACAAAAAAACAAAAGCACACTATGAAAATCGACTGCATTTTTCCAAACAGATCTTTTTCTGCTCACACACCAAGACACCACCTAAGTGAGCTGACTTTCTAAGAGGAGGAGATTTATGAGGCAGAGAAGGGAAAGCAGCTGCACAGTAGCTGGTAGCTCTACTGCTGATAAAGTGAGCCAGGCATCTGGGGCACACCTGTCATCCCAGAGACTCAGGTCTCAAGTCCAAATCCTGCCCCAGCAACTTAGCAAGACCCTGTCTCAAAATAAAAAATAAAAGGGCTGGGGCTGGGGCTCAGTCATAAATTGCCCCTGGGCTAAATCCTAAGTACCCCCAAGAAAGTTTAAAGTAGCACACTCAGGTGTGACTTGGACAGCTGTTGTGCCTGGCAGGGAGAGGGGACATCACCAGGATGGACCAACAGCCCTGCGTGAGTGCCTCCAGCATCCACAGCACATTCGGGAAGGAGGCGCTGGGAGCAGGAGCTCTCTACGTTACTTAACTGAAACAGCCGTTTTGTTTGTTTTCAGCAAGTTGTCTTCTCCAGCAAAACCCCCTTTGTGGCAAGAAACCTCTTAGAGAAGCTTTCGAGACAGACCCAAGTGATGGAGAGACTCTCGGCCGTCAGTGACGAGGAGGCGGGGAGCCTGAGCTCTGTCGTGCAAGGTGAGCCTCTGTCCCCAGGGGCACTGCACTGTGCCCTGCCTCTCCCCGCTGCTGGCAGGGGCGTGGGCACCCCTGCCCACCCACTGCCCACTGCTCCCGGCCGTGTCAGGAAGACAGGGAAGCGGTCTGTGCCTCACAACCGGGAGGCGTCTGGGCTGCGGGCTCCCGTCAGCCCCCACACACTGGCGTCTTCTGCAGGGCCTCCCTCAGGAGTGGGCCCGAGTGTGAACAGAAGCAGCATCACCCCAGGCACGTCCAGGAGGGTCCCTTCAGACAGATGACCAGGACTCTGGCCATGCAGCTGGCCACGTCCCCCATAGTGCTGTCCAGGGGCAGAGGTGGACGGAGGTGGGCCAAGGCCTGCAGGACAGGCCCCGGCTCTGAGTCTCGGCAGCTCAACTTGAGTGCGGAGGCACCTCGCGCTCCTGTGGTCTGGCCCTGGGAAGAGTTTCTACTTTCACATCAGAAGGCGGCAACAGGGTCTTCTGGAACCTCCGTCAGGCCTGAGCCTCCGCAGGGTTTTCCTGTTGTGTCTGCCTCAAGTGTAGCTCCTGGGAGCAGGGCGCTCAGCGGGCCCTGAGAGGCATGAGCAGGGACAGATATTCAGGCTGCAAGCAACTGTCGCCTCCTCTCCATCCCACTGTCTCAGCCACTCAGCAGTACAGCGGTGACACACTCAGCTGCACTCTGCTGTCCACTCTCCTGTCTGAGGCCACCAGGCAGGGTGAACTCCCCTGGCCACCATGGCCGCATCCCATGCCTTTCAGGAAACCCAGGGAGTGAGGGTCCTGATCCTGTAAGCTAGGGGACATGAGATGCCTGGGTGACCCCAGGGGAGAGCCACTGTGCCTTCTGTCACTGAGGCCAACAGCCGTGTTTTTCTGTTGTCCTCGCTCCCGGGCAGGAAGCTTCCTCCTCCTGTCCTTGTCCACCTGCCAGCTGCAGAGGACTCCTGTCCCAACGGCAAACCCCTCAACAAAAGAGAGCCCTGACAGCGCCTCGCCCGCCCCACCCAGGGGCCCGTCTTCGTTGTCTTCATTTAACGTGTGTCCTGGGATGGGGCCGCTCTTCTCTTCCAGCCCTCCCAGAGTTTCACAAAAAGCTGTCTCTGCTGTCCTTCTGGACCAAGTGCTGCGGCCCGGCCGGGGTGTACCACAGCTCTGCCGACAGGGTGATCAAGCAGCTGGAGGCCAGCTTTGCCAGGACTGTCAACAAGGAGTACCCAGGACTCGCAGACCCAGGTAAGACAGCGGGAGGTGGTAGGGCAGCGGAGGTGGTAAGGCAGTGGGAGGTGGTCTGCCCCTCGGTGTGAGAGTGGGCATAGAAGGACCCCTGCAGCTGCCCTGCAGCCTGGGCCTGAAGAAGGGTGCACACCAGCCACAGGGCAAACTCATCCACTCACGCAGGGTTAAGGAAGAAAGATGGTGAACAGGTTTTAACAGTAGGGTGTCTGTGGGAACTGTCCCAGGACACCCTGCCAGCCCAATCGCAGGTGCCCACTGACTGCTCTGGTACCACTGTCGTGGTGTCTGTCTATCACCCACGAACACCCTCATGTACTCTGGGTTCCTTATAGCACCTAAGACAACGTGGCTGCCGTGTGAAGAGTTGCCATGTGCTGTATCGCTTAGGGACCGATGGCGAGATTAAAATGTCTGTATATGTCCACTACAACTTTTTTCTGGATATTTTTGATGCACATCTGAAGATGTAGAACCCATGGACACTTTTTTCACTAAGGTGTCACATGGTACAACCACTTTGGGGAAACACTAGCAGTTTCTACTAAAACTTGATATGCTCCTCTGCCACCATCTAGAAGCTGTACTCTTGAACATTCCAAGAGAAACGAGGGCTTATGTTCAGGAGGAAGGCCCTGGGGAGGAAAGTTCATAGCCGCTCTATTCACAGGAGCTAAAAGTTGGGAACAACCCAAGTGCCCATGACAGGAGATTGGATGAACCATAATATAACCATATCACAGGGCATTACCTAGTGCTTTTTAAAGAATATATTGCTGCTACAAGCAACGACTTGAGTGAACCTCACAGATGCTTTGTTGAGTGGAAGAAACCAGTTACTCCAAGTACATGCCACGTAACACCAGTTACAGGAAGTTCAAGCACTTGTGTAGACAGGAGGCAGGTGACTAGTTCCCGTGGTGGGAGGGGTGGGTAGCTGTGGAAGCTGTGGACTGGGAAGAGGCACTGAGTGCTGAGCCGCCCAGGTCTCCCGTGCCTGGCCGGTCACGGAGGTGTGTGAGAATGCAGGTCACCTGGCCGTGTGCCGAGACGGTGCGCGGTGTATCAGGGATGCTTCACTTCGCTCATTGACACGTTACCATCAGAGAATGAATGAAAGACAGCAAGCTGCCCCCACTGCTCTGTGTCTCTCCCTTTCAAATAGTGTTTCGAACCCTGGTCTCTCAAATCCTGGACCGGACGGAGCCTCTGCTGTCCTCCAGCCTCTCCTCGGAAGTCGTCACGGTTTTCCAGTACTGCAGTTACTTCACCAGCCACGGCGTGAGCGACCTGGAGAGCCACCTGTGCCAGCTGGCCAGGCAAGGTGAGGCGGCTCTCGTGTGCCACTGCAGTGGAGGCTCCTGCGGGCACCAACTTAGGGATCAGGGTGTGCTCTCTCGGAGCCTGGCCAGTCGGCCCACATGGGACTTAGAACCCCTTTTTTATGGTATTATCCCCATATTCCAATCAACAAAGTGAGTTTCTCCACCGTCCTGCTTCCTCAGCGAGGACTGGGGTTCACCTAGGACAGGGTTTGCCAGGTGGTCTGAGTGAAAGACAGGGCAGCTGGGTTTGCTATCCTATTCCAGAAAGACTGCACACAGGTTTCCTTGCATTTCCTTCACTGTCGATTTTTACATTTGACTATTTAATTCATCTACACATTATTTTTGCTTCCATTATAAGGAAGAGCTCCAAGGTCACTTTTCTCCCCTACGACTGGCCCCCCACTTCACTACAGTTACTTGATCCATCGGTGCTTTCCTCAGTAATTGGAAACGCCTCCTTTGCAGAGTGACCACATGTGTTCAGTCTGTTGAGTTCTACTTCCACTAAATCCGCACAGGAGACCTGTGTATTTCTAGCTAACAGGTCACTGCACTGTCACAGCCCACCTTCTTTCCTGCCTTCCAGTCTCCATGGTGCACACCCTGCAGTCCCTGAGAGATGAGAAGCTGCTGCAGGCCGTGGGCAACCTTGCTCCCAGCAGCCTCCTGGCCCAGCAAGAGGTGCTCCGGACTCTGGCTCTGCTCTTAACCAGGGACGACAGTGACATCAGCCAGGCTGTGACGCTCTACTTGGCAGCAGCCTCCAAGAACGAGCATTTCAGGGAAAAGGTAGGAGGCCAGATCACGGCCACTGACTTAGAGTGCTTCTTGCCACTTGAATTAATATTAAGTACTGCATGTTAATAAACCACTTAGGAAGAAATTAACTTAGTAAATTTAAGAAAATTTATTTTTGCATGAAGGTTTTTTGGGTGGTGGGGAGTGCTGGGGCTGGAACCCAGGGCCTCACACGTGCCAGGCAAACTCTACCATGAGCCACACCCCCAGCCCTTTAAAGAATCTAACGTGCAACCCCCAGATGCCTCGTATCCAACTGAGGGGACACCTGTCACTGGAGTTTACCGCCTTCTTTGGTCCTCCCACCATGCCCGAACACCCTTTTCTCCCTAGCTTCCCATCGGAAATCTAGCCAACCCTTCTGGTCCAGTTCACACATCTTCTTTGTGAAACCTACCCTAGCGCCTACAGGACGTCCCTTCCCCCTTCCCCATCTGGCTGGCTTGGCCTCTTCTGCTCCCTGCTGGAACCTGACTCTTCTCTTCCCCACAGTTCCTTCAAACCCTTGGGGTTTCTAGATCTGAGGCCCCTTAACTGCCAGAATCAGAGAGGTTAGAAAACAGGAAAGAATTAGTCCTGGTGTTCTGTGGCACAGTGGGTGACTATGGTCTATGACAATCGAGTCCTCAATTTCCCAGTTCACAGAGATGACAAATGTTCAAGGAGATGGAAATGTAAGTTAATCTGATTGGACCATTACACGTTGTACACACATATCGAGTTAATGGACTCTATGCCATAAATCCATACGAATATGTGTCAATTAAAAATTTAAATATAATCATATATTTTTAAAAATAGAGTCACTGGTGGAGTTTGCTAATGAACCAGCTCATTTTTTTTTTTTTTTGAAAACTGGTGAATAAAGAGAAAGAATCGCTCTTTAAAAAAAAAAAAAAAACACCTAACTTTGTATCATTCAACTTCATGTTCCTAAGTCCATGACCTGGTAGAATATAGAGGATCAATTTCTTGACTAAAGAGATCTTTTCATCAACACGAATTTCAGTGGAATGCCTCACAGTGTCTCTCTTCTCCCCCAGGCCTTGCTCTATTACTGTGAAGCACTGACCAAGACCAACCTGCAGCTGCAGAAGGCAGCCTGCCTGGCCCTGCGGAGCCTGGGGGTAAGGCCAGCAGCCCCCTGCACCCCCGGCACTCCCCCACACCCCCCACACCCGCAGCTGGGGCTCTCACCTCCTTGCAGCTGCTTGGTAGTTTCGGGTTGTTATTTCCCCCTCGTATGTGACTTTGTTAAAGGGAACAAGTAGCAGAAAATAATCATGTTCTGCTGTGACCTGTAAGAATCAGTTTGCCTTTGGGTCAATATTAGGAAAGTATTTTATCCCACAGAGAGATGATATGGTGATTTCACCGATATTTAATGTGCAGTACAAATAGCAAGGAATAATGATATTTGCAAAGAAGTCTCAAAAGTCAATGTGCCACTGAATTCCCACCCAGATCCTTTCCCATGGAACTCTTTTTATTAAGCAGTTAATCAATCTTAATTGTGTCAGGGGAAGGAAGTTAGTGGAGAGGGAGAGAGCTAAACTGTTAATGAACAATGAAAGGGCCAGAATCCCCAGCATGAGAGAGTTTACCTTTCAGTGGGCTGGATTCAATGTTTGACCCACCTTTATCACAAAAATAAGACTAATGGGGCTTGAGAAAAGAACAAGAAGGCCACACCTTAGACTCTACTAAAATCTTGGATGGGCACCGGGGCAGGGGGCAGGGACCGGCAGGCCTGATGGGACGTGAAGAAAGGGATTAACTCCTCAAAAGAAAAGTTAATGACCTGTGAGGAAAAACAATTGTGGGAAAGTTTGCCTTCCTTGTTACTTGGTCAAAAAATGACTTTCAGGTGGCCAAAACAAAGCCCGCCGGGACTGCAGTTTATTTGGGCAGCCTCCTGCCACACTGCGACACACAGAGCTGGATGTCTGTGATTCAGACTTCACATCGGTAAAGACCAGGACCCCAAGGTCCAGCCGGGGTCATGGACGTACACGTTTCCAAGGTCACAGCAGAGGCCACTGTTCTAGCTCCAGCAGAACCCACGCCGGGGAGCACCAGATTTCTCCTTTTCCCTTTTCTCCTAGAAGATAGGGTCTTTTCTGCCAGATGAAATGCCTTTCTGCAGCCCCCCAGCTCCTGAGGGGGCTCCGTGCAGCACGCTGTGCAAGACAGTGCAGATCTGTCATCACACAGACCTGGGATCCCTGGCCAGCTTGCTGGGAGTCTTGTTTTTATAAATTAATGGAAACAAACAGAAATTTCTCATTTTTCTGTTCTTTAATCAGCCTGCAAACAACCTACGGGGATCACGGTCCTCAAAAAAATGGCCCCCATTCAGGTGTCCCATCTGTCACCATGGGCTACAGGAACCCAGGGGCCCCCGGCTGCTCCCTCTGGCTTGCCCCAGCCTGGCGCCCTGCGCCACCTCCACTACTTCATAAGCCCAGCCTCCTCCAGGAAAGGCAAACATGACTTGCAGTCCATGCCCAGCTCCTCCAGCGACTCAGCCGGCGTGTTGTCTTCCAGGAGGTCACCCCAGGGCTTCCATCGCCATCTCTGCACTGATGACCTCCAGGTCCCTCTGACTCTTACCCAGCTTGCTGTTAGATAGCTCTAGCAGGAAGTCACTCAAACTGCACCCACCCCACCACGGCTGGTCTCAGTGCCTTGGTGGGCCCTCTACCAGGCCCCTGGGAGCCATGCCGAAAGCCCAGGAGTCAAGCCCCGGCCGGCCTCCTCTCCCATCCATTCATCTGCCGTCCTGTGGACCTCAGCTCCGCCCTGTGCACTCTGCTCTATCCCTGCTGCAGTCACCCATCTGCACTAGTCACCTACAGGGGAGCCACCCTGCCTGCTGCGGCCTGAGCTTGCGTCAAGGCCCCCTTGCCATGACATTAGAAACATTGCAACAAAACACAGATCTGCTCAAAGCTCTGTAGGGGCTTCTGCAATCTTAGCTCTCAGACTTAGACCCAGATTAAGCCATGAATTTACGATTCAACCGGAAGCCCCTAACGTGGCTCAGAAGATTCTCCTTGAAGAGATACAGGCCTTCTCTGAACACCTCCATAGCCTCCTCTGGACTTGGGCCTGCCACAGTCTATTAGCCTTGCCTGGAGTCA
This sequence comes from Marmota marmota marmota, assembly GCF_001458135.2. Classification (NCBI taxonomy): domain Eukaryota; kingdom Metazoa; phylum Chordata; class Mammalia; order Rodentia; family Sciuridae; genus Marmota; species Marmota marmota. The sequence continues at coordinate 18,612,424 of NW_025999913.1, read as the reverse complement.
GTTCCTTCTCCACAGCCCAGCCACTCCCCAGCCCCAGGCACACATACCCACCCACCCCCACACTTGGCTACCTAGTCTCAGAGGCCACCTCCCCCAAGAGGTTGGCCCTCCTCAGCCTGAAGTGCTCTGCCCCAGCACCCTCACTCAGCCTGTCGCTCACAAGTACTCGTGTGACAGTCTGTCTGTCCACTCAACTGCGGACTCTTTGGACCAGTTCCATGTCTAGTTCATTGTAGAATCTCCCATGCTTTGTGACCTGTCTTTGTGACATGTGAGGCCCTGGGTTCGATTCTCAGAACTGAATATAAATTAATAAATAAAGGCCCATTGACAACTAAAAAATATTTTTAAAATAGTTATAAACAATTTTTACCATAAAAACACTCTGACAATCTAAAAATCAAGAGTATTCAGTAACTGCTTACAGAATAAGTAGAAGCTGGGTACGGTGGCACACGCCTATAATCCCAGTGGCTTGGGACACTGAGACAGGAAGATCATGAGTTCAAAGCCAGCCTCAGCACCTGCAAGAAGCTAAGCAACTCAGTGAGACCCTATCTCTAAATGAATACAAAATAGGGCTGGGGATGTGGGCAAGTGGTCAAGTACCCCTGAGTTCAATCCCTGGTACCAAAAAAAAAAATAGAAGACATCCCATCATGGACTTTAATTTTCCTTCTTTATTTCAGTGCATAAACTGAATAAGAAATAATTTTTAAGTTTTTTTTAATTGACAAAAAATAATTGCGCATGTTTATTGGGCACAATGGGCTGTTTCAATTATATATGCACAGGAATTCTTAGTGTCATTTGGAATCAATGGAATACAGCAGAAAGAACTAGGAAAAACAGGTTCTATTCTGGAAAAGCAGGAGACTCGTGTTCCACTCTAGACCTGGAGTGCTCTAGGCAGTAAGAAGTTCAGCTGGTCACCAGATTTTCCACAAGTACACGTCCTAGGCTCCCTTCTAGGGAATTCCGGTGTAGTGGTCTGGAGTAGCACCTAGGAATTGTACTCATGTGACAGTCTGTCCCTGAGGGTCCCTGAGGAGTCTGGCCCTGTCACTTGAGCTGCGCACACAGCAGCTGAGAGAGCTCACTAAATGATCACTAAATGGCAATCCACTAAGTTTGGGGACCCCCAAAGGAAGTTTTTTAAGTTTCCCGCTAGTGATAAAATGATGTGTCGTGGAGCCCCCAATTAAATGCCAGAACACTAAACTATTTCCCCCATAGGCAACTGAAAGCATTAAAATGCTGGTGACCTTGTGTCAGTCTGACACGGAAGAAATCAGAAATGTGGCCTCAGAAACCCTCTTGTCTCTTGGTGAGTTATTGTTTGTCTTTGTTTTGTTTTACATAATTGCTGGCTTCTGATTTTCTCAAAGGAAGCTAAAAAGAAGATTTTCATTCGCCCTATTTTAGCAATTTCCCCCACCTGCTGTCTACTGAGACCCATGGAGTATGGGAAAATCAGTATGCACCCCCACACCCAGGCAACCCCTCGCTTTCTCGGGATGCAGAGTGAAGATCATTCTCAGGAGCCAGGCTGTCTTGGTCTGTCAGTCCGCGTCCTGTTTGGGATGAAGAACACAAATGCCAGACCATAAAGCAGAGGCTATAGAAATCCAGGTTGGGTTGCAGTGCAGGGTCAGGGTGGGCAACCACCAAAAGGCAATGATTGACAAAGATACCAGAGGTGCCTCCTACATATCGCGGCCTGGTGCTGGCCCCAGGTCCACCTCAGTTGCCCTCTGGCCCTGACACCAAAGAAAAGAGCTGATGTCTTTATTCTGGATCACCCAGAGAGCCCTGTTCCTTTCCCTTTACTCCACGAGGTTCCTGTTGACCATGTTTCCTAGTTTTATTCTTTTGGGTGGCCCTGAGAGGGGGAGAAAGCCTTTCTTAATGCTGCATAAAAATGTATGAATCAGGGGCTGGGGTGATGGCTCAGTGGCAGAAGGCTTGCCTAACACATGTGAGGCACTGGGCTTGATTCTCAGTACTGAATATAAATTAATAAAATAAAGGCCCATTGACAACTAAAAAATATTTTTAAAATAGTTATAAACAATTTTACCATAAAAACACTCTAAAAATCTAAAAGCTATACTCTGAAATTCTCCAAACATAATCCAGTCCCTAAAACCAACTGGAAAAAAAAGAAAAAAGTTGCCCTAGTTTGACTATAGCATGTTAATCATGGGAAGGAGAATCTTGTGTCATTCATAACCACCGTGAAAACCCCATTCACTGTTAGGCCTCTTTCCAGTTACAGGGTTAAAAAAAAAAAAAAAACTCCATTTCGCTATTGGATATATCATTTATTGCTCAGAAAGCTTAGCCAGCATGTTTGTTTAAAGAATAAAATAGTTGCTGGGTGCGGAGGTGCACACCTGTAGTCCCAGCGGCTCAGGAGGCTGAGGCAGGAGGATGGCAAGTTCAAAGCCAGCCTCAGCAAAAACGAGGCACTAAGCAATCCAGTGAGATCCTGTCTCTAAATAAAATACAAAATAGGGATGTGGATGTGGCTTAGTGGTCAAGTGCTCTGGTACCAAACAAAAAACAAGAATAAAATAGCTATTCCTAATGGCTGTTTTAGGTAGAGAAAGTATTTAACGCTCTAAAATGTACCTAGGGAGTTATTAGTTTATCCCTTCTGTTCTGAAATAACCGTGAAGGTAAAAAGTAAAAGGTGGAAGTGTAAACTGGCCAGCCATGCTGCTCTCTCTCCACCGTGAGCTAAGCAAGGGTCCCTGAGGCCTGTCACCTGAGCTGCACACACACAGCAGCATCTCCAAGAATGACCATCTCTCCTGGTTCCTTCCACTCTTCATGTGCCGCCCACACCAGCCCTGGGCCCTGGCCACCCCAGGTCAGGTCTCAACACTGGCTGTTCACCCCCAGGGAAGCCTAACGCACACGGGCCAGGGTCCACCCCAAAGAGTTGCTTCCTTTGGTCCAACATGTGTTTTGCATGGGGGTTTCCAAAAACCTGAGTTTGATCCTCAGCATTGGGGGCGGGGGGGAGCAAGGCAAAACCCCTAACAATCCATCCCTAAATGGTGATATTGATTTTCTTTGAATGACGAGTTAAGTCTCAGTGGTGTTCATGTTCACCGTCCCACCCAGGAGAAGACGGGCGGCTGGCCTACGAACAGCTGGACAAATTTCCGCGAGACGGTGTGAAAGTTGGAGGTCGTCATGGAGCTGAGGTGGCCACGGCCTTTTAGCCACGGGTAACGCTGCCTGGCCACGGTCCCGACTTCTGGCCCCTTCCACCCGGTGTCCAGGACTTGAAGACCTCCTACAGTGTGAGGGGAGTCTCAGTCTGGTTTCACAGCCCCTCTGCTTTCCCTTGGCCACAAAAACAAGGCTGTGCAGAACTCTGATCGCGTCGTCGACCGTGACTGGCAATATCAGGAAGAGTCCGTCTTGTCTTAATAAGTGGGAATTTTAAAACAGCCATCTTTGTACCTTTTTGGAATTTCAATAAGCTTGAAATTGTCATGCGCTATTTCTATAAATACCATCTGCTTTGCAGTTTTTCTCTGTGGTGTTCTCAGGGTTGAGTGGTCCTTTAGCTACCTAATTTTACTTTAAATACAAGCACACAGAAAAAGAATTTCTTCAAACAATGCTTGCCTGAAGAATGTGGCAAAATGACCCATTGTAAGAGTCTAATTTTTATATTTTACTTTTTTAAGCTCTGTGTTTCTTTTGTCCATCCTAAAAATTCCCAAATCGTGTTCTCATTATAATTAAAAGATAACTAAATCACTAAGAACTACCTTAGTAAGATTATACCCATATGTTCAAAACCCAAAAACTCATTAAGCCTTTTTTATTTGTTTTTTGTTTTTTGGATTTTTTTTTTTAGTGGCACTGAACCCAGGGCCATTTGGGGTTCATCCCAGAGCTACATCCCCAGCCATTTAATTTTTTTTTATATTGAGACAGGGTCTCATTGAGTTGCCCAGGCTGGCCTCAAACTTGTGATCCTCCTGCCTCAGCCTCCTAAATTGCTGGGACTACAGGCATACACCACCATGCCCAACAGATTTTTTTTCCTAACAAGAGCCATTTTTAAAAAATAATACTCTTACCATATAGGTATTTTGCTGCTGAGACAAATCAAAACCAAAAGTCATGGATTCGAAAAGCTGTGATGCTCTTTCAAGGTGGAAGAATGTGGAATCCTTAATGGGTTAGGACCATAGGGACACTAAAAGTCATTCCTGCTTCTGTAAAAATCACGTGAAATTAGGAAGAAGAACTCCCTGAAGGATCGCCAGTGCCCCTAGAAAAGTCCTCACCACTAGGTAGGACCCCCGCCAAGCAGCTGCAGTAGCATCAGGCTTCAGGAGCAGGGCAGCAGGCCCCCCGAGGAGTCAGGGCCTGTTCCTGAATGACTTTCCTCCCTGTGAAGGGGGACAAGGAGGGGTAGCCAAGGTATCAGAACAATATTGTGAGTGCGATTTAAACTGTGGATGTCAGCAGTATTCTGGACATGCTTGTATGAAATCTCACTTGGATGTCATTTAAGTATTTACATGTTAGCAAGACTTTTAAAAAGAATTTATTTCCTTTTAAAGTGAAACTTGTTTGCCAGGCTTCGGGCAAAATCGTTCTTTTAACTGTGAAGTTATAATGTACATATTTGTATATTTATAAATATTATGTATGCATATGTCCTCCATTTTAAAGGCTCATTGTACAGTCTGTAGTTAGTATGCATAGTCTATAGTCCACGTTAAATGGTTGAAATGGTTCTTTCTATAGGAAGTCAAGTCTCACATGTTACAGGGTTTCTTTGTTTTGGGTTTTTACATTTTTATTTTTTTGGATATTGCATGAGTAATCAATTCCACATCTTTTGTATCCACTTCTGCATTTTATTTTTGGTTAGGGGGTGCTTTGAGTTTGGTGGCATTTGTATTCATCACCCAATCATGTAAGTTAAAATAAAAGTTATTTTGTAATTACAAGTCTCCGGTCAGTACAGAGTCTGAGATGCTTTCTCACATGCCCTTCCTCAGCTGTATCCACAACACACTGCACCTCATTCTCAACCCTCTTCTTATGTTGCTTTTCTTCACCTATATAAATAGGGAAAGTAACTTGATAAGAATTCTGAGTTGTCCTAAATTGAGTTTTGGCGAATGGAAGGAGGGGAGAGAGGAGAAGACCCTTTTAAATCAGAACTTCAAGCTCAGTCAAGTGCTCCACAACCCTTTCTATTTGCTGAAGGTCAACCTCCAAGGCCACGTTGCATTCTGCTCTGGGAACCCACCAATCAGGAAGCAGCAACAACTCCTCTCTGTGGACGAACCTCCTATCCATGACTGCCTGCTTCCCGGGGTCCTGCCCTCCTGTCGGAATAGTCACAGTAGAGTCTGTGTAAATGATTTATGTTACTTCTCCCCAAAATGTTGTTATAAATTACACTGGTCCCTGAGGTCTGGTGGGCGTTTTGCAATTGCTGTCTGACCCTGTTGCAGAGGCTTAGGAATGTGTCCCACTGGTCCAGCCCCTTTGGTTACCATCGATATAGCTCAACAAACCCTATTTTCAGAGACCCATACCTCAAAACTTCGACTTACAAAGTAGCCCCAGATTCGTCGTAAGGCTGGTTGGGGTGTGGGCACTGTGTGTCAGGGTCACAGTGTCTATGACCACAAGCAACTCGAGGGCAGAGGGAGCCTTCATTCATGACTGCTCCATCACAAACCACCCGCAGCAGCATCACAAGGGGCCTGACATTCACCTCTGGAGTGTTCACCAAATATCATTCACGGCTGTACTGAGTCAAGCGTCCCCTAGAGGTTTATTGCTACACTGTTTTTACCTGCATTGCCTCAGTTACTTGACAAACTCATCAAGTAAGATGGCAAAACTGAACTCAGCAAAAGGTAGCAGCACTTCTTAGTAGATGAGAAAAACAAGTTACTCAAGTAGACAAGATCACTTTTCACACCTGACGTTTTCCTGGAGAGAGTACCGGTTATTAAACAAATCATAGCTTTTGATTTTGAGAAGGTTCTAAGTGCACCTGTACAGCTTTTTGGTCTGGACCTAGATGTCCTCAAAGGTTCATGTGCTAACAGCCTGGTCCCAGTCTGTGGCACATCAGGAGGTAGTAGAGCATTTAGCCGGTGGGCCCAGGGAAAGGAAGTTAGGTCACTGGGGAAGGGGCTGCCCTTGAAGGAGATATTGGGACCCAAGCACCTTACTCTGTCTCTGCTTCCTGGTCACCACCAGGTGACCAGCTTGGCTCTACCACACTTTCCCCATGATGATGCTCTTTCCAAAGCAAAGGAGCCAACTCACCATGGACAATACCTCTGCAACTATACATCAAAATAAATCTCTCCTTTTAAATTGTTCACCTCAGAGTATCTTGTTATAGCAATGAAAACTTAGCTAGCACAGGAAATTGGTACCGAGAAGTGGGGTCACGGCTGTGACTATACCTAAATGTGTGGTTCAGAGCCTTTGGAACTGGTTTGTGGGATGAATTTGGAAATCTTTGAAGAGGGGAGCTAGAGAAAGTCTGGAATGCTGTGAACCCTTCTGATGGGCTCAGAAGACTGATAGGAATGCTGATAGGAATGCAACACTGATAGGAATGCAGAGGATAAATGCTGTGTTCTTGAGGTTTCAGATGGAACAAGGGCTCTATTGGGAACAGGACTAGAGGCCATTTGTGCTATGTTCTGACAAGAAGACTTATCCACATTTGTCCATTCCCTGAGTCTTTGTGGGAGGCTGCATTTAAAGGTGATGGACTAATTAATCTGGCAGAGGAAATTTCAAGGCAGCACAGCATTCAGGCAGTGGCATGGGCATTGCTGGATTATTTTTTTATTTTATTTTTAAATTTGTTTTAATTAGCTATACATGACAGTAGAATGCATTTATGCACTTTGATATATCATACATAGATGGGGTATAATTTCTCATTTTTCTGAGCGTACGTATTGCAGAATCATATTGGTCATGCAGTCACATATATACAGAAGATAATAATGTCTGTTTCATCCTCTATCTTTCCTATCCCCACATCCTCTCCCCTCCCCTCCCTTCACTTCTATCTAATCTAAGGTAACTCTATTCTTCCCTAGTGCCCCTCCATCTCTTATTGTGAATTGGCATCTGCATATCAGAGAAAACATTTGGCCTTTGGTTTTGGAGGATTGGCTCATTTCATTTAGCATGATATTGTCCAACTTCGTCCATTTACCAGCAAATGCCATCATTCCATTCTGGACATGTCCAGTATTCTGAACATACGTGTATGAAATCTCACTTGAATGTCATTTTAAGTATTTACATGTTAGCAAGACTTTTAAAAAGAATTTATTTCCTTTTTAAAGTTCTTTGCCAGATTGTGGTGTTCTCAGGGTTGAGTGGTCCTTTAGTGGTCAACTCTGGAAGTGTTCTCCAAATATCATTTACTGCTTTTACTGAGTCAAGTGTTCCCCCAGAGGTTTATTGCTACACTGTATTTCGTTGCTACACTATTCCTTTGAGAATACAGTGTATATTGCTACACTATATTTCATTGACTATGTATACCACATTTTCTTTATCCATTCAGCTATTGAAAGACACCTGGGTTGGTTCCATAGTTTAGCTATTGTGAATTGAGCTGCTATAAACATTGATGTGGCTGCATTACTCTAATATGCTGATTTTAAGTCCTTTGGGTATAGACTGAGGAGTGGGATAGCTGGGTCAAATGGTGGTTCCATTCCAAGTTTTCTGAGGAATCTCCATACCGCTTTCATAGTAGTTGCACCAATTTGGTTATTTTAGCCAAATTTACAGTGAGAATTAGGAACAGAAAGCATATCACAGAAATTTGAAAAACTTGCAGTTTGTCAAGAAAAGGAACTTATTTAAAACCACTGCAAGGAGGGCATGGTTTCTAAAAAGATCAGAGGCATTAAAAAGAGGCCAAGTAATCTGCACTGAGAGACCAGGAAAGATAGTTTAAGGTCATCTCAGAAAGTGGCAAGGCCGTGGCATGTTGTAAAAGTAATCTCTTTCAAAGACTTTCCCTTGAGAAGACAGCCCCAGGGTGCCCTGCTTGCACAAGGCCACCTAAAAATCGTTTTCCTGGGATTCATTTCTCCATGTTCTGCTCTCAAAGTCCTCAGTGGCCACTGTTAAAGTGGGCCTCACCCCTGCTCCAGACAGTGGTGGACTGTGGCATCATCCACGTAACGCTGGTCTTTCACACACGCAGAATGCAAGGGTGGGGTCATGGAGTCTTCCACCAAGATTTAAGAGAAAGGACAGGCAAAACAGGGCAGCATCCAAGGGCTGCAAATAGCCTGTGAGAGGGCAATGCGTGAAGCTGTGTGTGCAGCCAAGCTGCAATGGAAACCCTGGGAAGTTGGAGATGTCAGGAGCCTGCAATGCCTGCCATGGGAAGATGCAGGCAATGAGCAGAGTCAGCCCAACAGAGAGGCCATGTAGGCTGCTGCTGCCAGAAAGGCCATTAGGTGGGCTGCCCAAGCCCAGCGGAGCTAACCTCATGCCGACATGCTCCCCAGATACTGAGTGCAGGACTAGAGCATTCAATGGTTGCCCAGCTGGGATTCAGTCTTGCTTGGCTCCAATCCCTCCTGTCTATGCTCCTCTTCCTCCTTTTTGGAATGTGTATCTTGTGCCATTGTATCTTGGAGTAATGTAACTTGCTCTTTCAATTTTTATAGGGTTTCTCAGCAAGAGTCTGCCTTGAGTCTCGGAGGAAACTCTGAACGTGGGCTTTCTGGCAGTGCTGAACTATTACGACGGTGGAGGCTCCTAGAGATGGACACGGTGCATCCTGCATTGTGGGATGAATATGAGCTAGTGGGGGCCAGAGGCAAATGTTAGAGTTTGGATCTTAAATGTCCCCCCAGTGCTTATTACCAGAGTGCTAGGTCAGAAGCCTCACTCCAGAGTTCCCAGCAAGCCAGGTCCTACCACTTGCCACAAAAACGAAACAGAAAAGGTAGTGGTGAAAAGAACTTTAAACAATATGGTTAGTGTGGCTTAGAGATGGGGTATCCCCCCAAAGCTCATGTGTGGGACAAGGCAAGAATTTTCAGAGGTGAAATGATTAAAGTATGAATAAAACTTAATCAGTGGGTCAATCCACATCAGTTACCACCCACTTAATCCACATCAATGGTAACCGTAGGCAGGTAGTGTTTGGCTGGAGGAGAGAGGTCACTGGGGGTGTGCCTTTGGAATATACATTTTGTCCCTGGTGAGGGGAGCTCTCTCTGCTTCCTGGCCACCATGTCCTGAGCTGCTTTCTTCTGCCACGTCCTTCTGCCATGATGGTCTGTCTCACCTTGGGCCCAGGGCTATGGAGCCAGTGGACGGAACCTAACTGTGAGCCAAAATAAAGTTTTCCTCCTCTAAGTTGTTCTTGTTGGGTGCCGCCCCCGACCAGCAGCTAAACTAAGGGTCGCTTGAGTGGATTTCCTAAGGTATCAAATAAAACACAGACACACACTTTACCTTTAATTCAAGCCCCAGGACGACTCCTGTGCCCTCGGCCTCAAGCTCCCCAAATGGGAGAGCAAGGAATGTCACGAGAGGCTGTTGAGAGAGAGAGTGGTATTTTATTCAGGGGACTCTCATTCTTTAGAAATTTCCAACCAGTAAAGATCAAGAGGGGTGGGGTAGGAAGGAACGCCCATGCATGAAGACACATTTGGCGACATCTGTACAACTTTCAAGATGGGGGCCACCAGCTATCGCCACTCTGAAGTGAGTGGCCAGATCACGGGAAGTGACCGACAGAGCCTCACCAATCAGGAAAGGAAAATACTGGTCACATGACGTGGCGGCCTCCCACAGTTGGGTCTTTGGGTCCAAACAATGCAAAACTGACTAAAACATTGGCCACATCGGAAAGGCAAAGTGAAACCAAGTGTCTCGGCCCTGTCTTCAGGGTGTTGACGGGAGCTTTAGGTTTAACAGATGAGGAATTGGGGCCGAGGGTGAGAAGCATGCCTCATTAAACAGTCTTGGTCAAATTGGCCTTGGTTGATGATCCTCTCAGTGCTGGTTGTGTGAGGAGAGGTGGCTCCAGAGTTCTTTATCACTTGAAGGGGACAACATCCACTTGGCAGTCAAGATGTTCATCTATCAGGCCTGCGACCCTGGACGTGGGGATGGCTGGAGACCTCAGGATCCCAGGGGAATAAGATGGTTCTGGTGAGCTCAGGGCTATGACCTTGCATTATTAGTGTCTAGATGAATGTGCCTTAAAGGCCCAACATGGCTACGTGCAGAGCCGAGCAGGGCCCCGACACGAGGTTTAAGGTCATAAAGGATTCAGGGACAAGATGAAGGCAGAGATGCTGAGCTTAGTCCTGCTTTCAGCTCCCTGGGGGGCACTTGTGGGTCTAAGTAGGCCCTGCTTCTAGCAAGGGCAGCCTTTCTGAGTCCCCACTGAGGCTCCTGGTCTGAAGGCCCAGCCTCCAGCTTGTGCTATTGGGAGGTGGTGGGGCCTTCAGGAGGTGGCCCAGTGGAAGGAAGTGGGCCACTGGGGCCCCTTCCCCTCTCCTTTGCTCCCCCTGCCATTCGTTGAGCAGCCCTGCTCCACCAGGCCCTTGCCAGCTATCGGGACGCGCTGCCTTGCCACAGCCCGATCAAGGGAGCCAGCTGACAGGGACCGAAAACCCTGGAGACCACGTCTTCTCCTCAGTAGTTGTTCATCTCAGTTTTTGTCACAGAAAACAAAAAGGCAAAGGTGATTAGCTGGGTGTGGTCAGAGCACACCTGTAGTACCAGCGGCTCAGGAGCCTGCGGAAGGAGGATCTCAAGTTCAAGGGCAGCCTCAGCAACTCAGGGGGACTCTTGGACGTAGCTCAGTGGGTGCCACAAATTCAATTCCCACTACCATGAATAAAATAAAGGCAGGGGAAGATGGTCAAAGACCCCAACCACACAGGGTTGCCACCGAGGAACGACTGGAGGAGTAATGGGGTGAGTCGTGCTGATTGTTTTAATTGGAGAGAATCTTCCCAACAGAAGCAACAGTAAGTGCTCAGATCTTGAAAAGGGGCCATATTGGTGTTCTGAATTTCCTAGTGACCACGTTTTTAAAACATCAAAGAATAGGGGAAGGATATTTTATTTAATCTAATGTATCTGAAATATTTCAAAATGTAACCAACATAAAAACTACTAATGAGATATTTTTCATCCTTTTTATACTGATTATTTGAAATCCAGTGTGCATTTTGCACTTGCAGCACTTCTCCACTCAGACTAGTCACGTTCAGATGCTCAATGGTCAGGTGTAGCTGTGGCGACCGTCCTGGACGACACAAGTCCCCCAGGTGTCCCACAGTATCCTCTATGGTGCGCATACTGCACACTCTCCCGCAGAGTTACATGGACGCCACCCCAGGGGTCACACGTTTGGTCAGTGGTCACGCTCCTCAGGTTCTTTCAACGTTCTCTGAGCCGTTTTAAAAACTTTCACATATTAATACATTTGAAGTAAACAGGAAGATCCATTTTGTAGAGAGAATGTCTCAAATTTGGGATGCTTTGAAGTAGAGCCCAAGAATTTGACGATAAGTTGAAAATGACTGTGAGACCGATGGGAGCCAGGAATGAGTCCACCAGGTTGGACTGAGCCACAGGAGGGATGGAGTGCCGTCCTCCAGGGGGAGGCTCTGAGAAACCAGGAGAGCTAAGAAAACCGGGAACTCTGTTTCGGACATGATGAGTTTGCAAAGTTTTTAACATCCAAATGGAAATATCAAGTCGGTGACTAACCATGAATCTGAACCTCAGATGAAAATTTCTATTCAAAACAAAATTGGAGATAGGGTGGGTTGTGTGCTTCTGCAGTCCCAACTACTCAGGAGGCTGAGGCAGGAGGATTGCTTGAGTACAGGAGTTGAGGCCAGCCTGGGCAACAACAGCAAGACCCCATCTCATAAAAAAAAAATAAACAAACAGCAATAACAAAAACACTTAGACTCGGGAGTCTTCAGCATACACTGGTATATCTCACGTAAGAAATGTAGGTAGAAAAAGAAGAAGAAGAATCCAAGGACTGAGCCTTAGAACACTCCAATATTTAGAGGTCATTAAAAAAAAAAAAAGCCAGGGGAACCAGCAAAGGAAAACAGAAAGTGGCCAGTAAAAGAAAAAAACAAGACAGCGTGTCTCAGAAGCTGGGTGAAAGGGTTTACAGGATAACCAGATGCTGATGCTGAGGACAGAGAATTGGGTTCAGCAGAGTAAAGGTCTTCTTCAGAGCCTTTTTGGGCAACATCAGGGGAGTCCTAGCTAAATCCTGTTTGCAGACCATCCAAGAGACAATGGAAAACTTGAGATGGTTTGCGGTGGGCAACTCTTTGAAGAATGTGCTGTAAAGAGGAGCCAAGCAAGCCCTATGCAGTCACTGTAGGAGGCTGTGTATGAAGTCAAGAGCTTTATTTTTGTAATGAGGAAAAAAAAAAAAAAGGACAGCCTGTTTTCTGATGATTCAAAGGACCAGTTCAAATGGAAAAATCACTCAGAATCTCTGTGGGGAGGCAGAGGTTGGTAGAAACCTGCACAACAGAGAGGGCATCCATCCACAGGACTGGGAGGAGTCAGATGTTTGGTGTGCAGTCGGGCAGGGAATGTGCCGGGAGTTCCAGGAGTGCTCTTTTAAATAGGATGAGTCTACGATGCAGAGAAGACCCTGTTAGTGACAAAGAGCAGAGTAGGTGCAATGCTGTGAGTCAACAATGGGAGAGAGCAGACCTGTGGAATACCCAGACGACAGCAGGGAGTTCCAGGTGGGCTCTGCACTCCTGAAGGTGCAAGGGCAGGGGGTCTAGCCTGCGTTAGGGGACCAAAGTCAAGCCAGGTTTGGGGCCTCAGAGAAGGGAAGTAGACCTGGTCTCTTTGCCCTGGGTGGTCCCTCAAGGCCCCCCTAGGAACTCCTGTGTGCTGCCTTCTCGGGCTGCACGTTCCATTCTAAGGCGTTGCCTGGTGACGGCTGGAGTTCTTGACTATTAGCTCCCCTCAGGGTGGAGGGGCACTGGGCACTGCTGGCCGTTCTGCAGGATGACCAAGAAACAGTTTTTCTGCACACGAATTTGGGTTCGGATGCACCATTATTTTGTGAGGCTGTGTCAGCGCCTCCGAAAATTCTGGAAGGTCACTATCAAGGGCTATTTTGCTGAGGAGGAGGAAGAAGTGCACATGTCTTCAGCTGAGAGTATTTTTCACAAAGAAAAAATCCTGGCACTTGGCAACATCTTGAAGAATCAGCTTCTACCCTTTGAAACGAGAGCCCAGGCTGCCCAGAAAATTGGGCTGCTGGCTTTCACAGGTATGATTTAAATAGCTGCGAAAGAGGCGTCTTACAGTCTTCTTGTTTGTGAGAACACTGTCATTTGGTGACTTCTTCAGCTCGAGTCTTAAAACTCCAGTAACAGCCAGGCCTCGTGGTGCACACCTGTAAGCCCAGCAGCGGCTCAGGAGGCTGAGGCAGGAGGTTCAAAGCCAGTCTGCAGCTTAGCGAGATGCTGAGCAATTAGCAAGACCCTGTCTTTAAATTTAAAAAAAATAAAAAATAAAAAAATGGCTGAGAATGTGCTGAGTGGTTAAGTGCCCTGGGTTCCATCCCTGGCACCAAAAAAAGAAAAAAAAAAAAGAAAAAAAGAAAAGAAAATTAAAACAAATTAAAAAAAAGTAACATTTCCTTTGATAGAATTATTAGGGTTTTTTTTTGGTTTTGCTTTGTTTTTTTGTCTTTGAACCACTATAGTTAGAACTAATTATTTTCTCCTTAGTGATCTCTAACAGTGGATCCAGTGGGGCATGGTGGCACACACACCTGTAATCCCAGCAACTCAAAAAAAAAAACCAAAAAACCCAAAACTCATGAGAACCCTTCTCCTCCCAGTCAGCTCCCAGCTTTGTTGCTTTGTGGTGGTTTCTCTTTGCTCCAATGAGAAACTAAGACTCCAGAATGTTAGTAGCTAAAACCCTCATGGAAATGCAAATGCTTGTTTTACAGGTGGACCCGCAGCTGGGAGATTTGCAGCTGAGTACATGAAAGAAATAGCTAACTTGTTGCAAAATGAGGAGGTGTCACCAAAAGTGAAGGTTCTGCTGCTCCAGAGCGTGGCATGTTGGTGCTACTTAAACCCTGTCAGCCAGAGAAAAGCCAGACGCCTGAAATTTATTCCCATTCTCACTCAGTTTTTGGAACACCATCTTCAGTCTACTGTCAAAAGTGAAATCAATAGTGACCTCCTTGTTAAATTTTGGACGTGTTATGCTCTGTCTGTCATGACGTGCAATAACTCCGCATTCATGAAGGAGCTTAAAGACTACAGTAGTCTAAGATGTAATCTGCAACTGTTGGCTACAGAGAATTGGTCTGGATGGCCTGAGAATTTTGCAGAAGTGCTGTATTTCCTAATAGGTTTTCACAGGAATTGATTTCTCTAAACTCAGTTACATGACGCAGCTATCTGTGCCATCGTACTACCCTGGAAACCTTAATAAAAGTCGATACATTATTCTTCAGCATTGTCTTTTGTAGTTACCCAGTTCTACATAAATTTTTATACTATTAGTTAAACATATTGATGAAACTTCAGAAAAGGAAATACTGATTAAAATGACCTTGTAGATTGGGCTCTTTGAGCTTGTGCATGAGTGTACCCTCTCTCATTAGGAAATAAAGATGTTAAAACGTGAAGTTGGATATGATGGGGGGTATACAGTTAGAAAATTGTAAAGCTGGATACAATCTTTGTCATCTATTAAGCAAAGGCCTGTGATAGCCAATGTCCACCATTAAATCATGAAACTTTACCTTCTTATACAACAATTTGAAGCTGATTAAGAGCATAAATTCATAACTGATTTCTCTCTGAGTGGGAAAAAATGATGCTGGGTTGTCATAATACTAGGTGTTCTGTGGTAATAAATTTATTGGAAGTAAAAAAAATACCCCTTAAAAATTAAATGAGAAACATTGGTTATGTATGTGATAGGAACAGTGGTTTATTGGAGGTCTTAGATGACATGAAGGGCTGGGGGAGTAGTTTCACAGTGAGCCCATGCACAAGGCCCTGGGTTCCATTTCCAGCCCCACAAATGAAGGATGACATCAAGAAAAGCACCCACACTACCAAATCCTCAGCCGTCATGCCCTGTAGTGGGCACTGTGGCCTGCCAGGTCCTTTCAGGCTGTTGCAATACAGGGTTTTCAGATGCAGTGTTTTGTGCTGGGGTGGTTTTCTGGCTACCAGAGTTGATCTTGCTGCACAGAAGGCCTCTGGAAGTGTGGAGAACTGAGCGGCCTTCAACTCCTTTGGCAGGCCTCTGGGTTCCGTCAAGAGCGGTATCAGACACCCACAGGCAAACCAAACTTAGGGCGACTCCAGGCTTCTTAGAAAGATGTTCACTCACCCTAGTCTATATAAAAAACACCAGCCTCATCAAATGTTATTACAAAAAAATATTATGGCTGGAAATATAGCTCAGTGGTAGATATGTACTTAGAATTTGGAAGGTCCTGGATTAATCTAGCACAACCAAAAAAAAAATATATATATATATATATATATACACACACACACACACACACATATACATGCATATATACACATTTAATGTGCCTACTTGTTTTCCACAATACCTGCCTGTAGCTTAACTTGCAGCTCTCATGGGTTGAAGTAAGTACTGCCAGCCTGAGCTGTGCTGTAGTGTTGGGCGTCCATCTTTGATGGGTCATAAAAAACCTCACTTGAACTTACAGGAGGAAGGTTGGGAGGGAGGTGAAGCTCATCATTTGGAGGATGTCCCAGGAAACTTTCTCAAACCTTAGAGTGAAGAAAAGCTGTCCTCTGCTATGCAGCAAGTGTTTTTGCCCTTTATGGACTTTGTGAATTGTGTACAGCATGTTTCTCAAGCTTGAATTCAGTTCACAGAAGTAGACTAAGGGCTGAAAAACAAAAGTTCGACTCAGAGACTGGATCACTGTCAAGAGTCACTTTTAACGCTTTTCAAATGTTTATTTTCTCCAAGTAATACACAGCTTAAAAAGTCAAATGCAAGGCCTCTAGAGTAAGATAGTCCCCTCCTCATGCACACTTCCAAAGGTAACCATTTGAATTCTTTCAGTTGTTTCTTCTTTATTTACCTCCGTAGTCCTAAATAATCCACACGCACTGCTAATGCTTTGCTTTTCAATTTTAGGCATTCTTTTTACTTCACAGGACAGAGGAGACGTAACACTCCCCTTGCCTACCTCCACGTTTCCCCTTCCTCTCAGTATAATCCACACAATGGTGATTACTTCACTGTTTCCTGGCTGTCACATGGTGTAGTGTGACTCCATTTCATTCCTTGCACAATCGTGTTCCCTGGAGTTGCTTCCCACTTTCAGTTTCTGGACACCTGTCACGGAGTCGCTCCCACTTGCCTGTTGAATCCCTCTCCATACTCCTGTACAACACACGGGGAATTATCAGTCCTTTTCTTTTCCTTTTTGCAGTACTGGGGGTTGAACCCAGGAGCACACTTCACCTCTAGGCCACATCCCCAGTCTATTTTTTTTTTTTTTTTTTTTTGCTCTGAGACAGTTGCTGAGGCTGCCCTGGAACTTGCAGACTTCCTGTCTCAGCCTCCCAAGTCACTGGAGTGACAGGTGTGGCCTGTTGTGTTGGGAGACCAACCTCGCATGTGATTAAGTTAACTCCCCTGCTGGGCGATGTGGCCACCCATGCTGCTAGTCTGTCCCATTCTTCTAGGGTTCGAGTGACTGTGTCTTGCTACAGCCCCATGGGTGGAGCTATGCTCACCTGTTCCTTTGTAATATAACCCCTTGCCCTGTTAGGATAGAATCTTCCATGGAAGTGCCTTGTGTGTGTCCCCTCCTCTTACTGTGCCCTTGGGTGTGGCCTACCCAGGTGTCAGTCAACCTGCTGACAGTGGACATCATGAAGATAGACTCAGCCCCTGAAACCTGACCCCTTGCCTCATTTGAACAGCTTCTCCTCTACAAAAGGGGTCAGCACAGGCTCTCCCTCTCTCTCCCAGCAGACCCTTAAGGTCAGAGGAGCCATCACAGCGACCCCAATGAAAAAGGTGTTTGTGTCTCTTGTGTGGTTATTTTGACAGTTAGCCCGGTTGACCTGAGCCTTTTAGTCACGAGAACAGAAACCTGGCACTGCTGGTTTCTTTTTTTTTTTAAAGAGAGATGAGAGAGAGAGAGAGAGAGAGAGAGAGAGAGAGAGAGAGAGAGAGGGAGGGAGGAGAG